>NC_080695.1:5370784-5680427 GCF_030445035.2 Dasypus novemcinctus | reverse complement strand
ACAAAGCATAATATTTTTTGTAATAAAATGTAACATTGTATCTTCTTATGTTATATATTATTTGTAATTTTTCTTCATTCTCAATAGGTTATTTGTTCCAAAAGTTTTATAAATTTCATTTGCTATAAGATGGTAATTTTTAGGGATTAATTTTTGGCATTTTTGAAACTCTAATTTTTAGGGTAGGCAAGAGAGTAATGAGTTTATTAAGAAAAAAATCTAGAAATGAGATAAGTACTCAATCTGAACATGGGTTGGGGGCATGCTACAGGATGAGACATGCATGTGGGGTCCCAGGTTAGGTCTTTCAAAGGCCTTCCCTCCTTCATTTTCCTAATACTGGGGAAGGGCCCCAGCTGTCTGTTTTTCTGATTCGTTGCATTATAATCCCTGCCTGTTAGATCTCAAGAGCACAGTGTGGAGGCCTTTTGTTTGGAGGGTATCTGGGGTTTCCCCTTGACCCTGGAAAGAGTTCCAAATGGGAGCTGATGGCCAGTGTTAGATGGGACTCACAAGTCTTTGGTGGGTGTCGGGGAACATTACTTGCCTCTTACTCCTGGCTTGGGTCACCAAATATGCTAGCAAAATACTCTGGGTTCTGGGCTTCTAGGCTCTTTGCTAAGTCACATAAAAGAATTTAAGGACATGCCATAGGGTAGTCAATAGAATAAAAAGTTTATTAAGAATCAAGAAAACAAGAAATGAGATAAATACACAACCTGAGACATTGGTTGTGGGCATGCTACAGGATGAGACGCTGAAACTACTATAGATTTATTTTCTACATTGTTAATTTATGTATTTGTCTTTATTTCTTTATTTGTATTTTGTATTTTCTTTATTTGTAATTTGTTTTTTTCTAACATTTGAGAAAAAACTTTGCATCACTATTTTTCAGTTTTTCATCTTATCTGTTCTGTAATATTGGGGTCTATATAATTTCCTCTGAGCAAGGCTTTTGCTGCATCATGCCAATTTTTTTTTTTTTTTTTTTGAGGTAGAGGGGCCAGGGATTAAACCCAGAACCTTGTATTTGGGAAGCTAGTGCTCAACCAATGAGTTATACTGGCAAACCCAGGTTGGTTTTTCATTTGTTTTCTTGTTTGTTTGGGGTTTGTTTGTTTGTTTTCTTTTTAGGAGGCACCAGGAACTGAACCCAGGACCTCCCACGTGGGAAGTAGATGCTCAACTACTTGAGCCACATCCACTCCCTACATCCTTCCAGTTTTGATATGCTGTATTTTAAGTTTTAGTTCAAATTTTCTTCTAATTTTAATTTCAATTTGTTTTTGAACATGAGTTTTTATCATGTGAATTACTAAATGCATAAAAATTTATGTATTTTCTACTTATTCTTTTAAAATTTTCACTCCATTGTGACCACAGAACATACAGCATATGTTCTACAATATTTATAGGGCAGTCTACATTTGAGAACAAGGCTTCTCCACCAAGACCCTCTTGCCATTTCAGAATAGACCATTCTGTGATATGGGGAACAGCCCTGGATATTGTAACATGTAGTAGTGGCTTGAAGCTATGTACCCCAGAACAAACATGTTCTTAAACTTATTCCTGTGGATGTGAACTCATTGTAAAGAGAAAATTTTGGTGAGATTACTTCAAATAAGGTGTGGTCCAACAGAATGAGGATAATACTTAATCCTTTTACTGGATTCCTTTATTGGCTGAGTGAAATCCTTACACATGGGGAGAAAGTCACAGGGACCCACGAATAGGTGGAAATCAGTGGGACCCAGAGAATCCAGGGGAGGCCTCCATGTGCTTGCCATGTGACAGAAGCGCCAAGGAGCAAGGATTTCCATAAACCAACTCCAGAATATCACAGTCTTCTGCAAGAAATTATTCCTTTGATGATATCATGATTTTGGAATTCTCCTAAACACAAAAATGTGAGCCAATGCATTCCAGTTGTTTAAGCCAACAGATTGCATCTTTTGTATCTATGCAGAGTTACCTGTAGCATATCCTTCCCCTAATCACCACAGTGAAGGTGGTCTCCAAAATTCTCAAATATTCCCAGAGCACAACTTTGAATGAGGTTAAGAACCACTAATTTAGCTCATGATTTCTCCTAGAAGTTCTTTAAGTTTTTCTATAAGTTCTCTGTGCACTGTGAAATCTGACTTTTTCATATTTTATATTCTATATATGACAATAGCTCAATTTTGTATGCCATGCTGTTAAATTTTTTATATCATTTCAAATACAAATTACTGACTAAATCCTCCCTGGTGCTGAGGGATTACCACCAAGTACCAGCTGATGATGTAACTAGAAAATGACCTTGAATAAAAGGGTCAACTCGGACCAGCAGAATATCTCAGTCTACATATAATACCAGGAGTTAAAAATATTTTTTTTGACCTGAAGAAAAGGGGGAAATGGAAAGGACAAATGAGTTTATATGGCTAAGAGTCTCCAAAAAGAGCTGGGAGGTTATCAGAGGGGTTGCACTTATGCACACCTCAGCAGAGTCCCAGAGACCGATAAAGTAGATACAACCCCAGGTATTGGTTCTTCTGAGGGTTACAGAGACCCAGGTTCTATGGACATGGCAGATGGAGTTCAGTGTCATGTCAGTTGCCCCTTCTCTGGAGTTGGTGTTTCTGTGTGATGGAACTGGACTCAGATGTGATCTTTGTTCAAAAGCCTCTCCTGTTACTTTTACCGGAACTGTAGTTGGTGCTGGGGTTTAATATATACCCAGGGAACCTGAATCTCTGTAATGACCATGTGATAGCCAGGCCCTGAGCCTCAACAGACTTCAGCTCCTACACTCTGGTTTATTGGACTCAGCTAACATGGAGTTGAAGAAGGTCAACCACCACACCATGGAGCCAAGAGTGCCTACAACTGAAAGCAAGAGGATTGCATCCAGCATCCATGTGAAATCTAAGCCCCCTCTTGTTACAGATGTGGAGTGGACACAACCATTCCAAGGTCCACAGGATGGAGGAATAGAGTATGGATTAGAGTGGATTCACTGATTATCATGAACCATTTATTATTTATTATTTATTGTTTATTATTCATGAACCATTATGATTAGTAATCGAAGAAAATGTGGCATTGGTGTGGAGAAAGTGGCCATGGTGGCTGCTGGGGGTAGGGAATGGGAGGAAGAGATGAGATGTGGAGGCATTTTCGGGACTTGGAGTTGTCCTGGGTGATGTTGTAGGGACAGTTACCGGACATTGTATGTCCTCCCATTGCCCACTTGAAACGTGGTAGAGTGTGGACTATGATGTGGACCATTGACCATGAGGTGCAGCAGTGCTCTGAGATGTATTCACCAAGTGCAATGAATGTCTCTTGATAATGGAGGAGATTGTTGTTATGGGGGGAGGAGTGGGATGAGGCAGGTGGGGGGTATATGGGGACCTCATATTTTTTTAATGTAATATTTAAAAAATAAAGACAAAATATCTTTATTGAATTATAATAATGGACTTTAACATTTGTTTTTATTAATCTCTGCTTCTATAATTTGATGGTATCTTATTAGATTTATCTGAACTTGGAATAGTAATGTTTTCATAATGGTTTGGCTCTTAGTCTTTCTACATGTATTTTACTTTTGAATGTATTCTGGCTAACTTTAACTTCTTATCTTTTTTTATCATCTCACCTGTTCTGCCTTCTCACTCTTTTTCTGTACTATTTTTAAAATTGAATTGCTTCTTTTAAGGAATGATACAGATACCAAATAGTGATGTTAAAAATAAATAGTAATGGATAAGAGGCTAATACTCCTCTCCATCACCCTGTGCTATGCCTTCAATGTCTAAATCACAATTTCCAGGATTCTCTCCTTCTCTGAAATGAACAAGACACAAGATATTAAAATATTGTTATTTTCTTAGTGAAATTTTCTTCCTTCTCTCCAATTCCATTCCAAAATGAAAGAGCTAAGATAAAAGATTTGATAGCCTGAAACAAAAAGTTATGACTTCCTAAACCAGATACATGAAGAAGATTTCAATCCTAAATTTTATAAAAGTAGAATATTGGACAAGACCTAATATTGAAAGGCATCAAGTATACACAGCACTCAAACGAATGGATGAAAAGTCTAATTTAAGCTTTAAAATATTCAGTTTCAATTTCACTAGAATAATAGAATTCACATAACATATCCAAATTTCTCCATTAATTTAGGACTAAAATGTCATGTAGATCTTCAAATCTTACTGTAAAATTAAATGGAAATTTATTCACTATTATATACTTTCTAGAAAGTGTTCAAGGCAAATATGTAGTATGTGTAATCAGTCACCATTATATTTGCAAGCTTTTAAAAACTATTTAAATTTGAATAACCATCCACTATGTATAAAGTCTTTCACTAAATTAATATTGAGATTAAGAATTCTAAGCAAGGACTTCTGGGTAGATGGCATCAGAATAGTTAGACAGGGAAGCAGAATTGGCTCAGTGGATAGTGCATCTGCCTACCACATGGGAGGTCCAGGGTTCAAACCCAGGGCCTCCTGACCCATGTGGTGAGTTGACCCACATGCAGTGCTGATGTGCATAAGGAGTGCTGTGCCATGCAGGAGTGTCCCCAACATAGAGGAGTCACACACACAAGAAGTGCTCCCTATAAGGAGTGTCACCCCTTGTGAAAAAAGTGCAGCCTGCCCAGCAGTGACACCATACACACACAGAGCTGATGCAGCAAGATCATGCAACAAAAAGAGACACAGATTCCCAGTGCTGCTAACAAGAATGCAAGTGGACACAGAAGAACACACAGTAAATGGACACAGAGAGTAGACAACTGGTGGGGGAGGGGAGAGAAATAAATCTTTAATGGACAATTACCGGACATTGTAGATCCCCCCAGGGCCCACTGGATGGAACATGGGAGAGTGTGGGCTATGATGTGGACCATTGACTAGGGGTGCAGTGATGCTCAGAGATGTACTTACCAGGTGCAATGGGTGTGTCACAATGATGGGAGAGAGTGTTGCTGTGGGGGGAGTGGGGGGTGGGGGCAGGGGGGTTGAATGGGACCTCATATTTTTGAATGTAACTTAAAAAAAATAAATAATTAAAAATAAATAAATAAAAATAAATAAAATAAAATATACAGCATAGAATGCAAAAAAAAAAAAACCACGAATATCTGGGCAGGCCTCAATTGTCTCACAAAAATGATGGGAGAAGGGGAAAAGCTATCTGAGGGACCTGCTGTGGGGATCTACAGATAAGGAGCATGATACACATCATCCAGGAGGAATAGGGACAGAGGGATAAAGAGTCCAAATGAAAACTAAAAATACAGTAAACTACAAGGGCATAGAATAAGTAGAAACAAGTGTCAAAGAGGAACCTTAACATAAAACAAAACAAAATAAAACACTAATGTAGAAAGAGAAACTAACCATCTGAATAAGCTCATCAAGATAATGAGATGCCTAGACACCAGCAAAATAATTACAAGACATACTATGAAATAGGAAGACATGGCACAATCTAATGAATGAACTAAAAATCAAGAGGAGATGAAGAATGAGGAGCAACTAATCAAAGATATGCAATTATCATGAATCAACTTAAGAAAGTGAAGAAAGATAAAAAATATTAAGACATTGGATTAATATACAGAAGAAACCATAAACATACAGAAAACGATAATAGAGCTGATGGTGATGAATGGGTCAATGCAAAAAAAAATGTTGGAAGAACATTACAGCAGATTTGAACATAGGAAAGAAATAATGACATCAAATATTGTACTTCTGAAGTAACACAGATGATAGAACGGATAGAAAAAAAGATATAAAAATATCAGCAGAGTCTCAGGAAATTGAGGGACGATGTGAAATACACAAACCTATGCTTTATAGGCATCCCAGAGAGAGAACAGAAGGAAAACAGGGCAGAAGGAATGTTGGAGGAAATAATGGTTGAAATTTTTCCAATTCTTTTGAGGTATGTGTGTGTACACGTCCAGGAAGTGCAGCACACTGCAAAGAGTATAAATCCTAACAGGTTGTATTAGCCAGCCAAAGGAGTGCTGATGCAAACTACCTGAAATTTGTTGGCTTTTATAAAGTGTATTTATTTAGGGTAAAAGCTTATAGTTGCAAGACCCTAACGAGTCCAACTCAAAGATGCTTTCTCACCAAAGTTACTTGCCATCTGTTGAAGCAAGATGGTGGGTGATTTCTGCCTGCTCACTCCTTCTTCCTTCCTCTTAAAGTTCTGTGTGTCCATGTTCTTTAATCTCAGCTGTAGGCTGACATAAAGCTCATCTCTCAGAGCTTTCCATGTCACTCTGGCATAGGTCTTGCTTCTTTCCAGGCTTTCTCAGCTTCCCTGCTGCAAACTATCAAGCTAAATGGCTAAGCAGGAACCAGAGACAAACATGACAAAGTTCTCTCCTCTTCCATATGTTCTTCTCTGTCTTCTTGTGTGAGTGCACATTTATATCAGCCCACTAAGGAGGTGGGGAAAAAACCCTGAGTCACTCACTACTGACATGGCTACATTGAAGCCTTAATCTTAACATAATTTGATGAAATGCATCTCAGTTGAATCTAATGCAATCAAAGTGTATCATGCCCAGAGGAAAAGAACAGTTTACAAACATAATCCTTTTCTTTTTAGGAGTACCTAAATAATCTCGAACTGTGACACAGGCCTATACCAGGACAAATACTTATCAAATTATCAAACAAGACAATGAGAGAACATTTAAAACAGCAAGAAAATACAGATCTATCACACAAAAGGGAAGCTAGGTATGATTAAGTGATGATTTCTCATCTGAAAACATAGACGCTAGAAGACAGTGGTATGACATACTTAAGTTGCTAAAAGAAAAAATTGCCAGCCAAGAATTCTGTATCTGGAAGATTTTCATTTAAAAAGGAGGGAGTGGGAAGCGGATTTGGCTTACCTGATGGAGTATCTGTCTACCATACAGGAGGTCCAGGGTTTCAAACCCAAGGCCTCCTGACCCATGTGGTGAGCTGACCCATGTACAGCACAGATACACACAAGAAGGGCCATGCCATGCAGGAGTGTCCCTGCAAAGGGGAGCCCCATGCACAGGAGTGCACCTCATAAGGAGAGCAGCCATGTGCAAAAAAAAAAAAAAAATCACAGCCTCCCGAGAGTGGCACCACACACATGGAGAGCTGAACAGCAAGATGATGCAACAAAAAGAAACACAGACTTCCAGTGCCACTGACAAGAATGCAAGTGGACACAGAAGAACACACAGTGAATGGACACAGAGAGCAGACAATGGGGACTGGGGAGGGGAAGAGAAATAAATTAAAAATAAATATTAAAAAAACAAAAAGGAGGGAGTGTTCAAAATATTCACAGATAAATAGAATAGAAATTAAGAGAATTTGTCACCAAGAAACTAGTCCTTTGAAATATACTAAAGGGAGTTCTGCAGGTTGAAAGTATAAAACCAGGGAGAAAGGATTAGAGAAGACTGTAGAAAGGAAGATTATTAGTAAGAATAAGTTGGGGGAAAATACACTAATTGTAAAATATGGACTTTAGTTAGTAGTAAGATGATGACATTCTTTCATAATTTGTAACAAATATTTCATAGCAATGTAGGGTGTTGGTGGTGGGTTGATGTATGGGGTCCCTGCATGATGCTATGCATGTTTGTTTTGTAGATTCAAAACTTTTACTATACACTTATTGTTTATGTGTGCTCATGTATGAATGATATACTTCAATAAAATTAAAAAATAAACCTAAAGAGAAAATGGCTAATTTAAGTATGTCTTGAAAGTAATAACATTGAATGTTAATGGATTAAATACTACAATTAAAAGACATAGATTGAAAGAAAGTTAAGGAAATATGACCCATCTATATACTGTCTACAAGAAACTCAAATGAAAAGCAGTGAACACAAGGAAGTTGCAAGTGAATGGTTGGAAAATGATCTCACATTCAAAAATAAACAAAAAGGTTGGGTATAGTTATACTAATATTGGAAAAAATAAGCTTTAAATGCAAAACTATTGTAAGAAACAAAGAAGGGCAATATATATAAATAAAAGTGGTAGTCTATCAATAAGAAAGAACAATCATAATCATTTATACACCTAAGCAGGGTGTGCCAAAGTTCACGAGGCAAATATTGGAAAAACTAAGTGGAGAAATAGATGCCTCTACAATGATAGTACACCATTTAACACATCGTTATAACCATCAGTCAAAACATCTCAACAGAAGGTTAATAAACAGAGACCTTGAAAAATACATTATAGGATCTATACCTAAAAGACATATACAGAACAGTACACCCAAATACAGTAGGATATATGTTCTTCTTGAGTGAACATGGATCATTCTCCAGGGTAGACCACATGCTATGCCTCAAAACAGGTCTCAATGAATTCAGAAAGATTGAAATTACACGATATAATTTCTCATACCACAATGGAATGAAGCTTTAAATAAATAAGGGACAAAGAACCAGAATAGGCACAAAGACAGAGGTGAACAACACATTCTTAAACAATTAGGGGGTTAAGGAAGAAATTACAAAAGAAATAAGGAACTACCTTGAAATGAATGAAAATGAAAACAAAATATATCAAAACCCATTAAGATACAGAAAAAGCAGTGCTAAGAGGGAAATTTTAACCATAAATGCTTATATAAAAAAAAAAAGAAGAAGAAAGAGGTAAAATTGAAGACCCAACTTCATACCTGGAGGAACTAGTAAAAAAACAACTATTCCCAAAGCAAGCAGAAAGAAAGAGATAGCAAAGTTTAAGCAGAACTAAATTAAATTGAGAATTAGAAAATACTTGCAAATATAACCAAAAAAGTAGTGTGTTTTTTGAAATTTAAAAAATTAGCGAGCGCTTATTTAAAAGAACAAAAAGAGAAAAGATGCAAATACATAAAATAAAATAAAATATGGGAGAGGTGACATCACCACTGAAACCACAGGAATAAAGAGGTCATAAGAGGATTCTTTGAAAAATTGTATATCAACAAGATGATTAACTTAGGTAAAGTGGACAAATTTCTATAAACACACAAGCAATCTATATTGACAAAGAAGAAATTTATGAACTCATCAAATCTATCACAAGTAATGAGATTGAAATTATCATAAAAAAACCTCCTGATTAACAAAAGTTCAGAACAAGATGACTTCACAGGTGAATTCTACCAAGCATTCTGGTAAGAACTAACACCAATCCTGCTTAAACTCTTCCAAAACATAGAAGTGGCGGGAACATTGCTTAACTGATTCTATGGTGCCAAAGTCACATAAATATGCCACAAGGAAAGAAAACTACAAACTTATCTCTCTAATGAATCTGGATGCTAAAATTCTAAACAAAATACTTCCTAATTATATTCAACAACATGCCAAGTGAGCTACACCATTATCAAGTGAGTTTCATCCCTACTGTGCAAGGATGGTTCAACATGGGAAAATAAAAAAATGTAATGCAACACATTATTAAATCAAAAGAAAAAACAGATGACTACCTCTATTGATGCAGAAAAAGCATATGACAAAATACATCCTTTCTTGATAAAAACACTTAATATGTGAATTACTGTGATCTAAAACTTTTGTGAAGACAAAATTAAAAATTAGAAGAAGAAAAAAGGATGTAGACACCGAGAAATAAGTGAAAGGAATTGCTTTGCCACTGTACATACAGGGCAACACCTATTACAGTGATGAAAGGTAAAACATTAAAAACAAAGCTTTATAATATGTTTCATTGTTTTTATACACCAATTTCGTTTTACTTTGTCTTATATTTCTATATTAGTATGTATTCTATTTCTAAACTTTAAACCCATCACTGTATTTCAATTTCCTATTAATTGAATTTGGCAATATATTAGGCTTCATTGTCAAAGAAGATTTGGACCACAAAGAGGTTCAACTATGGCAGAGGAGGAACACTGGGTTGGGACATTATTGATGGGGGGCACATGATTGGAAGGGAGTTCTCCAGGGCATCTATATAGGGGACATAAAAATGTTCTGATATATGTTGAGTATTTTCATAGTAGTTATAGTTACAAATGTCATCTGAGGAAGTGCTGAGTTCCTACCCAGGGCAGCTCTGTTATATTCCCCAATGGAAGAGCAATAATTCCCCAAGTGCAGTGGCAAAGACCAAAAAGGAAGGATCATCCAATAATGAGCCCTTGATACTGATAACTATGTTTATGAGCCTTTGTACCTAAAATACAAACTAGGCCTAGATCTGCAGGGTGCCTAAGAGTTACCTCCTGAGAGCCTCCATGTTGCTCAAATGTGACTCTCTAAGCCCAATTCAACATGTAAATGCATTATCTTTCCCCCAGCAGGGTACATGACTCCTGGAGATGAGCATCCTTGGAATCAAGGGATTACTACCAATCACTAACTGGTGATGTAACTAGAAAAAGACGTTGAATAAAAGGGTCAACTCAGAACAGCAGAGTATCTTAGCCTACATGTAAGATCATGTGTTAGAAACTGCTTTTTGATTCTTGAATAAAAGTGGGAAATGGCAAAGACAAATGAGATTGTATGACTAAGAGTCTTCAAAAAAGAGTCAGGAGGTCATCAGAGGGGTCAAACTTATGCATGCCTCAGCAGGACCCCAGAAAAAGCCAAAGTAGATACCACCCTAGGTACTAGTTCTCTTGAGGCCTATGGAGACACACAGGGTATATGGTCAAGGCAGATGGATTTGGAGTTCTGTGCCATATCAGAGGGCCCTACTTTGGAATTTGTGCTCCTGAGAGTGATGGAGCTGACCTAAGATGTGACCGTTCTACACATGCCTCTTCTGTCACTTTTACTGAACCTATGGTAGGCACTAGGGATAGAGTATACTCAGAGGATTTGAGTCTCTGGACTGCCCTTGTGCCAGTTGGGCCCTGAGCTTCAGCACAGTTGCAACTCCTACTTGCTGGTTTGTTGGGCTAACCCAGGTCAGCTAACAGGGAGGTGAAGATGATCAACCACCACACCAGGGAGTCAAGAATGTCTACAACTGCAAGCAGAAGAGTTGCATCCAACACCTATGTGGAATCTAAGTTCCCCCTTGATATAGAAGCGGAATGGACATCACCATCCCAGGGTCCACAAAATGGAGGAATAAAATATGGATTAGAGTGGGCTTACTGATATTCTATGATAAAACTATTGTGACAAGTAATAAAAGAAATTGTAGCACTGAGGTGGAGAAAGTGGTCACAGTAGTTGCTGAGGGCAGGGAGAGGGAAGAAGAGATGAGATGTGGGGGTATTTTTTGGACTTGAGTTATCCTTAATGATGTTGCAGGATCAGATGCTGGACTTTATATATCCTGCCATAACCCACTGAATGTACCGGGGGAGAGTGTGAACTACAGGGTAAACTATTATCTATGTGGTGCAGCAGTGCTCCAAAATGTGTTCACCCAGGGCGATGAGTGTGCCACAATTATGGGGGAGGCTATTAGTGTGGGAGGAGTGGGGAGGGAGTGGGGGTATATGGGAACCTCTTATGTTTTTAATGTAACATCCTTTGTGATCTTTTAACTTTAATTTTTTAAATGTGTAAAAAAAAACACTTAAAAATACAGAACTAGAAGGAATATTCTCAACATGATGAAGGGTATATATGGAAAAACCAAAGGTAAAATCATATTAAATGGTGAAATACTAAAGACTTTTCCCTCTGTGATCTGGAACAAGACAAGTTTGTCCACTGTCACCCCTCTTATTTAAGGTTGTATTAAAAAGTACTTGCTCAAGCACTTAGGCAAGAAAAAGAAATACAAGTCATCCAAATTGACAAGGAAAAAGCTGAGATTTCACTATTTGCAGGTGACATTACCCTATATATAGAAAGCCCTGAAAAATCTATACTAAATCTTCTAGAGATGATTAACATTTTCAGTAAAATGACAGGATATATGATCAACACAAAAATTTATTATCAAGTCTTCACACATAAAATGAACAATTTGAGGATGAAATCAAGAAAATAACTCTATTTACTATGACAACTAAAAGCATCAGATACCTAGGAATAAACTTAACTGAAGGAGTAAAGACCTTTTTTTTTTCAGAAATGGACTTTACTTTTTAAAATATTTCTCTTTCCTCCCTGCTCCCCCCTGGATGTCTCTTCTCTGTGTCCACTCACTGTGTGTTCTTCTGTGTTAAACTTATATTCTTGTCAGTGGCACCAGGAATCTGTGTCTCTTTTTGTTGCATTATCTTGCTGCATCAGCTCTCCGTGTGTGTGGTGGCACTCCTGGACAGGCTGCACTTTTTTTTGCATTGGGAAGCTCTCCTTAGGGGGCACACTCTTTGCACTTGGTGATCCCTTATGTGGGGGACACCCCTGCATGGCACAGCACTCCTTGTGCATGTCAGCACTGCATGTGGGCCAGCTCATCACACAGGTCAGGAGGCCCTGGGTTTGAACCCTGGACCTCCCATGTGGTAGGCAGATGCTGTATCCACTGAGCCAATCCACTTCCCATAGAGTAAAGAACTTGTACACTGAAAACTACACAAAATTGTTAAAGGAAATTAAAGAAGACCTAAAGAAGTGGAAGAATATTCCATGTTCATTAAGATGACTGTCTAATCCAAATGGATGTATAGATTTAACACAATCCCAATTAAAATTACATTTTTTCCTGAATTGGAAAAGCTAATTATGAAATTTATTTGAAAGCACAAGAAGCCTCAAATAGCCAAAAATAAAGTAGAAATGAATACCAAAATTGGAGGGAACCTGCTACTTGACTTTAAACATATTACAAAGCCACAGTGGTGAAAATTCCATAGTATTGCCACAAGGACATACCGACCAATGGAAACAAAGTCAGAATTCTGATACAGAACACCCCATATAATTTCAACTAATAATTTGACAAAGCCACCAAACCCAGTCAACTAGGACAGAATGGCTTCATCAACAAATCATGCCGGGATACTGGATATCCAAATCCAAAAGAATAAGTGATGATCACCATCTCATGGCCTACACAAAAATCAACTCAAGATGGAGCAAAGATCTCAATCTAAGAGCTAAGACCATAAAGCTCCTGGAAGATAATGTAGGGAAGTATCTATGAGATCTTGTAGTAGGAAATGGTTTAATTAATTTTACACACAAAGCATGAGATATGAGAGAAAAAACAGATAAATGGAACTTCTTCAAATTAAAAAATTTGTACTTCAAAGGGGTTTGTCAAGAAAGTGAAAAAGCAGTCCACACAATGGGTGAAAATATTTGGGAACCAATTATCTAATAAGGTCCTAATATCCTGCATGTATAAAAAATCCTACATCTCGAAAATAAAGACAAAAACTCTTCTAATAAATGGGAAAGAGATTTGAATAGATACTTTTCCAAAGAAGGAATACCAATGTCTAAAAATCACATGAAAAGATGCTCAACATTACTAGCTGATATAGGGGGTAAGATGGCATCCGAGCGAGTGCACCTTATAATATCCCCTGCAAAGAAGTGGCTGAATAGGAGTTGGAGTCCTGCTGGACCAGCTGTTTTGGGTGTTTGCAGGGCAGGAGGTGTCTGTACGTCAATTTGGTAGGATGGTGACAGAGGAGATTCTTGTAAGAGGTAGAATTCTGAGTCTCTTTCACGGAGGTTGGGGTTGTGCACGGGACAAATCACCCTGGGGCTGGTGGCCTGGTGGCAGCAATTCCTGGAGGCTTTGCTGTGCTGGGGAGTTCCCAAACCCTGAGCAGGCTGTTTCAGGGGCTTACAGCATGGGAGGTGTCTGGAAGCCGATTTGGTGAGACAATGACAGAGGAGATTCTTGTGAGAGGTGGAATTCTGAGTCTCTTTCACGGAGGTTGGGGTTGTGCACGGGACAAATCACCCTGGG
This sequence comes from Dasypus novemcinctus, assembly GCF_030445035.2. Lineage (NCBI taxonomy): Eukaryota > Metazoa > Chordata > Mammalia > Cingulata > Dasypodidae > Dasypus > Dasypus novemcinctus. The sequence goes on along the minus strand of NC_080695.1, from coordinate 5,666,535 downwards.
GCTGGTGGCCTGGTGGCAGCAATTCCTGGAGGCTTTGCTGTGCTGGGGAGTTCCCAAACCCTGAGCAGGCTGTTTCAGGGGCTTACAGCATGGGAGGTGTCTGGAAGCCGATTTGGTGAGACAATGACAGAGGAGATTCTTGTGAGAGGTGGAATTTTGGGTTTCTGACTCAGAGGTCAGAGGTACTAGCTGGAGCCCCTCCCCCTAGGGCTGGTGGCCAGGCCAAGGCAATCCCTGGGCTCTTTGTTGTGTAGGGTGTTCCCAAACCCTGAGCAGGCTCTTTTGGGGGCTTGCAGGGCAGGAGGTGTCTGGATGGCGATTTGGTGAGACAGTGACAGAAGAGATTCTTGCAAGAGGTGGAACTTTTGGTTTCTGACAGGGAGGTCAGAAGTTCTAGCAGGAACCCTGCCACCTAGGGCTGGCAACCTGTCTGCAGTGGTCCCTGAACTCTTTGTGCAGTGATGCCCCCAGCAGGCTGTTTTGGGAACTTGCAGGGCAGGAGGTGTCTGGATGTTGACTTGGTGAGAAAGTGACAGAAGAGATAATTGTGAAAGATGGAATTTTGGGTTTCTGACACAGAGGTCAGAATTTGCAGATGGAACCCCTCCCTCTAAGTTGGTGCCCAGCTGTGGGAATACCTGAAGGCTGTGTTGCGCTGCGATGCTCCCAGACCCCCTGTTAACTGGATGCATGGTTCCCAGGTCTGTGTCCCCTAAATCCTGGTGGCCCACACTTCAGAGACTCACACACCTTGAGTCTGCAATATCACAGACTTCCCATCCTTGAATCCACCATGCCCTGAGGTCCATCTGAGGTCCTTGATTATCCTACCCCTTGGTGCTTGTGTTTTTTTTTTCCCTTTGTCTTGGTTGCTACTATTGCATTATCTGTTGCTCTTTTCTTCCATTTTATCCCCCAAGGTCCCTTTTCATTTATTTAGTTCTTTTCTCCTTTTCTTTTTCTTGTTTGTTTCCTACCCTTTTCTTTGCCCACCACCCATTTCTTCTTCTCTTTTTTTTCTCTATTTTCTTCTTATTTTATTTTATTTATTTAATAGGTGCTGCAGGGAGTGCTTCACATTTGCTGTGTTTCCTCATCCTCCACTTCTGCATTTCTGTGTGAATTGATTTTGGACATACGCTATCCCCTTTCCCCCACATCTTGCTATCCTCCATCATCTACTGTCTCTCTTACATTCCACCTCCCTTTCTTTGGCCCCCAAATTGTCTGACATTTAATTTCTAATACCTTAATACTGTCTCCTGTCCTTTATCCACTCTTGATATTATTGTCTTTCTTTTCTCTTTCCCTCTCTCATGAAAACACTGCATTTTTAATTCATACTATATTCCTCTCCATATTAAGTTGACTGTCTCATTATAGGTACTCTACTTACTGCTATAACTCTACACAAAATACATGAGTCTAATATCCATTCTCCAAGATCACACATTGTTGCTCTGTTAACATTTATTACCAATACTACTTTATACATTTTATTTTATTTTTTTTAAATTTTTTTATTTTTTATTGACTTTGTAATAATATTACATTAAAAATATATATGTGAGGTCCCATTCAACCCCACCCCCCCACCCCCCCCTCTCCCCCCCCCCCAACAACACTCGTTCCCATCATCATGACACATCCATTGGATTTGGTAAGTACATCTTTGGGCACCTCTGCACCTCATATACATTGGTTCACATCATGGCCCATACTCTCCTCTATTCCATCATGTAGGCCCTGTGAGGATTTACAATGTCCGGTGATTACCTCTGAAGCACCATCCAGGGCAGCTCTATGTCCCGAAGACGCCTCCACCTCTCATCTCTTCCTGCCTTTCCCCATACCCTTTGTCCATTATGTCCACTTTTCCCAATCCAATGCCACCTCTTCTATGTGGACACTGGATTGGTTGTGTCCATTGCACCTTTATGTCAAGAGGAGGCTCAGATTCCACCTGGATGCTGGATGCAATCCTCCCATTTTCAGTTGTAATCACTCTAGGCTCCATGGTGTGGTGGTTGTCCTTCTTCACCTCCATCTTAGCTGAGTGTGGTAAGTCCAATAAATCAGATTGTAGGTGCTGGAGTCTGTTGAGGCTCAGGATCTGGCTATCACATTGTCAGTCCAGAGATTCAAATCCCCTAAATATATCTTAAACCCCAACATTAACTGCACCTCCAACACATTAGCATGAAAGTCTTATGAAGGGAGATCCCATCTGAGTCCAGATTCATCACACATAAACACCATTTCCAAAGAGGGGCCATCTGCCCTGGTAGTTAACCCCATCGGCCATGACCATAACTCCCATGGGTCTCTTTAGCCCTCAAAGGAACCAATATCTGGGGGTTGTATCTGCTTTATCTGTCTCTCTGACTCTGCTCAGTTGTGCATGAGGGCAAACCTTCTGCCAGCCTCCAGACTCTTTTTTAGAAACTCGTAGCCATATAAACTCATTTCTCCTTTCCATTTCCCCCTTACTTTAGGTCAAACAGCATTTTAAAGTCATGGTATTTTATGTAGACATGGATATTCTGCTGATCCGCATTGAACCTTCCGTATAAGGTCATTTTCCAGTTGCATCATCAGTTGGTAGTTGATAGTGGTCCCTCGTTGCCAGGGAGGCTCATCCCCGGGTGTCATGTCCCACGCTGGGGGGAAGGCATTGCATTTACATGCTGAGTTTGGCTTCGAGACTGGCCACATTTGAGTAACATGAAGGCTGACAGAAGGAAATTCCCAGGCACAAAGTTGCTCTAGGCCTTGTTATTATTTTGGGTTTATCAGCTCACAAGCATAGTCATTAGTATCAGGGGCTCACTGTTGAACACTCACTCCCTCCCGGTCCCCACCACTGTACCTGGGAGACTGTCGCTGCTCCCCTAGGGACCACGACAGAGCACCACTGGCCAGGAACCCAGTACCCCCCCTACTGTGGTTTTTAATTGTTGCCACTATGAGTATATCCAAACATTACCATGCACCCTGGACATATGTTCTGTACCGCTCCCTGTCAGTCATATATCACCTGTCATTGGTATCCCATACCAGTATCCCTCCATTGCCATTGTTGAAACACTCTGTGATCCAGAACTCCCCGAAATTTGAAGCCCAATATAATGTCATGGTCCCTTACTAGGGAATGGCATATAGCGATGAGTTTAAAGGATAGATAAAGAACTTGGATAAAGTTAGATAAAGAACTTAGATAAAGAATGTTGACTTGAAAAAATTCCACATCCTATTTTTTTCTTTTCCCCCCCCCCCCCCTAATTATTCAGCTTTTCTTCACAGGAGTCCTAGACCACCGCAATGTATATATATAATATACAGCACTCCCACACATCCACCAGAAGACCTTTTCCCTTCCACAGTGATACTCTTACGCCCTATTCATATCATATTTACTTAAAGTGATGTACAGAGTCTGAGACATTAGCTTTCTAACAAGGTGACATCTGTGTTTACATTATGGTGCATACTTTAGGATACACAGTTCTTTACATTTTTAGTTATCCTATGTTTTACATTATGGTTTACATTATCAGTCTGTCATCTCCTATATGTTATGGTGTAATATTACATGTTTTATATCCATCCTTGTGTACTCTCAAGAAACTCCTCTCTTACCCCCCATTTACTTTGGTTCCACACATTTAACGTCCATTTTCCCTTCCACCTTGGTGCCCTCAGTGATAGCCAACCTCCGTTTCCTGAGGAGCCACTTCCAGAGATAGATGGAATAGTGTTCAGGGCCTAACTTGCTCAACTGCCCCAATGCCCTGGGAGCCACCCTTTCTCTCGAGGGATACAGTTCCCTCTATTGGATGGCATTAGTCCTCCCCAGGATGTGGGTCCACCCCCACTCTCACTACTTGGGTTTCTACCCCATGGTGTTACCCACTCTGGCAGAATGAGCATTTAGACATTCCCCAGGAGCCCGTCCTGCATCAGACCCTCCCCTCCGAGCATTCTAAACAGGTAACCCTCTTTATTATATTTTGATATGATTTTCTCGGCATTTTACTCTCCACCAACACCTGACCCTCTCCTGGTTCGTATGCTACCCCTCCCTCCCCCCACTTTTGGGCAACGTTACCCACCCGTCCCTCCCCAGCCACCCTCAAACCCACAAAGCCCCAAGCAAAGGCAACCCCTTGCCCCCCTTTTATCTCTTCTTTGTGTTCATACTTACCACCATCTCGTCTTAAATTCCACCCCTGCAGACATCAGCTCATATCCTTCCTCCACCCTCCGATTTCCTGCAAGCCTATCGTTCAGTCTCTTGCTATCTAGGGCAGCTTGTTTATTTCATATCATTGAGGTCATGTAGTATTTGTCCTTCAATGTCTGGGTTGCTTCACTCAACATAAGGTTCTCAAGATTCATCCATGTTATCACATGTGTTTGTAGTGTGTTTGTTCTTACAGCCGAGTAGTATTCCATTGTGTGTATATACCACATTTTATTGATCCACTCGTCTGTTGATGGGCATTTGGGTTGATTCCAACTTTTGGCAATAGTGAACAATGCTGCTATGAACATTGGTGTACATATATTGGTTTGTGTTCTTGCTTTCAGTTCTGCTGGGTATATTCCCAGCAGTGGTATTGCTGGGTCATATGGCAAATCTATGGCTAGTTTTTTGAGAAACCGCCATACTGTTCTCCAGAATGGTTGGATCCTTCTGCATTCCCACCAGCAGTGGATGAGTGTTCCCCTTCCTTCACATCCTCTCCAGCATTTGTATTCTTCTGTTTTTTTCATAGCTGCCAATCTTATGGGTGTAAGATGGTATCTCATTGTGGTTTTGATTTGCATTTCCCTGATAGCTAGAGATTTGGAACATTTTTTCATGTGCTTTCTTGCCATTTGTATTTCTTCTTCGGAGAAGTGTCTGTTTAAGTCTTTTTCCCATTTTTTAAATGGATTGTTTATCTTTTTATTTTCAAGATGTAGGAGTTCTTTATATATGCAAGTTATAAGTTTCTTATCAGATATATGATTGCCAAATATTTTCTCCCACTGTGTGGGCTCCCTTTTTACTTTCTTGACAAACTCCTTTGAGGTGCAGAAGGCTTTAATTTTGAGGAAGTCCCATTTATCTATTAGTTCTTTTGCTGCTCGTGCTTTTGGTGAGATATTCATAAATCCATTACCTATTACAAGGTCCTGTAGATGTTTCCCTACACTGCTTTCTAAGGTTTTTATGGTCTTGGCTCTTATATTTAGGTCTTTGATCCATCTTGAGTTGATCTTTGTATAAGGTGTGAGATGGTAATCCTCTTTCATTCTTCTACATATGGCTATCCAGTTCTCCAGACACCATTTGTTGAATAGGCCACTCTCTCCCAGTTGAGAGGGTTTGGTGGCTTTATCAAATATTATGTGGTTGTATATGTGAGGTTCTATATCAGAGCTTTCAATTCGATTCCATTGGTCTATATGTCTCTCCTTATGCCAATACCATGCTGTTTTCACCACCGTAGCTTTGTAGTATGTTTTGAAGTCAGGTAGTGTGATTCCTCCAATTTCGTTTTTCTTTTTCAGTATGTCTTTGGCTATTCGGGGTCTCTTTCCTTTCCAAATAAATTTCATAGTTAGTTTTTCTAGTTCCTTAAAGAAGGCTGCATTGATTTTTATTGGGATTGCATTGAATGTGTAGATCAATTTTGGTAGGATAGACATCTTAATAATGTTCAGTCTTCCTATCCATGAACAAGGAATAGTCTTCCATTTATTTAGGTCTTCTTTGATTTCCTTGAACAATCTTGTATAGTTCTCAGTGTATAAGTTCTTTACCTCTTTAGTTAAATTTATTCCTAAGTATTTGATTTTTTTATTTAGTATTGTGAATGGTATTTGTTTCTTGATTTCCTCCTGATCTTGCTCATTATTGGTGTACAGAAATGCTACTGATTTTTGCGCATTGATCTTATAACCTGCGACTTTACTAAACTCATTTATGAGTTCTAGAATCTTCGTTGTAGATCTCTCAGGGTTTTCTATGTATAGGATCATGTCATCTGCAAATAATGAAATTTTGACTTCTTCCTTTCCAATTTGAATGCCTTTTATTTCTGGTTCTTGCCTCAGTGCTCGAGCAAGTACTTCTAAGACAATGTTAAATAGGAGCGGCGACAGTGGGCATCCTTGTCTTGTTCCTGAGTTTAGAGGGAAGGAGTCTAGGATTTCTCCATTGTAAACAATATTGGCTTTAGGTTTTTCATATATACTCTTTATCATGTTCAAAAAATTTCCTTGTATTCCAATCATTTGGAGTGTTTTTATCAAGAAAGGGTGCTGTATTTTGTCAAATGCTTTTTCTGCATCAATAGATATAATCATGTGATTTTTTTCCTTCAATCTGTTTATATGGTGTATTACGTTGATTGATTTTCTTATGTTGAACCATCCTTGCATACCTGGGATGAATCCCACTTGGTCGTGGTGTATAATTCGTTTAATGTGTTGTTGAATACGATTAGCAAGTATTTTGTTAAGTATTTTTGCATCTAGGTTCATTAGAGAAATTGGTCTGTAATTTTCCTTTCTTGTGATGCCTTTGTTTGGCTTTGGTACTAGGGTAATGTTGGCATCATAGAAGGAGTTGGGTAATGTTCTTTCTGTTTCGATGGTTTGGAATAGTTTCAGCAGGATTGGTGTCAGTTCTTTCCGGAATGTTTTATAGAATTCACCTGTGAAGCCATCTGGCCCTGGGCTCTTCTTAGTTGGGAGATTTTTAATAACTGATTCTATCTCTCTGCTTGTGATTGGTTTGTTAAGATCATCAGTTTCTTCTTTTGTCAATATGGGCTGTTTATGTGTTTCTAGGAATTTGTCCATTTCCTCTAGATTGTCATTTTTGTTGGAATATAGTTTTTCAAAATATCCTCTTATGATAGTCTTTATTTCTGTGGGGTCAGTGGTGATATCGCCTTTCTCATTTCTTATTTTGTGTATTTGCATCTTCTCTCTTTTTTTCTTTGTTAGTGTTGCTAAAGGTTTGTCAATTTTGTTAATCTTCTCAAAAAACCAGCTCTTGGTCTTGTTTATCTGTTCAAGTGCTTTCTTATTTTCTATTTCATTTAGTTCTGCTCTTATCTTTGTTATTTCCTTCCTTCTTCTTCCTGTTGGGTTACTTTGTTGTTGTTTTTCTAATTCCTTCAAATGTGCAGTTAGTTCTTCAATTTTTGCTCTTTCTTCTTTTTTGATATATGAATTTATGGCTATAAACTTCCCTCTCAGTACTGCTTTTGCTGCATCCCATAAATTTTGGTATGTTGTGTTATCATTATCATTTGTTTCAAGGTAGTCATTGATTTCTTTTGAGATTTCCTCTTTGACCCACTGTTTTTCTAAGAGTGTGTTGTTTAATTTCCAAATCGTGGTGTGAAATCTGGGCTTCTTTCCCTTGCAAATCTCCAGCTTGACTCCACTGTGGTCAGAGATAATGTTTTGTATGATTTCAATCTTTCTGAATTCGTTCAGCCTTTCTTTGTGGCCTAGCATATGATCTATCTTGGAGAATGATCCATGTGCGCTTGAGAAAAATGTATATCCTGCTGTGTTTGGGTGTAGCGATCTATATATGTCTATTAGATCGAGCTCCTCTAATATACTATTCAGATGTTTTGTTTCTTTAGTGATTCTCTTTTGAGATGTTCTGTCCAGAGTTGATAGTGGTGTATTAAAATCCCCCACTATAATTGTAGATGTATCTATTCTTTCACTTAGTTTTTCCAGCGTTTGCCTGACGTATTTAGAGGCACCCTTGTTAGGGGCATAGATATTTATGATTGTTCGATCTTCTTGACAGATTTTCCCTTTGACTAAAATGTAGTATCCTTCTTTGTCTCTCACAATTGTTTCACATTTAAAGTCTATTTTGTCTGATATTAATATAGCTACTCCTGCCTTTTTTTGGTTATTGTTAGCTTGTATGATTGTTTTCCAGCCTTTCACTTTCAATCTCCATGCGTCTCTGGGTCTAAGATGTGTCTCTTGTAGACAGCATATGGATGGGTCATATTTCCTTATGCAGTGTCCCAGTCTGAATCTTTTGATAGGTGAGTTTAATCCATTGACATTCAGTGTTATTACTATCAAGGAATTATTTGTGTTAGCCATATTTTGATTGGATTTGTGTTTGTCATATTTTGTTTGTATATTTTTTTTGTCTTTTTTGTTGTTGTTGTTGGTCTTATACTCTCCTCCAACTTTGCCTTTCCTGTTTTTTCCTTTCTTCCTGCAGAACTCCCTTTAGAATTTCTTGAAGGGGAGGTTTCTTGTTGGTATACTCTTTCAGTTTCTGTTTGTCTGCGAATATTTTGAATTCTCCATCATGTTTGAATGCTAGTTTAGCTGGATAGAGTATTCTTGGTTGGAAATTTTTTTCCTTTAGTACCTTGACTATATCATACCACTGTCTTCTTGCCTCCATGGTTTCAGAAGAGAAATCAGCACTTAATCTAATTGAGCTTCCCTTGTATGTGATGGTTTTCTTTTCTCTTGCTGCTTTTAGGATTTTCTCTTTGTCTTGAGCATTGGATAATTTGACAAGTATATGTCTTGGGGTGGGCCTGTTGGGGTTTATGACTTGTGGAGTGCGCTGTGCTTCTTGGATATGTACATCTGTCTCTTTCAGTAGATTTGGGAAGTTTTCAGCCATTATTTCCTGCAACACTCTTTCTGACCCCTTTCCCTTCTCTTCACCTTCTGGAATGCCTATAATATGTATGTTTGAGCATTTTGCATTGTCATTCAGGTCCCTAAATCCTAATTGGATTTTTTCTATCTTCTTATTGACCCCTTCTACTATCTGTTTGATTTCTGATGTACTGTCTTCCACATCACTAATTCTCTGCTCTGTCTCTTCTAGTCTGCTGATATTTGCTGCAAGTGTATTTTTGATTTCTTGAACTGTGGTGTTCATTCCCATCATATCTGTTATGTTTTTGCATATGTCTGCAATTTCCCCTCCAAGTGATGTCTTCATGTTGTTAACCTCTTTCATTACTGCATCAAATTTGTCGGTGATAAATGTTCTGAGATCTTTCATTGCTTGTGCCAAGTTTTGCTCCCCTTCGTGATTATTGGTTTGTTGATTGGATTCAGCCATCTTTTCCTGATTATTGGTTTGGTTCGTAGATTTTTGTTGCTTTCTGGTCATCTCTTTATTTTGACGAATTTAATCAGTTCCTTAGCTTCTTTGTCTGCTCTTGGAGGTTAATTAGTTGTTATTTTTGCACAGGTGTTATATCTTCTCTTTGTCACTTTTTTCTTCTTATTCTAGTTACTTGTTGTTGGTTAAGTTCACTTTAGAGGAAAGTATTAGTGTTGGGGAAAGGCAATTGTGTAATCAAGGGAAAAGTGTAAAGTTGTATTGGTGATGTATGTTAATAAAGCAGGAATATGAGATCTGGAAGGATGGAGGTTAGATTCATGTAGATTGTATAGAGTTATAGCTGTAGGTAGAGTACCTTTTATGAAGTTGATGACTGAATTTGGGAGGAATATGGTATGAACTACACAGCTATTGTTTTCATGAGAGAGGGAAAAAGAAAAGAAAGGTAATAATTTCAAGAGTGGATAATAGACAGAAAACAGAACAAAGGTATTAGAAATTAAGAGTTAGACACTTTGTGGATCAAAGAACGGGAGGTAGGGGGTGGAATATAGGAGAGACAGTAGATGATAGTGGATATCAAGATGCAGGGGAAGGGGGATAGTGTAGGTAGCCTAAATCAGTTCACACAGAAATGAGGCAGTGGAGGATGGGAAAACCCAGCAAATGTGAGGTGTTCCCTGTAGCACCTATTGTATACTTGAATTAAAGTAAAAATAAGTGGAAGATGAGGGACAAGAGGGAAAGAGAAAACCGAAAAAAAAAAAAAAACCAAACTAATTATAATAAAGAAAAAAGAAAGGCAAGAAGAAAGGAAGAAAGAAAAAGAGGATGGGCGAACGGTGGGGAACGGATAGGGAGAAGAGAGATACAGGTACACACGTGTCACAATTGCAACACTATCTAAAACAACAACTTCCCCCCGCTTTGCCCTAAAACACCCCCGTCTGTCTGCCCAAATGGGTCTGCAAGCACCTCCCTTCCCACAAACCCCCAATAGGCCGCCCAGGGCCCACGAACTCCCCAGTACTGCAGATGCTCAAAAAAAAAAAAAAAAAAAAAAAATTAAGTAAAATTAAAAAAAAAAACAAACAAAAAACAAACAAACAAACAAACAAACAAACAAACAAAAAAACAGAAACCCCTCCGCAGGCCCGGCTCCGCCCGCCGCGGAGGCTTGGACCGGCTCTGCCCGGCTCCTCACGCCGCCTTGGCCTGGCCTGGCTCCGCCCAGCTCCGCTCGCTACAGCGGCCCAGCCGGCTCCGGCGTCCACCTCCTGCCACCGCGGCCTGGACCGGCCCTGCCCAGCTCCGTATCCGCCGCGGCCTGACCCGGGCCCGCCCGGCTCCAAACGCTACCGCGGCCCGCAGCCGGGGCCTGAACCGGCCCCGCCCGGCTCCAAGCGCTACCGCGGCCCACAGCCGGGGCCTGCACCGGCCCCGCCCGGCTCCAGGCGCTACCGCGGCCCGCAGCCGGGGCCTGCACCGGCCCCGCCCGGCTCCAGGCGCTACCGCGGCCCGCAGCCGGGGCCTGCACCGGCCCCGCCCGGCTCCAGGCGCTACCGCGGCCCGCAGCCGGGGCCTGCACCGGCCCCGCCCGGCTCCAGGCGCTACCGCGGCCCGCAGCCGGGGCCTGCACCGGCCCCGCCCGGCTCCAGGCGCTACCGCGGCCCGCAGCCGGGGCCTGCACCGGCCCCGCCCGGCTCCAAACGCTACCGCGGCCCGCAGCCGGGGCCTGCACCGGCCCCGCCCGGCTCCAAACGCTACCGCGGCCCGCAGCCGGGGCCTGAACCGGCCCCGCCCGGCTCCAAACGCTACCGCGGCCCGGCTCGGCCTGGCTCGGCCCCGCCCGGCCCCGCTCACCGCCGGCGCAGCGCGGCCCGGCTCCGGCGTCCGCCGCTGCGGCCCGGCCTGGCTCAGCCCCACCGAGCGGGGCTAGATGCCTCGTCTCCGCCTACCCAAGAAGGGAATCCTCTACAGGTAGCTGGGATCTCCGTGTATATTTCACAGACGAATCCTCTCTGTTACCTTCCCTCCAAATCGATGTCCAGACACCTCCGGATCAGCAAAAATCCCAAAACAATCCGGTCCCAAAGAGTCTCCAACGCCGCCCAGCCGATTCCCTGCAGAAGACTCTAACAGGGATGTTCACTCAGCCGCCATCTTGCCCCCTCTCCTATACATTTTCTTTTCTTACTCATTTTGCTTTCCCTGGCCCTAATATTTTCCTTCAAAGTAATTTAGCCAGCAACAATAAAACAGAGTGTGAAGAACAAAGTAACAAAGAAAAGACAACACTGGTCTGATGACCAGAGAGCAACAAAAAACTACAAACCAAACCAATAATCAGGAAAACATGGCTGAATCCAATGAACAAACTAAAAACCAGGAAGGGGAGCCGAACATCAGACAAGTAATTAAAGGTCTAAAAATATATATTAGAGACCAACGTAATGAAGTAAAAGAAGAGAGTAACAATATGAAGAAAACACTTGGAAAGGAAATTGCAGACATACACAAAAAGATAACAGATATGATGGGGATGAATACCACAGTGCAAGAAATAAAAAATGCACTCTCAGCAAATAGCAGCAGATTAGAAGAGGCAGAGGAGAGAATTAGCGACATGGAAGACAGTACATCTGAAATCAAACAGATAGTAGAACTGATCAATAAAAAGATAGAAAAAATCCAGCTAGGACTTAGGGACCTGAATGACAATGCAAAATGCACAAACATACATGTTACAGGCATCCCAGAAGGAGAAGAGAAGGGAAAGGGGACAGAGGGGTGTTAATGGCTTTAAACTTCCCAAATCTACTGAGACAGATGGATGTACATGTCCAGGAAGCACAACACACCCCAAACATTATAAATCCCAACAGTCCCACCCTAAGACATATACTTGTCAAATTATCCAAAGCTCAAGACAAACAGAAAATTCTAAAAGCAGCAAGAGGAAAGAAAACCATCACATACATGGAGACTCCATAAGATTACGTGCTGATTTCTCATCTGAAACCATGGAGGCAAGAAGGCAGTGGTATGATATAGTCAAGGTACTAAAAGAAAACAATTTCAAACCAAGAATACTCTATCCAGCTAAACTAGCATTCAAAATGATGGTCATTTCAAAATATTCACAGATAAACAGATATTGAAAGAGTATGCCAACAAGAAACCTCCCTTTCAAGGAATACTAAAGGGAGTTCTTCAGGAAGAAAGTAAAAAATAGGACAGGCAGAGTTGGAGGAGATGTAAGAGCAACAAAAAAGCCAAAAAGAGAAGGAAAAACAAACAAACAAAATATGACAAACACAAGTCCAATCAAAATATGGCTAAAATAAATAATTCCTTGAAAGTAGTAACACTGAATATCAATGGATTAAAATCATCTATCAAAAGATTCAGACTGGGACATTGGATAAGGAAATATGACCCATCTATGTACCTTCTACAAGAAACATATCTTAGACCCAGGGATTCATGGAGGTTGAAAGTTAATGGTTGGAAAACAATCTTACAAGCAAACAATAACCAAAAAAATGCAGGAGTAGCTATATTAATATCAGACAAAATAGACTTTATATACAAAACAATTGTGAGAGACAAAGATACTACATATTAGTGAAAGGGACAATCTCTCAAGAAGAATGAAAATCATAAATATTTATTTTCCTAATAAGGGTGCTCCCAATTACATGAGGCAAACACTGGAGAAACTAAAGGAAAGAATAGATGCCTCTACAATTATTGTGGGAGATTTTAACACACCACTATCAACTTTGGACAGAACATCTCAAAAGAGAATCACTAAAGAAACAAAATATTTGAACAGTGTATTAGAGGAGCTGGATCTAATAGACATATACAGATCACTACACCCAAATACAGTATGATATACACTTTTCTCAAGTGCACATGGACCATTCTCCAAGATAGACCATATGCTAGGCCACAAAGAAAGGCTTAATGAATTCAGAAAGATTGAAATCATACAAAATAATATCTCTGACCACAGTGGAGTGAAGCTGGAAATTTGCAAGGGACAGGGGCCCAGATTTCACACCACGATTTGGAAATTAAACAGCACACTCTTAGAAAAATGGTGGGTCAAAGGGGAAATCTCAAAAGAAATTAATAACTCCCTTGAAACTAATGATAATGATAACAAAACATAACAAAACTTATGGGATGCAGCAAAAGCAGTACTGAGAGGGAAATTTATAGCCATAAATTCATACATCAAAAAAGAAGAAAGAGCAAAAATTGAAGAACTAACTGCACATTTGAAGAAATTAGTAAAAAAACAACAAAGCAACCCCACAGGAAGAAGAAAGAAAGAAAGAACAAAGGTAAGGGCAGAACCAAATGAAATAGGAAATAAGAAAGTACTTGAATAGGTAAACAAGACCAAGAGCTGGTTCTTTGAGAAGATCAATAAAATTGACAAACCCTTAGCTGGACTAACAAATAAAAAAGGAGAAGATGCAAATACACAAAATAAGAAATGAGAAAGGAGATATCATCACTGACCCCAAAGAAATAAAGATTATCATAAAAGGATACTTTGTAAAACTATATTCCAATAAAAAATGACAATTCAGAGGTAATGGACAAATTACTAGAAACACATAAGCAGCCTATATGGATGAAAGAAGAAATTGATGATCTCAAGAAACCAATCACAAGTCAAGAGATAGAGTCAGTCATTAAAAACCTCCCAACTAAAAAGAGCCCATGGCCAGATGGCTTCACAGGTGAATTCTACAAAACAATCCAGAAAGAACTAACATCAATCCTGATGAAACTCTTCCAAAACATCGAAACAGAAGGAACATTACTTAACTCATTCTATGATGCCAAGATTACCCTAGTACCAAAGCCAAACAAAGACACCACAAGAAAGGAAAATTATACACCAATTTCTCTAATGAACTTACACACAAAAACTTGAGCAAAATATTTGCTAACCGTATTCAACAACACATTGAAGGAATTATACACCATGACTAAGTGGGATTCATTCTGGGTATGCAAGGATGGTTTAACATAAGAAAATCAATCGATGTAGCACACCATATAAGCATATATTGAAGGAAAAAAAATCACATGATTATATCTATAGATGCAGAAAAAGCATTTGACAAAATACAGCATCCTTTCTTGATAAAAACATGGCAAAAGATTGGAATACAAGGAAATTTTTTGAACATGATAAAGAGTGTATATGAAAAACTCACAGCCAACATGGTTTACAATGGTGAAATCCTAAAATCCTTCCCTCTAAGATCAGGAACAAGAAAAGTGTGCCCACTCTCATCCCTTCTATTTAACATTGTCTTAGAAGTACTTGCTCGAGCACTGAGGCAAGAACCAGATATAAAAGGCATTCAAATTGAAAAGGAAGAAGTCAACATTTCATTATTTGCAGATGACATGATCCTATACATAGAAAACCCTGAGAGGTCTACAAGAAAGCTTCTAGAACTCATAAATGAGTTTAGTAAAGTCGCAGGTTATAAGATCAATGTGCAAAAATCAGTAGCATTTCTGTACACCAATAATGAGCAACCTCAGGGGGAAACCAAGAAAGAAATATCATTTACAATATTCAATAAAAAAATCAAATACCTAGGAATAAACTTAACTAAAGATGTAAAAAACTTATACACAGAGAACTACACAGACTGTTCAAGGAAATCAAAGAAGACCTAAATAAATGGAAGAATAGTCCCTGTTCATAGATAGGAAGACTAAATATTATTAAGATGTCTATCCTACCAAAACTGATCTACACATTCAATGCAATCCCAATAACAATCAACACAGCATTCTTTAAGGAACTAGAAACACTAGCTAAGAAATTTATTTGGAAAGGAAAGAGGCCCCAAATAGCCAAAGACATATTGAAAAAGAAAAACTAAATTGGAGGAATCACACTACCTGACTTCAAAACATACTATAAAGCTACACTAGTGAAAAAAGCATGGTGTTGGCACAAGGAGAGACACACAGACAATGGAAGCAAATTGAGAGTTCTGATAGAGATCCTCATATACATAGTCATACAATATTCAATAAAGCCACCAAACCCTCTCAACTGGGAGAAGATGGCCTATTCAACAAATGGTGCCTGGAGAACTGGATATCCATATGTAAAAGAGTGAAAGAGGATTACCAACTCACACCTTATACAAAAATCAACTCAAGATGTATCAAAGACATAAATATAAGAGCCAAGACCATAAAGACTTTGGAAAGTAGTGTAGGGAAGCATTTACAAGACCTTGTAATAGGAAATGGCTTCATGAACATCACACCCAAAGCACGAGCAGCAAAAGAACAAATAGATAAATGGGACCTCCTCAAAATTAAAGCCTACTGCACCTCAAAGGAGTTTGTCAAGAAAGTGAAAAGAGAGCCTACACAATGGGAGAAAATATTTGGTAACCATATATAGGATAGGAGACTTATAACCTGCATTTATAAAGAACTCCTATATCTTGAAAATAAAAAGATAAACAACGCATTTAAAAATGGGAAAAACACTTAAACAGACACTTCTCCAGAGAAGAAATGCAAATGTCTAAAAATCATATGAAAAAAATGCTCCAAATCTCTACCTATCAGGGAAATGCAAATCAAAACTACAAAGACATACCATCTTACTCCCATAAGTTTAGCAGCTATGAAAAAAACAGAAGACTACAAATGCTGGAGAGGATGTGGAGGAATGGAAACACTCATCCACTGCTGGTGGGAATGCAGAAGGATCCAGCCCTTCTGGAGGACAGTGACAGATTCTCAAAAAACTAGCCATAGATTTGCCATATGACCCAGCATTTCCATCGCTGGGTATATACCCAGTAGAACTGAAAACAAGGACACAAACTGATATATGCATACCAATGTTCATAGCAGCATTGTTCACTATTGCGAAAAGTTGGAATCAACCAAAATGCCCATCAACAGATGAATGGATAAATAAAATGTGGTATATACATACAATGGAATACTTCTCGGCTTTAAGAACAAATACACTACAAACACACGTGATAACATGGATGAATCTTGAGAACCTTATGTTAAGTGATGCAACCCAGGCATTGAAGGAAAAATAGTACATGACCTCAAAGATATGAAATAAGTAAACCAAGCCGCCTCAGAGAGCTCAGACTGGATGATAGGCTTACAGGAAATAGGGGGTAGAGGAAGGATATAAGCTGACACCTACATGGGTGAAATCTATGATAAGCTGGAGGTAAGTATTTGTACAAGGAAGGAATAAAATGTGGGCATAGGGTTACCCTTGGGTGGTGTTTTGTGGGCTTGAGGGGAGCTTGGGCTGGTAGGATGGGTAATATTGCCCAAGAAATTGGGGGGAGAGTGGGATAACATACTAATATAGGAGATTGTCAGGTATTTGGTTGAGAGTATAATGCTGAGAAAACCTTTTCAAAAATATAATAAGGAAAGTTACCAGTTTAAGATGCTTAAAGGGGATAATCTGATGCAGGACAGGCTACTAGGGAGTATGTGAATGCTCATTTTGCCATAGAGGGTCATCTCATTGGATAGAGCCCCATATAATGAGAGTGAAGGTATACCCACATATTGGGGAGGACTGATGCCATGAAATAGAGGGAACTGTATCTCTCAAGAAAAATGGTGGCTCCCAGGGCCTTAGGGCAGTTGAGCACATCAAGCCTTCAAAACTGTTGCAAGTATCTCTGAACGTGGCCCTTTAAGCAATGAAGAGTGACTGTCACTGTGGTCCCTAAGGGGAGGGGAAAAGAGGTATTGAATAGATGGAACAAATGTAACTGTGTGGGCAACAGAAGTATTTCACAAGAGTACACAAGGATGGATATAAAACATGTAAAATTACATGAAAAATATATAGGGGCTGATAGGCTAAAATGTAAATCATAATGTAAAACATAAGATAACTGAAAATGTAGAAAATTGTATAGTTTAAAATATAAACCACAATGTAAACACAAATATTACCTTGTTTGAAAGCTATTGTCTCAATATCTGTATATCAGTTTCAGTAAATATAGTATGAATATGTAAAAAGATTATTACTGTGGAAGGGAAAAGGTTTTCTGTTGGATATGTGGGAGTACTGTATATTGTATATATGAATTACTGTGATCTAAAACTCTTGTGAAGATAAGCTTAATAATTAGAAAAAGAAAAGAAAAAGGATGTAGACAGTGAGGAAAAGACAGAAATAGTTGCCTTGCCAATTTGCATACAGGGCAAAACATATTGCAGTGATGGAAGACAAGACATCAAAAACAAACTTTTGCATTTTTAAATTTTTTGATACCCTAATTTATTTTTACCATGATTTATCCAAATTAATATGTATTCTATATCTAAACTTTAAACTCATTGCTACATTCCATTTTACTATTAATGGAACCTGGCAATATATTGGGCTTCACCTTGCAGGAAGTTTTGGATCACAGAGAGTTTCAACAATGGCAGTGGAGGAATACTGGCATGGGATGTTATTGACAAGGGACACATGGTTGGCAGGGAGTTCTACAAGGCATATATCCAGGTACATAAAAATGTTTGGATATTGTCATAGTGGATACAATTAAAAACAACAACTGATGGAGTGCTGAGTTCCAAGCCAGCGGGGCTCTATCACAGTCCCTAAAGGAACAGCAACAATCCCCCAAGTGCAATGGCAAAGACCAAAAAAAATGAAGGCCAACAATGAGCCCTTGATACTACTGACTATGCTTGTGAGTCTGTACACCTGAAATAAGAACAAGGCCTAGAGCTGCAGGGTGCCTAAGAGTTACCTCCTGAGAGCCTCCATGTTGCTCAAATGTGGCCAGTCTCGAAGCCAAAGTCAGCATGTAAATGTGTTGCCTTCCCCCCATTGTGGGACATGACTCCTGGGGATGAGCCTCCCTGGTGCCAAGGGATTACTACCAAATATCAGCTGATGATGTAACTAGAAAGTGACCTTGAATGAAAGGGTCAACTCGGACCAGCAGAATATGTCAGTCTACATATAATACCAGGAGTTAAAAATGCTTTTTGACCTGAATCAAGGGGGTAAAGGAAAGGACAAATGAGTTTATATGGCTATGAGTCTCCAAAAGAGCCAGGAGGTTATCAGAGGGGTTGCCCTTATGCACATCTCAGCAGAGTCCCAGAGACAGATAAAGTAGATACAACCCCAGGTATTGGTTCTTCTGAGGGCTACAGAGACCCACAGGTTCTATGGTCATGGCAGATGGAGTTCAGTGCCATGTCAGTTGGCCCTTCTTTGGAGTTGGTGTTTCTGTGTGATGGAGCTGGACTCAGATGAGATCTTTTTTCACAAGCCCCTCCTGTTACTTTTGCCAGAACTGTAGTTGGTGTTGGGGTTTAATATATACCCAGGGGATCTGAATCTCTGAACTGACTATATGATAGCCAGTCCCTGAGCCTTAACAGACTTCAGCTCCTACACTCTGGTTTATTGGACTTACCCCACTCAGCTAACATGGAGTTGAAGAAGGTCAACCATCACACCATGGAGCCAAGATTGCCTACATTTGAATGCAGGAGAATTGCATCCAGCATCCATGTGGAATCTAAGCCCCCTCTTGATATAGATGTGGAGTAGACACAATCAATCCAAGGTCCACAGGATGAAAGAATAGAATTTGATTTAGAGTGGATTTACTGATATTCTATTCATGAACTATTGTGATTAGTAATGGAAGAAAATATGGCATTGGTGTGGAGAAAGTGGCCATGGTGACTACTGGGTGTGGGAAATGGGAGGAAGAGATGATATGTGGAGGTATTTTCAGGACTTGGAGTTGTCCTGGGTGATGCTGCAGGAACAGTTACTGGACATTGTATGTCCTCCCATGTGGCGGCTTGCTCGGTCGGTAGAGGTGGGGTCTGGCTGTGGACGAGGGGTCGGTCCAGCTCTGGACGAGGGGTCGGTCCCACTTGGGATGAGGGGTCGGTCCCACTTGGGACGAGGGGTCGGTCCGGCAGCAGACGAGGGATCGGTCTCACAAGGGGTTGTGCGGTTCGGCTGACGGGGTCACCCGGCGAAGCCGGCGACGAAGGGGTCACCCGGAGAAGCAGGCGACAAAGGGGTCGCCCGGAGAAGCAGGCAACGAACTGGGGACAAGGGAGGCCAGGCCCTTGTCAGGGGCTCTCAGGACTGGAGGGCGCACGGCAGAAGAACTACCGCGGAGACGAGGTAAACACGCAGGTCCACTTTATTGAGGGAGAGGCAACAGTTTTATAGAGGCTGGGGAAGGCTGATTGGTCGAAGCCACGCCCTGTTCTGATTGGTTGCTGGAGAAAGGTCAGTGGGCGGTACTGGACAGGGGAGGGGTGGTGGTTAGGGATTGGCTGTCGCTGTTGCTGGGGGAAGGGGCAGGGTTTAGGGATTGGTGGCTGCTGTTGCTGGGGTGGAGGGCAGACTTGAGTTTCCCGCCCACGCCTGGCTGTTGCTGCTGTCAGGGGAAGGGAAAAGGGCAGACTGGATTTTTCCACCCACGCCTGGCTGTTGCTGCTGTCGGGGGAGGGGATAAGGGCAGACTGGATTTCTCCGCCCACGCCTGGCTGTTGCTGCTATCGGGGGAGGGGAAAAGGGCAGACTGGAATTTTCCACCCTGCACCTGCGCAGGGAGAAGGAAGAAGAAGGGTGCCGCCCCACAAGGCATCAGGTGGCGCCATCTGGGAGGAGGGGCGGCCGCGGAAGCATGGCTGCTGAGAAGGGGAGACCCGAGGGCACTCTGCGCCCATGCCGAGCTTCCTTCAGGGGTGGCGGTGAGTCCGACCAGCCACCCTATTAAGGGGGCAGTGGCTTGGCCTGCCGCGGCTGCTCCCCTGCCAGGCCAGCAAACCACACTTCAGCCCGAGGGATGACCGCATTTCCCCCTTCTTTTCAAATAAGGGCCAGGATGGCAGCAGCAACAAGTAGCCGAGGCCCAAGAGGCAGTAAGCAATGAGGGAAGTGGGGCTGAAGAGGGAGGTGAGTATGACAGGGATATAAATGTACAATTTAGGGGGCGGTATCTTGCCGTTGCAAGCAAGGGTGGCCAATGTCCAATTCTTGTTGATCTCGGCGGCTATAAGATCCATCTGCTGTTAAAAGTCCTGAATGACAGCGCATTACAGGTAGTTGATCTCTTCTTGGCGGTGAAGAGAGGTAGAGGCAGACTGTGTGATGGTCTACAGGATCGCAGCTGTGAGGACAAGTCGCGTCAGGGCACCAGCAGCGGTGGTGGCAGCAGTGTCGGGAGTGGTGGAGACGTAGGCGAGGGCAATAAGAAGGCCAAAGTCTTCACGGGCACGAGAGAGGCTGATGTTAATGGGGTGGGCCGACATGGGGCGGCCCAATCTGCAACGCAATGGGGGTTCAAGCAAAAAAGGAGGGGGGTGGGGAACGAGAAAGGATGCTTTAGATGGCTGAGAAGAGGAGTGAGGTCGAGACAGGAGGAAGCTCCGCAGAAGTATGGGGAGCTGTTAAAAGCAGAAATGTTATTAGATGCTAGAAAGCAGGCCGCGGGCCGGGGAAAGCAGGTTGTGGGCCGTTTAGCGGGGCTGGAGCTGCTTGAGAGCGATGGCGGCATGGGGGGCCGCGGTTACAGAAGACTTGGGGCTGTTTCAAAGAGATCTTACACCGGTGAGTGTCTAGGAGACCGGCGAGGGCCCGAACTTGCGGGGCTTGCTTAGCAGATAGGATGTTACCCATTGCTAATGGCCTTTTGGAGCCGATAAGAAAAGGGGCCCTTACCTTGAGAGCGTGGCGATGGGAGCCGAGGTGTGCGGTGAGACGAGGGGTCGGAGCCGGTGGGGCTCCGACGGTGGTCACGGGCCAAGAGAAGGCCCCGACGAGGGGAGGGCGGAACGACGAGCAGTGGAGCAAGGCAAAGGGGAGCAAGCATGGAGGGGAGGAGGCAGAGGTGAAGGCAGGGGTGGAGGTGCTCAGGCACGTGCTCCTGAGAGTTTTATTGGTGCCTCTTAATCATAGCGGGTCGGTATAAACCCCCGACATGGAAGGAGAAAGCCATCCAGCGATTCTCCCAGACCGCCGTGGATCGTATGAGGTCACCAAGGTTCAGGAGCAGCAATGCAGAGTGAAAAGATAGGGGTGAGAAGAGAGGAGAGCGTAGGGCTATGGTAGGGTTACTTCAGACTTGCAAGCGCGTGCTCCCGAGAAATCCAAGGCTCCTCTTAATCATAGCGGGTCGGTATAAGCCCCTGACATGGAAGGAGAAAGCCATCCAGCGATTCTCCCAGACCGTCGTGGATCGTATGAGGTAGCCAAGGCTCAGGTAGCAGCAATGTTGCACGAGAGAAGTCCCACGGTGAGAAGAGAGGAGGGCGTAGGGCTGTGGTAGGATTACTTCAGACATGCAAGCGCGCGCTCCCGAGAAATCCAAGGCTCCTCTTAATCATAGCGGGTCAGTATAAGCCCCCGACATGGAAGGAGAAAGCCATCCAGCGATTCTCCCAGACCGCTGTGGATCGTATGTGGATCGTATGAGGTAGCAGCAATGTTGCACAAGAGAAGTCCCAAGGTGAGAAGGGGGGGGGGGTTGCCAGGTTATGGAGTGAGGCTGTGGTGGAGTTGCCTTGCCCCACGTTGGGCGCCAGCTGCGGCGGCTTGCTCGGTCGGTAGAGGTGGGGTCTGGCTGTGGACGAGGGGTTGGTCCAGCTCTGGACGAGGGGTCGGTCCTGCTCGGGATGAGGGGTTGGTCCCACTTGGGACGAGGGGTTGGTCCAGCAGCAGACGAGGGATCGGTCTCACAAGGGGTTGTGCAGTTCGGCTGACGGGGTCGCCCGGCGAAGCCGGCGACGAAGCGGTCTCCCGGAGAAGCAGACGACAAACTGGGGACAAGGGAGGCCAGGCCCTTGTCAGGGGCTCTCAGGACTGGAGGGCGCACGGCAGAAGAACTACCGCGGAGACAAGGTAAACACGCAAGTCCACCTTATTGAGGGAGAGGCAACAGTTTTATAGGGGCTGGGGAAGGCTGAACGGTCGAAGCCCTGTTCTGATTGGCCGCCAGCGAAAGGTCAGCGGGCGGCACTGGACGGGGGAGGGGCGGTGGCCAGGGACTGGCCATCGCTGTTGCTGGGGGAAGGGGCAGGGTTTAGGGATTGGTGGCTGCTGTTGCTGGGATGGAGGGCAGACTTGAGTTTCCCGCCCACGCCTGGCTGTTGCTGCTGTCGGGGGAAGGGAAAAGGGCAGACTGGATTTTTCCGCCCATGCCTGGCTGTTGCTGCTGTCGGGGGAGGGGATAAGGGCAGACTGGATTTCTCCACCCGTGCCTGGCTGTTGCTGCTATCGGGGGAGGGGAAAAGGGCAGACTGGAATTTTCCGCCCTGCGCCTGCGCAGGGAGAAGGAAGAAGAAGGGTGCCACCCCACAAGGCATCGTGTGGCGCCATCCGGGAGGAGAGGCGGCCGCAGAAGCATGGCTGCCGAGAAGGGGAGACCCGAGGGCACTCTGCGCCCATGCCGAGCTTCCTTCAGGGATGGCGGTGGGCCCAACCAACCACCCTATTATGGGGGCAGCGGTTTGGAATAGGCCTACCGTGGCCGCCGCCCCCCGCCAGGCCAGCAAACCACACTTCAGCCCGAGGGGTGACCGCACTCCCATGGCCCACTGGATGGAACATGGGAGATTGTGGGCTATGATGTGGACCATTGACCATGAGGTGCAGCGGTGCTCAGAGATGTATTCATGAAATGCAATAAATGTCTCATGATAATGGAGATTGTTGCTATTGGGGGAGGTGTGGGGTGAGGGGGTGGGGTTTTTTCGGGACATCATATTTTTTTAATGTAATATTAAAAAATATAAATAAAGACAAAAAAACTTTGCTAGCTATTAGGAAAATGCAATTTAAAACTACAATGATATATCATCTTACACTTATTAGACTGGCAGTTATTAAAAAACAGAAAAGTACAAGTGTTGTAGAGCATGTGAAGTAAAGGGAAATTTCACCCACTGGTGGTGAAAATGTTGAATGATACAATCATTGTGGAGCACAACCCGTAATTCCTAAGGAGATTTAGTATAGAATTGTCATATGATCCAGCAATGTCACTTCTGGCTATATATATATATATATATACCCAGAGGAATTGAAGGCATGGACATGAACAAATATATGCACACAAATGTTCATAGCACTATTATTCACCATTGTCAAAAGATAGAAGTAGTCCAATTATCCATCAACAGGGAATGGATAAGGAAATTTTATATATATATATATTATATATATATATGTTTGTATATATACAATATACAATATACACACAGATATGATGGGCTATTACATAGCTATAAGAAGAAATGAAATATTCACACATGGACCAACAAGGATGAATCCTGAAGATTTTATGTTGAATAATGTATGCCAGTCATGAAGGACAAATATTACATGAACTCACTGATGTGACCTAAGCAAGAATTTGGAAGGTAGGTTATAAAGAGACAGAAAGGGAGTAGAATGTGGTAAGCTGATTCTCAACATAGGAAAACCCTGTGATAAGGTGGAAGAGGATGGTTTGGCAGTGGATAGGAGTGATAGTGTGAGGAATGTGAGTCAGGTCAATGGTGCTGAAGTGTGAGGCTGCGTAGGGTGTTGGACTGGGTTGGATTATCTATGGAATTAGGGGGAGGGCTGGAGGAAGGAACAGTGAACTCTGGGTATCTGTAAGTTTGTGGTTAACACAACAATGGTGGGAATGTTCTTTTGTCAAATATTGCAGGGAGGGTTACTGGTGCAAGGCATTGTGGGTGGGGAGATATGTGGGCTAGGGCATACCTGGGGCATGCTTCTGTGGGATATGAAAGTGTTCATTTTGTCATAGCATTTATCTAAGTTGAGGGAGGCTCAGACATTAAATAAGAAAATAAACCTACATTCTGAGGAGTCTTGCTATGTTCCCAAGAGGGGCAAGTATATCTGGAGAACAAAGGCAGTGCTTAATGAAAGAAAACAGACCAATATGTCAAGCCCTCAATATTTATGTATGTATCTATGAATGTTATTCTTCACAAAGTGAAAATTACTGGTTACCATAGGTTCTGAGGAGAAGGGAAGAATAGATGAAGCACAGGGCATCTTTTAAGGCATTGAAATTATTTTGCATGCTCTTACAATTACAAATACAGGCCAGTATACATTTTGTCAAACCTATAAAAGTGTATGGTGCAAAAAACCCCACACCTTTCACCATGTTTAGTAACAACACTTCAATATTTGTTCATCAATTGTAACAAATATACCATATTCATGTAATATATTAATATGGGAAAAAGTGGTGGGGAGGGGTTACATAGATGGGAATCACTGTATTTTCTATGTGAATTTCCTATAATCTAAATTTTCTTTGAAAATGAATTGAAAAAATGAAGACACTGGGGTAACATATGGAAGAAATGATCACTGTACATAAAAGATACCAGATTTTATGTTAATGAAGACCCAAGGCAAAAAAATTATTTTTGTATTTTTGTATTTTTTAGCTCTGTTTTTGGAGAGGTTTTGGATTGCAGAATGGTTGCAGCATTTTCAGGAGAGGATCACTGGTGCAGGATGTCAGTAGTGGGGGTATGTGTGGGAAGGGGTAGACTTGGGGCTGTTTCTATGGAATATAAATGTGTTCAAGTTGCCATGGGGTGTTGTCTTATTGAGTGGAAACCCACACAATAAAAAAAAAAATTGAATTCTGATCCTGGGGAGGAATATTATTTCTGCTGTTGTTGGGTTGAATATTTTAGCAATGCCACTTAAATACAGTTAATTGATGGCATTGTTCATATTTTCTACATCACTCTCAATATTCTTTCTAACCTCAATTACTGAGAAAGGAGTCTTGAAAGCTCTTACTGCAATTGGGGGTTTATTTATTTCTCTTTTTAATTCTAAAACTTTTTACTATATCTGTTTTCAGCTCTCATCTAAGATTATGTCTTTTTGTACATTGATCATTTTATCATGTAATGTCTCCTTTATTCTTGTTAGATTATTTATGGTAATAATAAAACTACTCCAGCATCTTAAAATTAGGGTTTATATAATATCATTTTCTTACTTTTACTTTTTAACCTACCTATGGCATTATATTTGAAAAGAGTTTTTTTTAATCGTGTGTCATTTGAAAAACAATCAATTCTGACAATTTCTGTCTTTGAATTGGTGATAGTTGACCATTTCAATGCAATATAGTTATAGTTTTTTGGGCATAAAGATTACACTTTTATTACATGTGTTTTTTTCTTTTCAGTTATTGGGGCTGGGGATTGAACCCATTACCTCGTATGTGGAAAGCCAGTGCTCAACCACTGAGCAACATCAGTTCCCTTATTATGTTTTATTTTTTTTTGTTTTTTTTTATATGTAATAAATCCAGGATTTATTTTAATATTTATTTCTTGAGTTTAGGAAAACAGGCATTTCTTTTTTTTTTAATTAAAATTATTTATTTTTATGAATTACATTCAAAAAAAATATGGAACGCTTCATGAATTTGCGTGTCATCCTTGCGCAGGGGCCATGCTAATCTTCTCTGTATCGTTCCAATTTTAGTATATGTGCTGCCAAAGCGAGCACCCCTTATTATGTTTTAGATTTAACTTTTAAATCATTTTCATAGAGAATATTTTAAAATAATTTTATGTATAAAAAGGAAAAAAGGTGATAATTAAAGCATTCTGATAGTATAAATTACTGAATTTTGATCATACTAGTATCTGAATTCAGATCATGAAAGAATGCACAACACAACAGCAGTAATAATTTACTATCCAAATAAGAAAAGCAACTGAATACGTTTCTTATTTATTTAATGTGATTCAAAAAAAATCCTCTGTATGGTACACGACACTTGTATTAGCTAGGGTTCTCTGTTTTGAAGGCAACAGAATTGATGGGATAAATATGTGTGTGTATGTGTATGCATGTATTATAAAAAATTTTAAGACAGGAATTGGCTCACAGGGCTGTGGGAATGGGCAAGTCCAAAATTCTGGAGGGAATGCCGCAGCTGGGAAGTCCGATGAAGGTTTTGATGAACTTTCCAGGAAAAGCTGCCTGTCAGAATTGATGAGATCATCACTTCTCCTTTTAAGGGTTTCAATAGATTATATGAGACATTTCATTGTGAGAGCAATCTCCTCAGTTGAATGTGAATGTGGATGTAATTAGCTATAGATGAAATCAATTTACTGATAATTTAAGTCCAACAAACATCCTCACAGTACCAATCAAGCCAGTGCTTGTTTGACCAAACAACTGGACACCATCATATAGTAATGGTGACACACAAATTCATCCATCACAGCACTGGGGTGAAAATCTGGGCTCCATAGGCTTCAAAACCCCAGCAGTCTATGGTCTCAGAGAGAAACAAGCCATTGAACTCCATTTTTGGAAAGTTAGATCCCAGTTTATTTCGCCATTTGGGAATTCCAAGAAATACATACATCTTGTAATCTTTTACATGTAAACACTTAAGAGAGAAAATGCAGTTTGATTCTGAATTGGCATCTAGAAAGCACACAAGTGATATGATACAATCCTCTCCATCCAGACCGAGTTTCTCCAGAGAGGCCACTTTGTGAGCGTGAAAATGAATAGCATTATTCTAATCTCTGCCTCCAGATTTACACTGCATAAAGAAATACCCTTAAGAGAGAGGGAATTGAGAGATTGCTGATTTCTACATGGAGAGACAATTCTAGTTCATGCTGAGTGGTAGCTTCCTTACACTGGCCTCTCACATGCTGTTAGCCCAGATGAGAGAAGACTAGAAAAGGACATGCGACATTTTAAAAATATACTGTGTTGGTTGCTTTATTCTATCTGCTCCTTTCTCCTCAAAATAAGGATGAAGAGATTCTCAAAGATGACTCCATGTGCAAATAGTTAGGACTGTTTTCAAATCAGCTCATTTCAGTACATTTTGCCAAGTCAGTATCTGACAAGCTGATATATGCTGATTTCTCTTTATTTTTACATAGACTAGATAGATCATACTTTCCCTGCACAAGCCATTAAAAATTTGGGTAAGGTTCTGATCTTCTCATTCTGCTATTTTCACTTGGTAATTGAAATACTAGTTCCTAGCACTGTAGCTCCTAGAGAGCAAGTCCCCCTATCCTTTTTGAGGAAGTAAAGAGAGGGATTAGACATGACATTTGGAAAACATTCCAATAGCACTTTCAAATATAAGCACACACATACACACATAATTTATTTTATTTTTATTATTAATATTATTTTTAGAATTTACAGAGTTCTTTACCCCCAGTTCTTTTCTTTTTTTAATATTGCATTAAAAAAATATGAGGTCCCCATGTACCCTTTCTCCCTCACACCTCTCCTCCTCCCATAGCAACATTCTCCTCCATCATCATGAGACATTCATTGCATTTGGTGAATACATCTCTCAGCATCGTTGCACCTCATGGTCAATGGTCCACTTCATAGCCCACATTCTCCCATCTTCCATCCAGTGAGCCATGGGAGGACATACAATGTCCGGTAATTGTCCCTACAGCACCACCCAGGACACCTCCAAGTCCCAAAAACTCCTCCACATCTCATCTCTTCCTCCCATTCCCTACACCCAGCAGCCACCATATAATTCATTTTAAATTGCCTAATTGTATAGATTTGTGCAAATACTTACGTGTGCATACACATTTACACAACTCCACACACACTTATAAAGGTTTAAATATGAATTTACCTAACAGTGTAACAATCAATATATATTTTCTTTATTTTGTCATCTAGTTTCCCTGCAATATTTTACACAGCTCTGGAAAGTATAGGGCACCCTATTGAAATATTTTCTGCTGGGGAGCAAGAATAGTCCACAAATACCTAAGGATATTTTTTAAGAAAGAAAATACTTTGTACAAAAAGGAGAACACATTTTGTTGATAATTTTAGTAAAGAAATTTAGCTCTTGGATATTCAGAATATGCTCCAAAATCATTACTTCTGCCTTCCAGTGTCCAAAGGCACAACAAGTGACATAGCACTTCTGTGTTCATGACCAACTCACAGGCAGATTTATTAATGTTCACAATATTATTATTCATTCTTTGTATTTTAAAAGGAAATCAATTTCTCATGCTAGAATTACTCCACAGTAGGCTGATAACTCTAAGCAAACCATTCATAACAGAACAGCATTTAGGCACTAGCAGAAGAGATCAGGTGGAGAGCTCTGAACAAGAACTTTGTGTTTTATTTTTCTATTTTCATTCTGAAGAATCAGCATGCCTGAGAAATTTATCAACATGACCATAATAATGGAATTCTTTCTCATGGGATTCTCTGATGACTGGATGCTACAGAGACTGTATGCCACACTCCTCTTCCTCAAGCAGTGACGGGGAAACTTCTCATTATCATTGGCACCACCGTTGACCAGCATCTCCAACTTCCCATGTCTTTCTTCCTGAAGAATTTGTCCTTGCTGATATCTGCTATATCTCTGTCACTGTCCCTAATTCATCATGAACTCTTTGCCCAACAGTCATTCCATCTCCTTCCTAGGATGCTCCATGCAAGTTTTTCTTATTTTATTTTACTGTGGCACAGTTTGCCTTCCTTATAGTAATGTCCTATGACCACTATGCTGCCATCTGCCATCCTCTGCTCTATGAGGGCATTATGCACAGAGGTGCCTGTGTGCAGATGGTGACAGCATCATGACTCAGTGGATGTGGTTATGGCTCCATTTATGTAGCAGGTACATTCCCTGACAGTTTCTGTGGACCCAGTGTAGCCCATTAGTTCTTCTGTGGTATTCCATCAGTGCTTACACTTTCCTGCTATGGAGAGCATATTTTAGAAGATGAATTAGTTACTGTTAACTCTTGTTTTGTTTTGTGTGTTTCATTTTAATATTTGTTTCTTATGTTCACATTTTTACCACTGTTTTAAGAATCCCATCTGTAAAAGGGAAGACAAAAAACTGTTTCAACTTCTCTGCCCCACCTCACCATGGTGATGCTGTTCTTGTTTTATTTTAATTTGATATTTATTTTTATCTTTTTTTAAAGATACAGAGATCACACAAAATGCTACATTAAAAAATATAAGTGGTTCCCATATATCCCACCCCCACAACACCCACTCCTCCCACATCGACAACTTCTTTCATTAGTGTGGTATATTCACTGCCTGTGATGAGTACATTTTGGAGCATTGCTACACAGAATGGATTATAGTATATATTGTAGATTACACTCTCTCCCAGTCCACTTAGTGTAATATGGTAGAATATACAATGTCCTGCATCTGTCTCTGCAATATTATTCAGGACAACTCCAAGTCCCAAAAATGTCTAAATATCGCACCTTTATTCCCTTCCCCTGCCTTCAGCTATTCCCAGGATTACTGATTCCACATCAATGATATAATTTCTTTCATTGCTAGAGCCACAATAATTCTGTAGTAGAACACTAGTAAGTCCACTCTAATCCATATTTTATTCCTCCACCCAAAGAACCCTGTGATGGCAATGTCCACTCCAACTCTCAATTGAGAGAGGGCTTAGATCCCACATGGCAGATGGATGGAATTCCTCTGCTTGCAGCTGTAGACTCTCTCAATTCCCTGGTGTGGTGGTTGACCATACTCCCCTGCCTGTTAGCTCACCTGGGTAAGTCCTATGAACTGGAGAGTAGGTTTTGCAATTCTGCTGAGGCTCAGGGCCCAGCTGTCACATGGACAGTCCAGAGATTCAAGTCTCCTGATCATACACCAACCCCAGCACTAAAGACAAGTTCAGTAAAAGTGACAGAAGAGACATGAATAGAGAGGTCACATCTGAGTCCAACTCCATTGCCCTCAGGAGCACAAGTTCCAAAGTAAGGCCTTTGGCAAGGCACTGAATGCCAGAGTCATCTGTCATGACCATAGTATCTAGGTGTCTCTGTAGCCCTCAGGAGCACCACTAACTGGGATCGAATCCACTTTTGTTGTCTCTGAGATCCAGCTGAGCTGTGTGTGTCACCCTACAGATGACATTCTGACTCACTTTGAAGTCTCTTAGCCTTTTAAGTTCACTTGCCTTTAACATTTCCCCCACTTATTCAAGGCATTTTTCTAGTCACATCACGAGCTGGTGCTTGGTAGTAATGCCTCAGCACCAGGGAGGCTTATCCCCAGAAGTTATGTCCCACACTGTGGGGAAAGTATTGTATTTTCATGCTGGGTTTGGCATAGAGAAGGACCACATTTGAGCAACATGGAGGCTCTCAGGAGGTAACTCTTAGGCACCCTGCAGCTCTAGGCCTTATTGAAATTTCAAGCACACAAGCTCAAAAGCATAGTCATCAGAATCCAGGACCCATCATTGGACCATCCTTTTTCACTGGTCTTTGCCCTTGTACTTGGGGGATTGTTGCTGCTCCATTGGGGACTGTGACAGAGTTTTACGGAATGGTAACTCAGCACTTCCTCAGTTGTTGTGTGAAATTGTACCCCCATGTCAATATCCAATAAACATCCAAACATATATCCTATATGCATGTCCTGGAGAACTCTGTCAAACATATTCATACCCCATCAATGACACTCCACATCAGTGTTCCCTCAAAAATGAAGTCTAATGCATTGCCAAATTCAATTAATAGGAAAATGAAATAGCAATGACAAATTTAAAGATTAGAAATAGAATACATAATAATTTAGAAAAACTGAAATAAAGTAAAAAATAAATTTGGTATTAAAAAATGAAATATATCATTAAAATTTTTTGGACATTTTGCCTTTCATCACTATAATAGGTGTTGTCCTGTATATACAGTGGCAAGGCAATCTCTTCCATTTCTTCCTCAATGTCTACATCCTTTTTTTATTATGTCTTCAAAAAATATTTAGGTCACATTAAAGTCACATATACAATATAGGGAACACCCATATACTCAACATCAAACCCTTTCCCCCTTCCCTGGCAATGATCTTTTTACATGTGGACATTACAAGTGTTGCAACTATTGTACAGATAATGAAACATAGCTACTCAGTATGGTTTCATTATTGCTTACATTATGGTTTACATTTTATTTTGTTTATGTTTGTTTTTAATTTGTATGATTTATTTTGTTTTTGAGCACTTCTTTATTTTTTATTGTTTTTTGAAGATACATAGACCAAAAAAAGTTACATTAAAGATATGTTTCCCATATACCCCAAACCCCACTCCACCCCACCCCCACTCTTCCCAAATCAACAACCTCTTTCATCATTGTGGCACATTCATTGCATTTGGTGAATACATTTTAGAGCACTGCTGCAGCACAAGGAATATACTTTACATTGTAGTTTACACTCTCCCCCAGTGCATTCAGTGGGTTATGGCAGGATATATAACATTCAGCATCTGTCCCTGTAATATCATTTAGGATAACTACAAGTCCCAAAAATGCGCCAACATGACATCTCTTCTTCCCTCTCCTTGCCCTCAGCAACTACCGTGGCCACTTTCTCCACATCAATGTTACAGTTTCTTCCATTACTAGTCACAATTTTTCTATAGTAGATGCCAGTAAGTCCACTCTAATCCATATTTTATTCCTCCATCCTGTGGACCCTGGGATGGTGATGTCCACTCCATCTCTATATCAAGATTGGGCTTAGATCAAGCATAGTTGATGGATGCAATTCACCTGCTTGGAGTTGTAGGCACTCTCAGTTCCCTGACGTGGTGGTTGACCATCTTCACCTCCCTGTTAGATGATCTGGGTAAGACCAATGAATCAGAGAGTAGGAGTTGCAACTCTGCTGAGGCTCAGGGTCCAGCTGGCACATGGACAGTCCAGATATTTAAGTCTCCTGAGTATACACCAATCCCAGCACCAACCACAATTTCAGTAAAAGTGACAGAAGAAGCATGTGTAGAAAGGTCACATTTGAGTCCAACTCCATCACATTCAGGAACACAAACTCCAAAGTAGGGCCAACTGACAAGACACTGAACTCCAGAGCCATCTGTCATGACCACAGAAACTGTGTCTCCATAGCCCTCAGGAGCACTAGTACCTGGGGTTATATCTATTTTTGCTGTCTCTGGGATCTTGCTGAACCATGCATAAGTGCAACCCCTCTGATGACCTCCAAACACTTTTTAAAGACTCTTAGTCTTTACCAAA
Organism: Dasypus novemcinctus; assembly: GCF_030445035.2. Lineage (NCBI taxonomy): Eukaryota > Metazoa > Chordata > Mammalia > Cingulata > Dasypodidae > Dasypus > Dasypus novemcinctus. The sequence continues at coordinate 5,634,218 of NC_080695.1, read as the reverse complement.
TAAGTAAAGATTTATTTGTCTTTACCATTTCCCCCTTCATTCAAGGTCTTTTTCTAGTTGCATTACCAGTTCATAATTGGTAGTAATCCCTCAGAACCAGGAACGCTCTTCCCCAGAAATCATATCCCACACTGGGGGGGAGGTAATGCCCTTACATGCTGAGTTTGGCTTAGAGAGTGGTCACATTTGAGCAACATGGATGCTCTCAGGAGGTAACTCTCAGTCACCCTGCATCTCTAGATCTAGTTCAAATTTCAGGCACACAGGCTCATAAGCATAGTCAGTATCAAGGACTGATCACTGGGCCATCCTACTTCACTGGTCTTTGCCCTTGCACTTGGGGGATTGTTGTGGTTCCATTAGGGAATGTGGCTGAGCCCCCCTGGCTAGGAGCTCAACACTCTCTCAGTTGTCATTTAAAACTGTAGCTACTATGAAAATACCCAACGAATATCCAAACACTTTTATATACCCTATACATATGCCCTGGGACTCCCTCCCAACCATGTGGCTGGATTTTTTCTTTTTTATCTGTCAATTCTACTATCTATTAGATTTCAGATGTATTGTCTTCCACATTGCTAATTCTTTCCTTTGCCTCTTCAAATCTACTGTTATTTGCTGAGAGTATAATTTTTATTTCTTGGATTGTGCAATTCATCACCATCATATCTGTTATCTTTTTGCGTATGTTTAAAATTTCTTCAGTATGCTCTCCAAGTGTTGTCTTAGTAGCCTTAATATCTTCTTTCACTTCATTAAGTTGGTCCATGACATTTGTTTGTTTGAAAAGCTTGATCATTTGTTCAATGTTCTGCCACTCTTCCTGATTTTTAGTTTGTTCTTTGGACTGGGCCATGTCTTCCTGATTATTGGTATGGTTTGTAATTTTTGTTTTGTTTTGGCTGCTGTCTGGTCTTCATTTTATCTTGATGAGTTTGTTCACTTGATTAGCTTCTCTGTCTTGCCTTGATTTTTATTTTGTTGCTGTTTTTGTCTGTTTGTTAAGTTTTCTCTTTGACACTTTGTTCTTATTCTATTTCCTTATTATTGTCTAAATTCCCTTGATGGAAAAAATGAAACAAAAGAGGTATGAAAAGGAAAAGTGTAATAGTAATATTGATAATAAATTTTAGCAGAAGAACCATATAAGACCTAGGAGAGTGAATATTAAACTCATGTAAGCAGTGTATACTTACAGGAATAAGAAAGTGGAGTACTTACAGTGTAAATGGGAAACTGAATATGGAGAAGAATACAGTATGTATTAAAAGGTCAGCATGATCAAGAGAGAGGGAAACAGAAAAAAATGACAATAACATGTAGAGTTAATAAAAGAGAGAAAACTGGGTAGATGTGTTAGAAATAAAATGCCAGAAAAATGGGGGGCTAAACAAAGAGAGGTGGAATATAAGAGCAACAACAGAAGATAGAAAGATGTAGGGAGGAAAAGAGATAGCGTTGGTAGCCAAAATCAGTACACACAGAAAACAGGAAATTGAGGATGAGGTTCTGGTAATTCCAGGGTTCAGGGTTTGGGGAACACTGGGTTCAGAGAATGTGGGTTCAGGGAACACGAGTTCAGAGAATGTGGGTTCAGGGAACACGAGTTCAGAGAATGTGGGTTTGGGGAACACGGGTTCAGGGAATGTGGGGTTTGGGGAACACGGGTTCAGGGATCATGGGTTCAGGGAATGTGGGGCTTGGGCAATACTGCTGAGTGACCACCAGGGTTCAGGAAATGCTGCAACTACCTGCTCTAATGGAGGGGCTTAGCTGTCCCATAGCTGCAGCTGCAAGCACCAGTAACCCGAGGTTTTTACCTTGAGCAATCACTCTTTTTATCACACTCTCTCCAGATTGATGTACTGAAGTCTCCTGCTTTGTGGGTTCCCAAAACAGCTCACTCAAGCAGGATTTTGCCCTCACTCAGCCACTTTTTTCTAGGAGAGATGATGTGGGTGCACTTACTCTGATGCCATCTTGCTGTTCCAGTTTTCTTAGAGTACTACATATTTTGCAAAAATTTCGAGTCTTCTTCCCTGAAATTGTTGACATATGTGCTTTACACAGAGTTACCCCCCACCCTGAATCCTCTCATCTACAGTCTGAGGAACAAGGATCTGCAGATGATTTTAGGAAAAGCAATAGCAATGAAACTTGCAAAATGATTTATTGATTTTGATATTTAGTTTTAATTAATATGAATAACTTTTCAAAATAAGGAGACATCTCTATTTTCCTTTTTCTAATCAACAGAATTTAACAAGTTGTATATTAAAAGTGGCCCAGGTCTAAATTCAATTAACGTATTTTATGTGTAGTAAATAAGTAGCTTGGAAATACTTGACTCAATGTTTCTCTTTCCAGTATCATTTTCGTATTATCATGTTCTATTTGGGAAAAAAATTCTGGCTCTTTTACAAAATCATGGTCAGTGTTTCAATACATTGCAGTCTCCCAACATTTTTAGTGCTGTCACAAAAATAGCTTTTTGAATTTTTATTTCTGGAATTACATTTGATTTTTAGGGCCTCTGTAGTTAAAATGGGGATGCATAGATATTCACATCTTGTCTATAAGCATTCTGCTGTTCCACACTAATTAAATATTTATGTGTGGAGTTCGGAGCAGAACCATTATAGGATTTGTCAAGTTGTGGTGCTCTCTGATCACTTAAGAATTGAGAATGTATAAACTTGAAGATGGCAACATTCTTTTTTATCTGAATTTCCTTAACAACTTTATTTCAAATTCACAAAAATAAAAAAAAAAACAGAAAAAGGCAGCTCAACAAGTTATGGAATCATTACTTTTAAAAAGTTCATTTTCAGGCACCTTTGTCTCATCTAATTCCAACTACTAATGCAGTTGTTGCTCTGTTGAGGAATAAAAAGCAAAATATCTAAAAAGTCACTCTTGCCCCACTTCTGTGGATCAGCCTGTGAGGGCATGGTCTTGCAGGAGAATATCAAATAAATAACTCCTGCCCATTTCTGTAAATGAGCCTGTGAAAACATGACCTAGTAGAAAGATATCAAATGAGTGACTTCACCCCCCGCTTGCATAAATCAGCCCACAACCTTGCGGTTGCATTCTGCCTCCATAACCACGTTGCTTGCAAAATTTCACCTAGTAATGCGTTAGCCAATGAACAAAAGTTATGCTGATCCTACCTGAAATCCTCTATAAACCTTTGAAAACTGAAAAACAGAGCTCAGAATTTGGAGATTGACTTTCCTCTGGGCCCACCCATAATGAAACTGTTTATCCACCTTTCTGGAGTGCCAGTTGTGAGTTTCTATGGTTCAGAAATCCTGGCTTTGCTATAACAGCTCTACTACTCAGGAAGATACATAGATAAACACAAATTAGTTAAATGACATACTCAAAGATTCCTTATTATTGAAAAAAATGAAGAGGAAAAAGCATAATTGTATTTATATCTTGCAAAACCAAATCCTATATTCTTTTTTTACCTTTAGAATTAATATGGCACCAACTTTGCTTTGCTACAAAAACATTACAATGTTGTTGTTAACTATAGTCCAGGAGATGCATTAGTTATATTTTTCCAGGTATCACCACATACTTAATACCTTGTAGTAGAATATTCCTGTGTTTATATTAACTGCAATCCTCATCTACTTCCAAAATCCCAATGTTATACATTCCCAATATTATCCTCCAGCTGTCCTCCCACTAACTTTTTTTTAATGATTTATTTATTTATTTCTCTTCCCTTCCTCCCCACCCCAGTTGTCTCTTCTCTGTGTCTATTTGCTGTGTCTTTTTTGTCCGCTTCTGTTGTCAGCAGCATGGGAATCTGTGTTTCTTTTTGTTGCATCACCTTGTTGTGTCAGCTTTCCGTGTGGGTGGCACCACTCCTGGGCAGGCTGCACTTTTTTTCGAGCTGGGCAGCTCTCCCTACAGGGCGTGCTCCTTGCACATGGGGCTCCCCTATGCGGGGGACACCTCTGCGTGGCATGGCACTCTTTGTGTGCATCAGCACTGTACATGGGACAGCTGCACACAGGTCAAGGAGGCTCAGGGTTTGAACCGCAGATCTCCCATGTGGTAGATGGACACCCTAACCACTGGGCCAAGTCCACTGCCTCCAACTAACATTAATCTTCCTTAGATTAGTCATTTCAGGAACAATTACATCCATAAATCAACACTGCTCATTACATTCATTATAATGTTAAGTCCAACCATTACCACATATTTACATTTTTAAATTTATTTTAATTTTTTATTATATTGTCTTTTTCTAAAGATACATAAATCACAAAAAAATGTTACATTAAAAAATACAAGAGGTTCCCACATACCCCTTACCCCACACCCCCACTCCTCCCACATCAACAACCTCTTTCACCATTGTAGCACATTCATTGCATTTGGTGAATACATTTCGGAGCACTGCTGCACCTCATGGATTATAGTTCACATTGTGTTTTATGCTCTCCCCCAGTATAATCAGTGGGTTATGGCAGGATATATAATGTCCAGCATCTGTCCCTGCAATATCATTTAGGACAACTCCAAGTCCCAAAAATGCTCCCACATCTCATCTCTACCTCTCTCCCCCTGCCCTCAGCAACTTCCTTGGCCACTTTCTCCACATTAGTGCTACAGTTTCTTCCATTACTAGTCACAATAGTTCATACTAGAATACCAGTAAATCCACACTAATCCATATTTTATTTCTCCATCCTGTGTACCCTGGATTGGTGATGTTCACTCCACCTCAGAAGCCACATAGTTGATGGATGCGATTCTCATGCTTGGAGTTATAGGCATTCTTGGTTCCCTGGTGTGGTGGTTGATCTTCTTCACCTCTCTGTTAACTGACCTGGGAAAGTCCAACAATTCAGAGAGTAGGAGCTGCAACATCATTCTTATTGACATCCAGATTCAGAATAGAAGATCATCAGGAGTGGTTTGTGTTTTTATAGGTAATCACAGTCTAGCATAGTCCTGAAATAATTCTGAACAGACTCTTCTCCACATATTTATGCCTCTAGCTCTCCTTTTCTGAACGCAATGCACTACCACAAATTTCTATGCCTTCCTTTTCCTTTCTTTTTTCCTCTTTTTCCCTTTTATTCTGTAATTCCTTCCTTTCTCCCTCCTTTATATCCTGGACTTTATGGTTTGACTTTCCTCTTTCTCTTGTTTACTAGTCTTTTCATCTCCTGTCTTTTTTATCTTCTACACTTTAATAGATTCTTTACATCTCCATTTAATTATAAGCTTATTTCACTGTTACTTGTTATTCTATTTATATTCCAATTGAAATTATCCTATGACCTACAGAAAACTCACATTACTTCTGTCTTCTTTTTAGTGATCTCGGTGTGTTCCATTGATTTATTATTACATACAATTTTGTTTATATTTATGATTACTTTAAAAATCATACTCAAAAGGTCAAAAAATGTGATTCATTAAATTGACTGTTATACTAAAATTGACTGTTATATTAAAATGTGTAATTCCTAGAATATAACATCAATTCCCAATATTATCAGCAGAGTATCTGTCTCACTGCTTTTTAACCAGATTTGAAATAAGTATTTTTGAAATTATTTTTTCTGTTCATATGGGAAAATTTGTGATGTGTTAACACATTATTTTGCTAAATTTAATTTTTCCACTTTTATATTCCACGTGTAAGATTTAACTTGTAAATTTTCAATCCAATCTCTTTGCCCATTTTCTCTTTCAAAATTAGTTTATTTTTCCTCCTTAAAATTCTGTATGAGATAAATATCTATTAACATATAAAATTCACATTCAATTTTCTTATTTGTAGTGTTTTCCAATCTTTGTATATGATGCACACTAATACCTAAAACTACACCTTTTTAAAATATCCAAAAATGTCTCTCTAAAGTTTCTTCTTCATATAAATCTAATATCTTCCTCCAGCTAAGTTTTACTCTAACTCTCTTTGCATATTATAAAACCTATAGTTTATTTACACTACTCACAAATTAGTCAAAATTTTAAATTAGCCATAAAATGAATATTATTTGTTTACTTTGCTGATTAGCAATTTTTTTAGGATATATATTCTAGAGTAATTACCAGCTTTTTTCTATTGTTTTGGTATTTTATTTTAATTATTAAAATTTTTAAAATTACATGATGACAATAAAAGCAGTAACAGAACATAAAAGCAAATAAGTGAATATAATTTCCCTTTCATTTTGATCCTATTTTTTAAAAATTTTTTATTAAAGTTAGTAGATCACAAAGAATATTACATTAAAAAACATAAAAAACATGAGGTTCCCATATATCCCACTCCCCACTCCACCTCATCATTTTTGTAAATTGTATTTTTGAAGATATATGCATCACAAAAAAATGTTACATTAAAAAATATAAGAGGTTCCCATATACCCCTCACTCCACACACATACACCACTCCTCCCACACCAACAACCTCCTCCATCATTGTGGCATACCCATCGCACTCCGTGAACACATTTTGGAGCACTGCTGCACCACATAGATAACAGTTTACTCTGTAGTTCACACTCTCCCCCAGTACATTCAGTGGGTTATGGCGGGATCCAGCATCTGTCCAGCATCTGACACTGGAATATCACTTAGGAGAACTCAAAGTCCCAAAAATGCCCCCACATCACATCTCTACTTCCTTCTCCCTGCCCTCAGCAACTACAATGGCCACTTTCTCCACCTCAATGCTACAATTTCTTCTATTACTAGTCACAATAGTTTTATAGTATAATATCAGTAAGTACACTCTAATCCATATTTTATCTCTCCATTCTGTGGAACCTGGTTTGATTACTATCATTCACTAACTGGTGATGCAACTAGAAAGTGACCTTGAATAAAAGGGTCAACTCAGACCAGCAGAATATCTCAGCCTTCATATTGTTATTTTTTTGGCTGGGTAAGGTGTACTTTGTTGATGGTACATGACAAGGTAGGACCCTCTGAGTTCCTCCCCTTCTTCAGGGGTCTGGGATGGAAGCTGTGGAAGATGGGTGATTCTCAGTTTTGATGGATCAAGTTGGGCAAGGACTCTCCAGCAGTGACTACTGCTCTCCTCCTCTCATGATGTTGCTGGGGCCGGTGGCCCTGGGGGCTCTTAATCCTTGGAGGTCAGGTGGACCATAAGGTCCACCATCCTGTTGCTCGAGCCTAATTCATTGTTGTATCAGGAAATGAGTACAAAGTGTTTGCTGAGGGCAATGCAAACCCCACCATCAAAATTGTTAGAGTACGTGCTGCTGTTAAAGTCTCAGGAGACAATCTGGTCCTCAGTGTAGCCAGGGTGCCATTCAGGGAGCATCTGATGCCTGCTTCACCAGCTTCTTGATGTCATCATATTTGGTCACTTTCTCCAGACTAAAGGTCAGATCTACATGGCAGCAGGGTTGATATTGAAGATAGAAACACTTTAAGCAGTTATTGCATCACTTGAGATTATGTTCATTACTATGATGAGCCACTGTTTATCTTTGAAAAAGGTTTGCAGAATTTTAATGTTATTTAGAGTATTTACAAATGGTCAATTTCCTCAGCAGTGAACTGTAGGAGACAATTTTACCTCAGAGGCTGATGGCCCAATAGATATCAGTCAAGTATCACAGGAGAAACAAAATCTTTAGCAGCAGCTTTTGAAATGTGTACTCCTGTGAAAGAAAGAAGATAGGCTTCCAGCATGCAAATTTTATGCAATAGACTATTTATACAAGTACCTAATTAGAAAAAAGTTTTGCAGAAACTCTGTATGCTTTGATTCCCTTCATGCTTATATCAAGATAAAAATTCTCTTGCAGGAGTTACTGATGATAAATTTCAGACACCATGGACAAGAATCACAGTTGTTTCAGCTTAGGGAATGACAGATATCTTGATCTTGGATCAATTGAAAGCAAGGCTGTTGTGGAGGATTTCCTTGAAAAGAAAACAATTACTAGAACAGTGACCCAGATTAACTATGAATTTGAGGAAGTTGTTCCAAGTTCAAACCCAAACTCCCAAACTGAAGTAGAGAAAGCCAGCTTATATTCCCATAAGGACTGTAGTGAAGACTTTACACAAAACTGTTTATAAAGTGTCCAGCAATTCATGTGCAGAGGCAATATTTGTCTATTGATGATGAAAAAATAATTTTTGTAAATAATTTGATGACCTATAGAAGTCAACTATCAACTGCAGGGGTCCCCAAAGTAATGTTGTGGGGCTCAACTATAGCTATGTTGCTAGGGAGGACCAATGTGCACAGAGAGGTGAGGCTTGGTCAACCGTGTCTGTACCTGCAAGTAAGCTGAAAGGAGCTAATGTCCTGATAAGAAGGAACTCTAAGAAAACCCTCTTCAAAGAACTTCATGCCTGTAGGCCCCTGCTAAGTAGTAGAGAAGCCAGGTGTACATGGTATTCAAGGCCAGGATGAGAGAATTCTGAGAAGGAAGATGATTTATTTAAACTGGCTGGACTCGGTGGACTCTTGTCTTGATAAAAACCAAGCCCCAAATAGAATTTTTGGGTTCCTTTTATAAAGAGGAAATATGAGTGGGGAGTCAGATGGTGCTTGTATGCAAAAGGATTTTTTGTTAGTTTCTTCAAGTGTTTTATCTGAATATTAGGTTATTTCCTACAGATAAACTTGATTTAATACATATCCCCCACATTCCAGGTAAACGTGAATTAACACATATCCCCCAGATTCCAGGTAAGCTTGAGTTAACACATATCCCCACATTCCAGGTAAGCTTTTAGCACGAACCCCCCACATTCCAGGTAAGCTTGACACATTTGGTGGCTTGCATCCTTCATGAATATCCAAAGCTTATAGAGTTTATACTTCTCAATTGGTTTTCTAGGCATATTTGGATATAAAATAAGTTTGAATTTATGCACAGGCTATATGACTCTGAGAACAGTGATCTAGTTAACTGCTTTAAATAAAGCTTGTGGTGCCAATTTGGGGCCTTGACTTTGCCATCAGATAGCCCTGGCCCACCTGGTCCCTTCTGAACTTGTCTTTGTCTCTACGTGTCTTTCTTCACCTCCTGTCACCTCCCCTCAGGTTCTCAGTTCACCAGCGCAGGTCACAGCAAGTGGCACCCAAACAGGGACCTGAGTACAGAGGAACATCATGAAAAGGAAAGGAGTCCCTGTGAAGAGTGGTCAGCACAGGGAGAAAGTGCTGGGTGTAAAAAAATGGGGAATCACTGTTCATTGCAGCATAGTTTGTATGTCCAAATGTTGAAAGCTTTGTTAGCTGATAGAGGTTCAAAAGTGACTACCTCATAACTGGAAACATTTTTAGATTTTGTGCAACAGGCCTGCCCCCAGTTTCCTGATGAAGGCACCATAAATGAAAAAACATGGCAGAAGATTGGTCAATGCCTTCAGGACTGCTACACTGCCAAAGGGCCACAGGGCATGCCAGTGTGCACCTTTACTTTGTGGGGCTTAATAAGGGATTCCCTGGATCCTCTGAGGGAGTTGGAAGGCCAACCTATGGTTAAGCCTTTACCATCCAGTTAATAAAGGGTTAAAAGAGTCCTCTCTGGGTGCTGCTGAGGACCCCAAGGAAGAGGGGAATGAGATGACCATGCCCTTGGACTATGGAATTAGGGGGACTACAATGCCAGATGTCTCAATTGTCTGTGCAGGATCAGAACTTGTTAGCTGCAGCTCTCCCTTCTGCCCCTGTGGTGCCCACATATGAAGCGGAGGCTCCTTTGGTATCCCCATTGCAGCAAGGGCTGCATATGGCATGTCTTGCTAGGGAAGATATCACAGGGTTCCAATTGTTTCTTGTGATAGAACACCCAGACCCCAATAATCCCGGTCAGGTCTTGGCACTGTCATGACCCTATTCCTTTCAAATTGCTGGAAGAGTTAAAAATGGCTTGCAGTACTTGCCGTTCTACTTCACCTTGCACCATGTCCATTTTGGAATCCATAGGTACTGACTCCCTTTGCCCAAAGGACTGGACAGGTCTTGCTAAAGTCTGTCTTTCTGGGGGGCATTATTTAATGTGGAAAAGTCATTGGTTTGAGGAATCTAGTACATAGGCTAATCGCAATCGAGCACATGGTGTGCCTATCTCCATAGAAACACTGGCACAGGTCAATATGACCCTCACCAAAAGCAGTTCCTGTTTGGGCTTCAGGCCTACCAACAAATCAGCTTCTGTACCTTACACACCTGGAGACAATTGCCCTCACAGGAGAGAAATCCCTAGAATTATCCAAAATCATGCAGGGACCATAAGAGCCTTATGCTGACTCTGTCACCCGCCTTTGTAAGGTGGTAGGGTAAGTGATCACTAATCCTGAAGCTGGGAGCTTCGTTGTGAAATAGCTTGCATTTGAAAATGCTTATGCAGCTTGCAAAAATGCTATCAGACCTTATAAAAAAACTGCCACCATCACAGACTATATCCGGCTTTGTGCAGATATTGGTCCATCTGCAGCTTTAGCGACTCCTCTTAAAGCCACCATCCAAAATATCATTCGGTTTGTTCTCAGTGCCAACAACCAGGACATTTTCATCACAACTGCCCTTCTGTGGCTTTGCATCCTTCTCCCCTTTTGCTGTTGCATCCACAAGTGCAAACACGTAACACTTGCCCTCACTGCCAGCAAGGCAAGCATTGGGCAAATGAATGCTGGTCTAAGACCACTGCATAGGACAACCTTTACAGCCACTGGGAGATGGCTTGTGGGGCTGGCCCCAGCCACACCAAATAGTAGGGGCTCTAACTACCCCACCTATTCCAATCCCGAAGTGGCACAGCCTTCACTCAGAAATAGCCCTGCCCAGTTCACTGCCTCCAGTTCCTGACAACCAAGTATCAACAATATGGAACTCAGTCCCACCACCCAGTGGGTATTAACCCTGAAATAGGATCCCAGATGGTTCCCACTGGTGTCTGGGATCCTGCCCCCCAACAACCTATGGGCTAATTCTTGGTCTCCCTCATTTGGCTGTGAAGGGAATAATTGTTCTTCCATCATTAATCACCCCTACTTATACTCAAGAAATTTGCTTAGTGGTAACTGTTAACTCTATTGTTGCCTTAGAACCTCACAGTGCTTATTCTCACCTCACTTTGCTTCCTGCTGCCTCAACTCATCCTTCCTCTGATCATTCACCAGCCACTTACTGTACTCAGTTAATTCAGGCAGAATGGCCATTGCTAACGCTGCATCTAAATGGCAAGGTTTTTGAGGGAGTCATAGATATGGGAGCTGATATGTATCTGCCATTGCCCAGCAGCATTGGCCTGCAACTTGGCCGGTGGAAACAGCATCAGGTACCTTACAAGAGGTGGGCACTGTGCATCACCCTTTCCGTAGTGCCCCAACTCATTCAATGGGAAGATGCAGAAGGACATAAAGACTGGTTTCAGCCTTTTGTCCTGCCAGCATTACCTATTAATTTATGGGGATGAGATATTCTTTTTAATCTTGGCCTTTTGCTTGTTAACCCATCATCTGCTATTATGCAAGTGATGTTAAAACAGGGCTATGATCACAAAAGAGCCTGGGAAAACAAAAGCAGGGTTTGTTGGAACCTGTGCATACTCAGACTCCTCCTCCTTAACAGGGATTAGGGTACCCCCATTTTTAGGTGGCTATCCACCTATTTGGCTATCCAATGAACCTGTCTGGGTGGATCAGTGACCACTTACACAGGAGAAGTTAGTTGCTGCAGAAATGCTAGTGAATGAACAGAGAGCTGCCAGCCATCTCTGTGAAACTTTTAGTCCATGGAATACTCCCATTTTTGTTATTAAAAAGAAATCAGGAAATTGGTGGTTGTTACAAGATCTGCATGCAGTAAATAAAACCATGCAGATTATGGGTCCATTACAACCTGGACTCCCATCTCCAACCGCTGTCCTTTACAATATCACCTTTTAGTACTAGACCTAAAGGACGTCTTTTTCACTATTCCTTTGCACCCTGCCGATCACCCCTGTTTTGCCTTTTCCTTGCCAAGCCCAAATTTTCAACAACCTTTATGCCAGTTCTGTTGGGCTATACTGCCTCAAGGCATGGCCAACAGTCCTGCTCTCTGCTAAACTTATGTAGCTAAGACACTGACTCCAGTGTGAGAAAATTACCCTTCTGCCTGTATTATTCCCTATATGGATGATATCTTATTGGCTTGTGCAACAGAAGAACAGTTTCTTTCACTTTTTGCAGATACCTAACAGCTTCTTACACAATGGGACTGCAAATTGCTCCAGAAAAAGTTCAAAAGATTTTCCTTTCTCTTACTTAGGCCATCTAATGGAAAAGCAGTGAGCGGTGCCACAAAGGCCGACTATTCATGTGTCACATTTAGCTACTTTAAATGATTTCCAAAAAATTGTTAGGGAACAATAATTGGTTGCAACCCTCTTTGGGACTAAACATGGCCATGATAGGAAGCTTGTTGATGTATTATATCAGACTCATGTTGTCAACCCATTTAACTACAGTGGCCTCACTGTCAAAGTGCCCTTTGTTTTTCTCCCCAGGAAACTATGGGTTGTCTATGTACCCAGCAGGAAAATCAGACAACCTGTGAAGGCAGTCATGTAGCCAATGTCACTGGTCCATGGGATCTCTATAAATACATCCAAACTGTAAGCAAATGGGGATTCACTAATGGTACCCCAGTGGCCATGCATCATTGGCCCCCATTGCCACTCTGCTCTCAAAGCACTAATTTAGAGTTTAAGTGCTTTCCTCCTTGGGTCTTGTGTGCTTATGTCCCAGCCTGTGCTCATAACATCTCAGGAGGTTTGGGTACTTTATACACCTGGGTCACCATGCAGACCCCCAGCATCCAAATTTTCATTATATATCTGCAGGAGGTTTTGTTGCTAATGTCACCATTTCTCCAAAGTTTGTTTTGCAGGATAAGCTGTGGCAGTTGGTTGTTGTGATCCATCATGTAAATTTCACAGGCACTGGAGCTACAGACTGTCATCTCCAGTTTTGGTATGGATAGAAGGCCTGTGTCCCCAGCCCATGTGCAGTTTTAGTGGGCCATGTAAACACTTCCTTTCAGGGTTCTTACTATGTGGTAGAATCCCCCCTCTGTAACCTTACCAACTGCATTACCACTGGTAACTCAGATGATGATCTACTCATCATCTGACAATATAGCTTTGTCATGCTCCCAGTGGCCCTAGATGAGCCTTGGTGTGCTGACCCTGGGGAATGAACATTGCAGCTCATGCAGCACACACTAGAGTCATGACATCATGGAGCCCTTGGCCTCATCGTTGCCAGCATTGATGCCCTCATTCCCATTATAGCCTCCTCTGTAACCTCTGGTCTGACCTTAGTGAAGAGCATTCAGACAGCTCATTTTGTAAATGATTTGGTTAGAAACACTTCACTAGCATTAGAAAATCAGGAACATATCAACTGAAATTTGAAAGCCAAATTAAATGCATTGGAAGAAATGGTCCTTTTTTTAGGAGATCAGTTGGAGGCACTGCAGTACTGTGTATGGCTACAATGCCATCTGCAGTACACATGTGTTTGTGTGACCTCTGTCCAATTAAATAAAACTTCCTGGAATTGGATGGCAGTGAAACTGCACCTATAAGGGTATGGAATCATGGAGAAATTAGTATGGATCTAAAACATTTGCATGATGAGATCTTAGCTCTCCAACCTGCTCATCTGGCAGTAAGAGACCCCAAACAATTGGCCAAGTACCTCCTACATACTTTACATGGTTTCATTCCTTGGAACCTGTTGCAGCGTAGCTTTTGGTATTTAGCAGGCCTTATTGTCTGTGTTCTTGTGTTGTAGTGCATGTTTTCTCTATTTTGCAGCCAAACCCGCTGAGTGCTCCAACCCATGCAAACTGAAACCACACACCTTAAACTCGCACACAAGGCTCAGTGTGGCCTCTGATCACTCCTATGGCACCCCATGCACAATAGTCTATAGCCGGCTGGTAGTCAATGATGGGTAAGAGTTTCAGAGGAAACCAACCTAAGACAGGCACAGCTGATGTCTAGACAAAAAAGAAAAGGGGGGCCTGTAGGGGTCCCCAAATAATGTGTGGGGCTCAAGCCATATGGCTAGGAAGGATCAATGTGTGCAGAAAGGTGAGGATGTGGACAACCATGTCTGTACCTGCAAGTAAGCAGAAAGGAGCTGACATCCTGATAAGAAGGAACTCTAAGAAAACCCTCCTCAAAGAACTTCATGCCTGAAGGTCCCTGTTCTGAGAACAGCGACTGAGTTAACTGCTTTAAATAAAGCTTGTGGTGCCAGTTCAGGGCCTCGGCTTTGCCATCAGCTAGCCCTGGCCCACCTCTAAACTTGTCTTTGTCACTATGTGTCTTTCTTCAGCTCCCGTCGCCTCCCCTCAGGTTCTCTGTTCACTTGTGCAGATCACAGCAGTCCACCATCAAAAACTGACTGAGGAACATCCCCAGGCATGGGACAGTGCCCAGGATGGCATCCTGTGGCACTGGGTGGGTGGGGTGAGCACAGGCTCTCAGGTGCCCCTTAGACCCCACTCTGACAACCCCACAGACTCAGACTCCTAGGACCAACCAGCATCACCCTGGCACACGCTCAGGCACTTGGCTGTCACCCGAAGTTCCATGCCCAACCTCCAAGGACCCCAAACTCCCCTGCAGTCACCTCCCAGCACCAGCATTTCTTCCATCACAAACCAACACCCCACCCACCCAGTCTACCAGCATCGGCTCTTCCAGGCTCTTGCTCTGACTTGCTGCCACTAGTCCCCAAGGACTCCCAGAGCTCCCGGCCCTAAAGTTTCCAGGGGAGCATGGAAGGGAGGTTCCCTGGGCTCAGAGGCCCAGGAGGGATGGGTGGGAGGGGGACCCCATACTGACTTGGAGGCCACCTGCCTTGGCCCCCGGCATGAGCCACACTCACCCTTTCCTGCTGCTGCTGCTGCTTCTGGGCTCTGTTGGGATTTGCGTCCAGGGTGGCAAACTTGGGGTTCCCCTCCTGCCAGGGTTGAGCAGGTTGGGGTCAGTGAGGCCTCAGCCCTCCCCGTTGTTCCTGGGGTCGTGGACCCCTGGGCCAAGTGGGTAGGTGGAAATCTGCAAAGCCATGGAACCCAGGTGGATGGGGCCAGGGCCCACCTGCTGCACCAAGCACCATGAAGCCTAGGGGCTATGCAGGTCCCTAGTGGAGAAAAGTCCTCCGACTTCACACTGAACCAAAGGTGAGCAAACACCCAAAAGACAAGATCCATGACCTGAAAGGGTGGGTGCCTGGAGGGTCCTTGGGGGAGAAAGACCCCTGCAGGCCTGAGGGTCTGAGCAGACCCTGGGGAACTGCAGACCCTCCTGGTCAGGAGACGACCTCCTGGACTGCACTGTCACAGGGCCAGAAGAACAAGTTGTTGCCGTTTGCCACCCTGACCCCACATCAGGACAATGAAGGGAAATGCAAGGGCCAGGGCCAGGAGCTGCAGGGACACTCCCCCCACAGACAGCCAGTAGTCCCCTACTGCTGCCCCTCCATGAGGTCAGCTGGCCCTCGCTGGAGAAAGGGAGTTCTGCATGTCCTCTGCCCAGCTGTCCCTTTCCTGGAGCCTCTGCCAGGGCCGGGAGGACCACTGCCTGGGGGCCTGCAGGAGGTGTCCAGGGCAGCAGAGTTGGCAGGGTCCCAGGACAGGATCTTCAGTTCCAGCATCCCCAAAGGCCGAAAGCCTGCTCAGTGCCGCCACCTTCCTGGAATCCTGGGCAGCCGAGGCAGGGCCCAGCTCCTACCCGGGAAGGTCAAGGGGGCGGTTATGGGAGATGGCAAGAACCCTCCTCAGCAGGAGAACTGTAAGGCTTGGAGCAGGTGGGGAAGGACAGTCACGAAGATGCAGCCAGGGACATGGGGCTGAGGAGTGGACTCGCAAATACAGCAGCACAATGTGCATGTGCCTGCGGTGCGTTCACCCTCCAACCGACCCTGATGGGAATCCTGCTAAAGACCCTCTCCTGCCCCTCTCCACGTGTGTAGTGACCTTCCCCCATCTGTGGAGTGGCAGTGTGCTGGGTGACTGGTGGGGTCCCAGGTTCCTCGGGAAGCGGAATATGGGGCCACTCGGGTGTGAAAGCCCTGAAGAGCACGCAGGCAGTGGCCATGGTGGAACATGGCCCTGGGGTGTTCCCCGGCTGCTTTGGGTCCCCCATCAGTGCCTGCTCTCACCTGGAACCAACGCTGGCCCTGGCCAGGGCCCCAGTGGACCAGCACCTTCCTCAAAGAGATGGTGTACACAAGCCCCTCATCCAGCTCCTCGCCGACCACCTGCATGGAACTCTGTGAAAACAGTGCCTGGCAGCCACGCTGAACAGCGTCAGCGAGGGGCCTGTCCTCCCCGCAGGGGAAGCTGGCCCTCCATCGGGCTGGGACCCAGGGCAGGTCCAGATAAGGTCTGCCTTCCCCTCCAGCCTGGTGGAGAGGAGAGGGGAGCTCGAGGCTCAGGACTGACATGGTCCACATGTATGCCCCCAAGCTGCCTCTTCCCACCCCCATCCGTGACCTGGCAGGGGACAGGGAAGGCCCTCTGGGTCCACAACCCTGATGGCTACTCTTGCCTGCGGTGGTCACCCTGTCCATACCCCTACACCCTGGGAAGAGGATGGAGTGGGGCTGCCCAGGAGGAGCACAGCAGTGGCCTGTGCTGAACTGGCTCCCCTGGGCCACCCTTTGTCACCTCTGCGTGCCTCCTGGGTGCCGATAGCCAGTGGCTCTGTGGCTGAGGCGTGAGCCAACATCAAAAGCGGAATGAAGCAGGGGAACATGTTGCTCTCACGAGTGTCTCCTGCTAAGAGAGCTGGGAAGGGGCTGCCTGTGGAATCTGGGTGCCTGGTTACCAGGGTTCCAAGTTCTGTTGGGGCCTGTCACCAAGGAAGTGAGGTCACCTCCTTAGATCATCTCCCCTGGGCCCCTCAACTGTAAGAACTCCACCAAAGTCCCTCTGCATGGCTGTCTGTCCATCCCCTCTCCTGGATCACCTTGTTCCCTGGACACAGTTTTGCCAACACATCCCCCTCAACACACAGCTCCCTGGGAAGGCTGTGGGCAGCTGGGGCCCCAGCTAGGGGCAGACCCAGCTAGGTTCAGAACCTGCTGCTCCATCCTTTCAGTTTTGGGAGACCAGGCTAGTTACTGAGGCCCACCCCCCCCCCCCAAGTCTCCTCACCACACAGTGGGAACCATGCTAGCATCAGCTTCCTGGGACAGCATTACATCCATGTGGGGTGGACACTGCAAGCCTCAGAGTCTTGTTTCACAAGGAGTGAATGCACACACTCAGACATAGGAGAAGCAGGAAGGGGATGGACGGAACCCCAAGTCCAACTCCACACAGGGGTGGAGGAGGGCTGTGTGGTCTGAGAAGACTCACTTGCACTCCTGGGTTGCTGTCTCCATCTGTCCCGTGATGAGGTGGAAATGAGACCTAAGTCAGACATTGTGGCTGTGCCACCAATCCTGCCAGAGGCTTCCCATTGCCTTTATTATTTTTAACTTTATTGTGTCCATTTAAGAATTGGAGATATAAGCAATAATTTAAAAAGAAAAAGCAAACACAATAGAATAAACCCGTACAATTCTCAATTAAATGTATAGGCTATGTAGAAATTGTTTTTTGTTGTACAATATCTTACACAATATATTTGGTTCATAATAACACAGTCATATGGTATTTGCCCTTTTGTGTCTGGCCTGCTTCACTCAAAACAATCTCCTCCAGGCTCATTCATGTTGTCTTCTTTACAATTCATTTCTTCTTACTGCTACATAACTTTTCTTCATGTGAATTTACCAGCTTGTTTTTCCACTCATCCATTGATGGACACCTGGCTTGTTTCCAACTTTTGGCAATCGTGAAGAATGCCACTGCAAAAATCAATGTGCAGATGTCTGTTCATGTCACTGCTCTCAGTTCCTCTAGCTATATACCCAGTAGTGGTCACATGGCAAGTCTATATTGAGCTTCTTTAGGAACTGCCAAACAATCCTCCACAGTGGCTGGACCATTCTGTATTGCCACCAACAGTGAAGAAGTGTTCCTATCTCTCCACAGCCTCTCCAGCACTTGTAGTTCTCTGTCTTTTTTAATAGTGGCCATTCTGATAGGTGTGAAATGATATGTCATTGTGGGTGTTGATTTGCATTTCCCTAATCATTAGAGATCTTGAGCATTTTTTTTTTGCCACTTGTATTTCTTCTTTGGATAAATGTCTACTCACGTCTGTTGCTTATTTATAAATTGGATTATTTCTCTTTTTCTCATTGAGTTGTAACATATCATTATAGATCCTGGATATTATACCCTTATCAGACATGTGATTTCTAAATATTTTCTTCTCTTGAGTCAGCTTCTTTTTCACCCTTTTGACAAAGTCCTGTGAGGTGCAAAAGTGTTTAATTTTGTGTTGGCCCCATTTATCTATTTTTTCTTTTGTTGCCTGCACTTTGGGTGTAAGGTCACAGAAACCACCACCTCCTACAAGGTCTGGAAGATGTTTCCCTACATTTTCTTCTAGTTTTATGATCCTGGCTTTTATATCTAGGTCTTTGATCCATTCTCAGTTGATTCTTGTGAAGGGAGTGAGACAAGGTGCCCTTTCCTTCTTTTGGTTATAGATATCCAGTTCCCCCAGCACCATTTACTGAAGAGTCTGTTGTGTCCATTAACATGGACTTGATAGGTTTGTCAAAAACCTGTTGACAGTACAGGTGAGGGATTCTGGATTCTCAGTTCTGTTCCACCAATAGCTGTGTCTGTCTTTATGCTGCTACCATGCTATTTTGACCACTGTAGCTTTGTAGTATGTTTTAAGATCGGGTGGTGAAATTCCTCTCATGTCGGTCTTCTTTTTCAGAATGCTTTTGGCTATTTGGATGCACTTTCCCTTCCAAATGAATTTGGTAATGGCCTTTTCTAATACTAGGCTGTTGGAATTTTGATTGGTACTGCATTGAATCTATAAATCAGTTTGAGTAAGATTGACACCTTCACAATATCTGTTCTTCCAGTCCATGAGCGCATAATGACTGTGCATTTTTCATATATGCCCATTATCATATTGAGGAATTTTCCTTCTATTCCTATTTTTTAAAGTTTTTATCTCAAAAAGGATGCTGGGTTTTGTCAAATGCCTTTTTTGCATTGATCAAGATAGTGATGTGGTTTTTTTTCCCCTTTGATTTGTTAATAGGGTGTATGAATTTGATTATGTTCAACCAGCCTTGCATTACAGGATTAAATCCCACTTGGTCATGATGTATAAGTCTTTTGATCCTGTTGGATTCTATTGGCAAGTATTTTGTTGAGAGTTTTTGCATTTATGTTCATTAGAGAGATTCATCTCTAATTTTCTTTTCTTCTGATATCTTTATCTGACTTTGCTGTTAGGCTGATGTTGGCTTCATAAACTGTGTTCGGTAATTTTTCCTCCTCTTCAATTTTTTGGAAGAGTTTAAACAGGATTGGTGTTCCTTCTTTTCAAAATGCTTGGTAGGATTCACCTGTGAAGCTATCTGGTCCTGGACTTTTCTTTGCTGGGAGATTTTTGATGATGGATTCAATCTTTTTAATTGTGATTGGTTTCTTAAGATCTTGTATTTCTTGTAGTGTCAGTGTAGGTCATTTGTGTGTTTCTAGGAATTTGTCCATTTCATCCAGGTTGTTTAGTTTGTTGGCATACAGCTTCTCATAATATCCTCTTAGGATCCTTTTTATTTCTATGGGGTCAGTCACAACTTCACCTCTTTTATTTCTGATTGTAATTATTTGCATCTTCTCTCTTTTTTTCATTTGTTTGGTTGTTGTTGTTGTTGTCACTAGTCTAGCTAGGGGTTTGTCTCAAAGAACCAGCTTTAGGTTTTGTTGATTTGCTCTATTGTTTGTTGTTGTTGTTCTCAGTTTCATTTATTTCTGCTCTAATCTTTATTTCTTTCCTCCTGTTTGCTTTGGGATTGGTTTGCTGTTCTTTCTCTAGTTTCTCTAGTTGTTCAGTTCAATCTTTGAATTTAGCTTTTTTTTCTTTTTTAATATAAGCATTTAAGGCTCTAATCTTCCCTCCCAAAATTGCCCTTGCTGTATCCCATAAGTTTTAATAAGTTGTGTTCTTATATTTGCCTCAAAATATTTACTGATTTCACTTGCAATTTCTTCATTGACCTACTGATTATTTAAGGATGTGTTGTTCAGCCTCCACACCTTTGCAAATTTACTTTTTTCCTGTTTGTGATTGATTTCCAGTTTCATTCCATTTTGATCTAAGAAGGTGCTTTGATTAATTTCAATCTTTTTATATTTATTGAGAGCTGCATTGTGCACTAACAAGTGGTCTTTCCTGGGAAAGATCCATGGGCACTTGAGAAGAAGGAGGAAACCACTGAGTTTGGATACAGCCTTCTGTATATGTCTTTTAGGACTAACTTATTTATCATGTTGTCCAACTTCTCTCATTCCTTGCTGATCTTCTGCCTAATTGTTCTATCTAATGATAAGAGTGTGGTGTTGAAGACCTCAATGATTATTGTAGAGTAGCTTTTTCTAACCTTTCACTTTCAGCTGTTTTGTACCCCTGGGTCTATGGTGAGTTTCCTGTAAGCAGCATATAGATGACTCATGGTTTTTGTTTGTTTTTTCTTTTATTTATTTATTTTTAATGTTACATTTAAAAAATCTGAGGTCTGCATTTAGCCATCACCCCCCTCACCCCACTCCTTCTACATCAACAACCTCTTTCATCATCATGGCACACTCATTGTATTTGGTGAATACATTTTCAAGCACTGCTGCACCACATGGATAGTGGTTTATATTGTAGTTTACAATCTCACCCAGTCCACCCAGTGGGCCATGGCAGGACCTACATGTTTTTTTATCCATTCTGTCAGCCTGTATCTCTCTATTGAAGAGTTTAATCCATTCACATTCAATGATATTACTTTAAATGCATTATTTACTTCCCCCATTTTATTCTTTGTTTTTCTTAGCTTATATCCTATTTTTGTCTATCTTTTTACTCTTTTAGTTATCCTTTCTGCTAGTCTTTCTTCCATACTCTTCTCCAGGCCTCTCTCTCCTGTCTTTTGATTTCAGGTTCTAAGGCTTCCTTTAATATTTCCTACAAAAGTGGATTCTTTTCTTTGCACATTCTCTTCATTTCTGTTTCTTTGTGAATATTTTATACTCACCTTCATATCTGAAGGACAGTTTTGCTGGATAAAGACTTCTCAGCTGGCAGTTTTTCTTTCACTATCCTAATCATATCATGCCACTGTCTTCTTGCCTTCATGGTTTCTGAAGTGAAATCTGCATTGAGTCTTACTGGGCATCTTTGTATGTGATGGTTTGCTTCTCCCTTGCTGCTCTGAAAATTTTCTGTTTATCCTTGACATTTGACATTCTGAGTAGTACGTGTCTTGGAGGAGGTCTATTTGGATTTATTCTGATTGGGGTATGGTGCATTTCTTGAACATGTAAGTTTGGTTCTTCTGTGAGAGTGGGGAAATTTTCCAACTATTATTTCTTCAAACACTCTTTTGCCCCTTTCCCCTTCTCTTCTTCTGGAATTACCATGACATGTATGTTGTAGTGTTCTCATAATTTTTTGCTGATGTCTAGGCATCTGATTAGGATGCAGTTTACTCAGATGCTCCATTTTTTTCTTTTTGTGGGGATTTAGTGGTAGGAGGCTGTGTGTTACCACTGCTTTTTGATTCTTGACTCAACCCAGACGTGGATTGTTAGGATTGTCTCTGCTACTTGTGCAAAACTGGGCTCTGGACTCAGAGCTTCTAGGGCCATGGGGAGGGAATCTCTGAAGGCCGGAAAAGTCTATCTTACTTATTTTTAATTTTCTCACGTGCCAACAGATGGCGCACCTGGAGCGGACCTGGAGGCAAGCACAGCTTTGTGAGTCTGAGCAGGGGAGAAGGCAGGTCAGCCTTGTGCTCCTTCCTCTCTGCCTCCTCCTGTCCTCATCGAGATGACCCAGGGCTCCTGAACCCACCCCGTCTCAAGCAGAGCACAGCGGGACATGAGAGGGGCAGGACAGCCCAGGGTGGAGGCAGGGCAGAACCCCAGCACTGAGGGTCGGGGTGCTCACGGATGCTAAGGAGCCCTGGGCCCCCTGTCCCTACCCTTGTGGATGGTGAGCAGGCAACTCTGGCACTCAAGTCCTGAAGCTCCAAGAGAGCAAGCCCAGCCTCCGAGGCAGGCTCATGGTCCCTGCTCTCACCTGCCCCTCTTCCTGAGTGGGGCCTTGCCCCTGGCATGCTCATTGGGCCAAGGGGCCTCCTGAGTTGAAGCTATTTGGAAGCTTCAGCCCCCTTCTTCAACCCAACACACCCACCTGAGGTGGCAATCACTGGCTTCCTTTTGCCTTCTGGAAA
The DNA here is from genome assembly GCF_030445035.2 of Dasypus novemcinctus. NCBI lineage: Eukaryota > Metazoa > Chordata > Mammalia > Cingulata > Dasypodidae > Dasypus > Dasypus novemcinctus. The sequence continues at coordinate 5,611,805 of NC_080695.1, read as the reverse complement.
ATGCAGGATCTGCGATCCTGACACAGGGCCATGACCTGCTCCATCTGTGGGTTTCCACCTCGGATACTCTGACTCCAAAGTCCGTGCTTTGCAGAAGAGCCCAAGGAGGTGGTGGGTTACAGGGAATAGCTGTATGGGCAGGGGGCTCTGGGGTGGACAAGGCCTTGCCTGGTTAAGGCTGAACAAGGCTCCCGTGGAGCTGGAATGCAGGGTGGGGGGCACACCGGGAGATCTCCTGGCCATGGCACACAGAATGGCAGAACTGGGGGGCTGCTGAAGGGTCACGAGCTTTCCCCACACCCAGGCCTGGGTCCCCAAGCACCTCCACGGTAAGGAGACTGGCCTTGGTGTCTTGCTTTGAACACGGTGGGTTTGCAGTCACCTCCCTGTTGACCGTGCTGGCTGTATGTCCAGTGTAAGAGTCATGCAGCTGGTTGGGAAAGTCAGTGCCCAGACGACTTCTAGCCTTGAGGTCCTATCCTCCTCCTTGGGGCTCAAAGGCCTGTGGTCACCAACCTGATGGTCTACAACTCAGAGGTGATGCTGGAAAGTTTCCAAATCTCTTTCCTTCCCACTGCCTCCCAGTCATGCAGTCACTCAACAAACCTTTATGGTGTTCCTTCTGGGGGTTTGGCACTGGAGACAAGGAGTCAGGCACAGTCTGCACCCTGCTAGAGCTGACAGCTGAGGGGGGTAGATCTGGGCATAAGAATATGGTCAATTCTGACACAAAGACGAGGAGAAGGTGCTGTGGGCACATGGAAAGTCATCCACTCCAGAGGGGACACATCAAGGCAGGCTACCTGTGGGCATGGACAGCACGGGGGTCCCTGCAATTGTGCAGGTGAGGGGATAGCCATGGTGGGAAGAACAGGCTGACTGGTGGGCAGGGTGAGCATGGCTGTGCTATGCCAGGTCCCCCAGAGGCCACGTGTTCTATTTGACCCAAGAGTGTGAGCATGCACTCAGACAGGATGCACCAGCTTGCCTCCCATGGATGGAGTGTGGGCATATGGCTGACACACCTACCACCCACATCCCAGGAGAGTACAAGACAGGGCACTCATCTTGGAACCTGCCCTCAGCCTCAGGCTTGGCCATTCCTTCCCTGCCCATGGCTTTCTAGGTGGCTCCTGATTGCTGGCCTGCTGCTGGGCTCCAGGCAGGAATGTCCTTCCCCAGCCACCCCAGGGTTGGGGCTTGTTGCACCAGCCACTGCCTGGCAGCCTCCCCAGATGATGCAGCTCCCATTGGCAGGGCAGTGCCATGCTGCTGAATGTTCCCTCCTTACTGCCCAGTTCAACTTCTGTTCTGGTGCTCAGGTAGGAGTGGGCAGGGAGACTCTCTGGCAAGACCAAGCCCTATCCAGGTACCCACAGGTGTGAGCAGTGGGCTCCAGAGCTCTGCTCCCACCACAGGATTGGGGAGCAGATGTGCCCGCAGCCCCTGACCGACTAGGTTGACCAGGGGGACTCTGCGCAGGACAGTGCTGCCCACTGGTAATTGCAGGGCACACGTGGGTGATACATCCGTGACTCTGCTCACAGGAACTGGAGAACGTCATGTGCTACCAGCCCTCCCCATTCCTCCCTGGTCCCATGGACCTTGGGGGCACCTGGAACACTGCTGGGTGGGGCCATACTGCTAATGGGTTTGATGGGCTTGATGAGCTAGGAGACCCTGTAGAAGCTGGGGGTGAAGAGGACAGGGAGGGGTGGCTACTGGATATCTGGCCACCTCCCCACTGTCAAGGTGCCCAGGTGCCACCCACAGAGGACAGCCAGCAGCAGGGCACCTGAAGGCAGGCAGGTGAGTGTAGCTGATGACAAGGCCAGGAGGCCCCTTCCTCTTCCTCTTCAGCCTCTCTGCTCCTATGTTTGCAGATGGGATCCCTGAACTAGATGTCCAGCCTGTCCCCAGCTGGTATATGAGAAGATGTGAGGAAGCCCAGGGAACCAAGCCCCACTACCAGGGCTGAACTAGTGTTGAGGGACAACTACTGGTATCAGAGCAACCCTCTGGCAATCAGTGAATCTTTCTCTTTTAGAGGTGAGCATCCAGCACCAATTGCTCACAGTGACCAGTAGAGCGAGAAACTCTGTTATTTACAGAGAAAATGCATTCGAGACCAATTATTTCCTAATTAAAGTGTATGATTAGAGTGTTTGACTTCCCTGATAACCTATACTGAATAGGGCCTCTTGGCCCACACCTAGGGCAGGTGGGAGGCTGTTGCAGGCTCCTTGGGCTCTGTGTTGAGTCAGGGGTTCAACCTTTAGCTCCCAGTCATAGGGAAGCCAGGCTAGAGCACACGGGGAGCTCAGGACAGGGCCTGTCACCACCCAGACAGGGAGCCATTAAGTGATTGAATGTGTGATGAGGAGAATCATTTCAAGACTGTGGTGATTGGTCCCATCAGGCCATGACTTGCACTCCCTCCCAACAGAAACTGTCCACACCCCCGTGACATCAGCAAAGCATGAGTTATGGACCTGTAGAAGCAGCCCTTCCAGGGTCCTGCAAAATCGAAGCGCTCAGAGCCAAACTCCTCCTGAGGCCAGTCAGCAGTCACATGGTGGGGAGTGCGGCCCTCAGACCACAAGGCCCAACTTCCCCTTGACCCACAGAAAAGGGCACGTGGGGGTCTCTGGCCAACAGGAAAGAGCACTCTTGTCTTTGGCATCAAGAGCTCCTGCGTGCTGCTGCAGGCCATGGCCAAAAAGGAGAGTCCACTGGGGACTCCACACAGAGGCAGGGCCTGCCGGGGAGTTTCCAGGGGAAGGACTTGCACAGGGAGTGGCATGGCAGTGGGAAGCACTCGTTCACAGGGAGCAGTAGTGTTGAAACAAATGAGGCCCAGCTGGAGCCTGGGACGCAGCAGCTCAAACCCCCATCCCCGCGTAAGGAAAAGGAATTCTGGTGCCAGGGATGAGGATCACAAAGCATGAAATTGAAGGTAAAGCTTTGACCATGAGGCCCTGAGGGAGACTGAGGAGGCCAGGTCTGCCTGCCCTTGGACTTGTGTGAAAAACCCTCCTCTTTTCCTCCTCTGTGCCTTTCCATTCCACATTCTCAGCTACATTCTCATTCTTTCCCTATGTACTGCTGGTGTAAATCTACCATTTGCCCTTGAAAACTACAAGTTCCTATTTGGTGCACAAACAAAGCCTCAGGCAAGAAGCAGAAAAGGTTCCTTCTTCCTCCAAAGCAGTAGAAAGGTGGCCACTACCCTGCCCGGGATCAGGAAATGGTCTTTGTGAATGGTGTAAAGCCCGACAGTCCTCCTGGGTGCTCTCAGCTCCTGCTGGGTGTAACCCTGAAATGCATGTGTGCTCTCTGGTGTGGATTCCCATGTTTGCTTCAGGAACCCAGGGAGGGGCAACTGGCTCTTTTCGCTTCTCCCTTCTAAAGTAAATGGATGACTCTGCATGATTTCTCCTTTGATTGAGCACTGTGAGACCTGTATCTCATTTAAATTAACACAGGAAATGTAAGAACCAAACTCAACTCCCAGGCCGTAGTGAAAACAAGAATTTAATAATAAAAACTTCACATTGAATGTCTACTAAGAACAAAGACAAGTATTGTCCCTCCCCTTTCTATAGATAGCATTTGTTGCTGTTGATTCTCAATTCAGTTATTTTACAATCTCTCACAGATCCTCCCTCTGACTAGCCATGTTTTGGCAGTGGAACAGGTCCAGGGGTGTGAGTGGAGTCTGGGGATGGCCCAGACTGGCTGCTGGGGAGGGAAGCACCTGCCTGGCCTGGCTCACGGTGGTTGGGGGCAGCCAAAATGACTTGTCCAGGTGGACCTGGAAGGGAAGGGGGCCCTGAGGCTGGGGGGCAGCAGGGGCCAGTTACAGTTTCCCCTTTCAGAACCTGGCCTACTCCCCAGAAGGGCTGAGAGAGCTCACTCCTTGACCTCGGCATTCAGGGGTGTGGTCTTCCTCAGGAGAAGAAACCGATAATTGGGAGAGGGCACCATAGTGTAATACACGTTGGTGCCGTCCGGGATCTGCAGCACTGGGGGGTGGGGCAAAGGGGGGTCAGCTGTGCCCTGGGCCATGGACGAACCTCACTCTCTATGCCCCCCTCAGCCAGGGACCCGAGTTCCTCAGTCCAACTCCAGGACCAAAGAGGAGCCGTTGGAACGACACCCGCCTGAAGGAAAGACTGCAGAGGCACAGCTGAAAACAGGGGACCCTTGTTTTAAAAGCGATTCTGACTCCTAGCTGCCAACCTCAGAGTGGAACCACCAAAGGTCATCTCCTCCCTCAACCACCCCTGCCATCTTCACTGCTCAGGATCATGGCACTGAAATTGGCATTCAAGTGCATGGTGGTTTTGTACATTTACAACTTCTGTCATAAAAACATTTAATAAAAATAGGGTAAGTTGGGGGGAATACATGAAATGTACTATAGTTTGTATAGTAAGATTTTGACAATATTCTTTCATAATTTGTAACAAATGTCTCACAACAATGCAAGGTTTTAGTGGTGGGTTGACATATGGGACCCCTGTATGGTGTTATGTATATTTACTTTGTAAGTTCACAACTTTTACTCTACACTTATTATTTATATATGTTCATGTATAAATGATATAAAAATAATAATAGGGTGAGTTGGGGGAAAAATACTTTGGTTAGTAGTAATATTTTGAGGATGCCTTTTCATTATTAGTTAAAAATGTTTCACAACAATGCAAGGCATTGGTGGTAGGGTGAGGTATATGAGCCCTGCATAATGTTATGTATGTTTGTTTTATAAGGTCGCAACTATTACTAGATACTTATTGTTTATGTATGACTGATATACTTCAAAAAATTTTTTAAAATTTAGGCAAGGCAGAGAAACTGACCATCAGGTACACTCAAAAACATAATTAGATGCTTAGAAATCAACAAAAATTACAAGCCATACTAAGAAACAGGAAGATATGGTCAATCAAAGGAAAAAATTAAAAATGCAGATTCGACACAGGATTCGAAAGAACTAGTCAAATGATGTCCAAACAAACCTCCTAAGTCAACTCAAGGGATTGAAGGAAAATATAGCTAAAATGTTTAAAGGGTTTTAAGAAGACAATAGGTGAGCATAAAAAAAAGTTGAAAGCTTGCAAAGGAAAGTAACAAATCTATGGGAATGAAAGACACAATGGATAAGATGAAAAGTACAAAAACATTATAGGCATACAATAGAAGATTTGAAATGGCAGAAGATCAGACCATCAAATTAGAGGGCAACATATCTGAACTTGAAAAGACAGAACAGACAGGAAAAAATGGGAAAAATTGAACAGGTATCAGGGAATTGAATGACAGTGTGAGGTATGCAAATATTTGCTTCATGGATGACCCTGAAAGAAAAGAGAATAGAAAAGGGACAGAAAGAACATTTGAGAAAATAATGACCAAAAATTTCCCAATTCTTATTAAAGACATACATATTCATATCCAAGAGTGGCAACATACTCCAAACAGAATAAATATGAACAGTGTTACCCTGAGACAGATAATATTCAGAATGCCAAATGCAAAAGATAAAGAAAGAATTCTGAAAGCAGCAACAGAAAAGTGATCCATCACATACAAAAGATGTCCAAAGAGACTTAGTGTAGAATTCCCTTCACAAACTATGGAGGCAAGATGGCAGTGGTATATATATTCAATATACTGAAAGAAAAAATTGCCGGCCAAGAATTCTATATGCAGCAAAATTGTCCTCTAAAAATGAGAGTGAGTTTAAAGTTTTCACAGATAAACATAATCAGAGAGTTCATCATCAACAGACCAACACTACACAAAATACTTAAGGGAGTGCTATAGCCTGAGAGGAAAAGACAGGAGAGAGAAAGGCTTGGAGGAGAGTGCAGAATGAAGAATACTAGTGAGGGTAACTAACAAGGTAAGAAGACAGAGTGGAGAGGATGTGGTTCAAGTGGTTGAGTGCCTGCTTCCCATGTATGAGGTCCCAGATTCAATCCCCAGTACCTCCTAAAAACAAAACAAAGAAATGTAAAAAACCAACTCAGAGGAGCCAGTATAACTCAGTGGTTGAATGCTGGCTTCCCACATATAAGGTCCTAGGTTCAATCTCTCGACCCCCAAAAACACGGACAGTAGATATGACATATGAAAACCAAAGTATAGCATGATGAAACTAATGCCTTTACTGTAATAACAATGAATGTTAGTGGATTTAACTCCCCAATCTAAATACACACACTGACAGAATGTATAAAAATTATGAGCCAGTCTACATGCTGTCTACAAGTGACTCACCTTAGCAGCAAGGAGGCTGAAAGTAAAAGATTGGAAAAAGACATTCCATGCAATCAATAACCAAAAAAGCATTGGAGTAACTACTCTAATATTGGACAAAATAGATTATAAATGCAAAATTGTTCTAAGAGATGGAGGAGGACATTATATATTAATAAAAGGGACAATTCACTAAGAAGCATTAACAATCATAACTATTAATGCACCTAACAGTGCTCCAAAATACATGTGGCAAACAGTGACAAAACTGAGGGCAGAAGTACATCTATAAAATAATAGTTGGTGGCTTCAGTACACCACTTTCATCATTGGCTATAAGGCCTAGGCAGAGGATCAATAAAAAAGTGGGGCGCTTGACTAAGGTGATAAACAAACTAGACCTAACAGACATAGACAGAACATGGCGCCACAGAAGAGCAGAATATACATTCTTCAGTAGTGCTCATGGATATTTCTCAAGGATAGACCATATGTTGGGTCACAAAACAGGTCTCAATAAATTTTAAAAAGCATTGAAATTATATAAAATTCACAACTATTTGGATGTTAAACAACACACTCTTAAGCAAGTCAGTAGGTTAAAGAAGAAATTGCACATTTCACTAGAAATGAGTGATAACAAGAGCACAACAGATCAAAACCTATGAGATACAGTGAGGGCAGTGCTGACAGCAAAATGTATACCCCTTGAAGCATACATTAAAAGAAAAGAAAGAGCTAAAGTCAAAGACTAACTACACAGTTGGAGGAACTAGGAAAAGAACCACAAATTATTCCCAAACCAAGGAGAAGGAATGAAAAAACAAAGAACAGAGCTGAAATAAATGAAATTGAGAAGGAAAAAAAAGTATTAGAGAGAATGAACAAATACAAAAGTTGTTTCATAAAGAACATCATTAAATCACAAACCCTTAGCTAGACAGACCAAGAAAAACATTGTGTTCAATGACAAGAGACTGCAAGTTTTCCCTCTGAGAGCATGGATATAAGAATACCCACTGTCACCACTGTTATTCAACATTGTACTAGAAGTTCTAGCTAGAGTCATTAAGCAAGAAATAAAAGGAGTCCAAATAGGAAAGGAGGAAGTAAAACTTTCACTATTTGCAGTTGACAGAATCTATATTTAGAAAATCACAAAATATCTACAACAAAGCTCTAGAGCTAATAAATTAGTTCAACAAGATGGCAGGACACAAGAGAAACACTCGAAAATCAGCAGTATTTCTATACACTAGAAATGAACAACCTGAGGAGGAAATCAGGATCCAAATTCCTTTTACAATAGCATCTTAAAGAATCAAATAGCTAGGAAAAAATTTAAACAAAGGATTAAAGGGCCTGTACTCAGAAAACTATAAAACATTGCTAAGAGAAATTAAAGAAGACCTAAACAAGTGGAAGAACATTCTGTGTTCATGGATAAGAAGACTAATTTTTGTTAAGCTGTCAATTCAACCCAAACTGATTTACAGAGTCAACATAATCCCAATCAAAATTCCAACAGCCTACTTTGCACAAATGTAAAAGTTAATTATCAAATTTATTTGTAAGGGAAAAAAGCCCAAATAGCCAAAAAGAAAAGCTTAAAAAGTAAGAACAAAGTTGGTGGACACACTTTCTGACTTTAAAGCATATTAGAAAGCAACAGTGATCCAAATAGCATGGCATTGGCATAAAGACAGACATGGTGATCACTGTAATTGAATTGAGAGTTCAGAAGTATGTGAAAGAAATTAAGACCTAAACAAATGGAAATGCATCCACTGTTCATGAATTGAAAGACAATATTGTTATAATATCAATATTGCCTAAAGTGATCTACATTTTCAAAGCAATCCCTAACAAAATTCAAGCAGGTGTTTAAAAGAAATAGTAAAGCTGATCCTCAAATTTACATGGCACTGCAAGGAGCATTACATAAGCAAAATACTCTTGAGGGTAGAACAGAGTTAAAACATTTCATTATTTGAAGGTTGAGTATGAAGCTACAGTAACAAAAATTGTGGCTCTGGCATATTGAAAAACATATATACCAATGGAATAGAATTTAGAGTCCAGACAAAAATCCACACATGTTTGGAAAGTTGACTTTTGACAACTGTCCAAGGCCATTCAATGGGGAAATAATAATTTCTACAAAATAAGGCACTGGGATGACAGTATGCAAAGAATGAATGTGAACCTCTACTTATCATCATATACAAAAAATTAATTCCAAATAGATCGAAGAACTAGAGATAAGAGCTAATACCATAAAATTCTTATAAGAAGAGGTTCCCGGCAAGATTGTGGCTGATTGAACTTGCCTGATAGTATCTCCTGCAGGCAAGTGGCTGGGTAGCGTTGGAGGCTCTTCAGGACCAGGCTGTTTCAGTATTTTTGCAGGTTGGGAGGTATCTGGACATCGATTTGGTGGGAAGGTAACAGAGAAAATATGTCTATAAAATATACATGGAGGTCCCAGCTGCACGCGGAAAATTCCCTCCTTGGGTGGGTGGAGCTGCGGCATTGGGCGCTGCCATGGCGGTTTTTTTTTTTTTTCTTTTTTGGAGGCTCTGTAGTACTGGGGAATTCATAAGCCCAGGGTGGCCTATAGGGTGGTTAATAGGACAGGAGGTGCTTGAAGACCGATTTGCAGAGACAAAAGGGAGTTTTATGGCAAAGTGGGGGGAATTTTTTATTGTGGACACAAACAATAGTGCTTCCACCTAGAACCATGCCCCTCCCAAACCCAGCTGCCAATCTACAGTGGACATAAAGTGATAGCAATAAAGAGACACCACCAGGGTCTGGTAGGGTGGGAGACGTTTGGAAGCTGATTAGGGGAATATTTTGCAAAGCGTGGGAATTTCGGGTATGGACTCTGTTATTAGCATTTCTGGCTGGAGCCCCTCCCCCAGACCTGGCTATTGATCTGAGTCATTAAATTGGCTGCAGCCTAAAGGCGCCCCCAAGTGGCCATTCCCGGGGATCACAGGGTGGGAGAGGTCCTGAAGTCAATTGGTGATATATCCACAGAACAGACCCCAGTGAGTGAGTGAATTGTGGGGTAGAGAACACAGGATAGAGCTTGTGGATGTGACCTCACCCATAGGGCTGGAACCCAGCTGCGGGGATCCCTGAAGGCTGTGATGCATTGTGGTGCTCCCAGGCTTCCTGTTAACCGGAATTGAGGTTGCCAGCTCTGAGTCCCCTAAACCCTGGTGGCCCACACCCCAGAGACTCACACCTCTTGAGTCCTCAATATCTCAGACTTTCCATTCCTGAATCCATCATGCCCTGAGGTCCATCTGAGGTCCTTGAAGGTCCTAGCCCTCAATGTTTGCATTTTTTCTTTTTTGTTTTGTTTTGTTTTTATTTTTATTTTATTTTTTAATGTTCTGATTGCTAATATTGCATTATCCCCTAGTCTTTTCTCCCAGCATATCCCCCAAAGTCTTTTGATTTTCTCTCTCTCTCTTGTCCCCCATCTTCTTCTTCTTCTATTTTATCTTAACTATACAATAGGTGCTGCAGGAAACACCTCACATTTGCTGGGTTTCCTCATCCTACACTCCCTCATTTCTGTGTGAATAGATTTTGGCTATCTACACTATCCCCTTTCCCCTACATCTTGATATCCACCATCATCTACTATCTCTCCTATATTCCACCTCCCTTTCTTTGATCCACAAAATGTCTAACTCTTAATTTCTAATACCTTTGTTTTGTTTTCTGTCTGTTATCCACTCTTGAAACTATTACCTTTCTTTTCTCTTTCCCTCTCTAACGAAACAATAGCTTTTTAGTTCATGCCATATTCCTCCCATATTCAGTCATCTACCTCATTATAGGTACTCTAGCTACTGCTATAACTCTGCACAAGTTACATGAATCTAACCTACATTCTCCCAGATCTCATATTGTTGCTTTGTTAACATATATCACCAATACTACTTTACACTTTTTCCTTGCTTACACAATCGCATTTCCACAGCACTAATACTTTCTTTAAAGTGAATTCAACCAGCAATAAGAAATTAGAATAAGAACAAAGTGACAAAGAGAAGATATAACACTTATGCAAAAACAACAGCTAATTAATCTCCAAGACTAGACAAAGAATCTAAGGAACTGATTAAACCCATCAAGATAAAATGATGATGAGACAGCAACAAAAATCTACAAACCAAACCAGTAATCAGGAAAACATGGCTGAATCCAATCAACAAACTGAAAATCAGGAAGGGGAACAGAACTTCGTATAAGCAATGAAAGATCTCAGAACATTTATCACCGACAAATTTGATGAAGTAAAGGAAGAGGTTAACAACATGAAGACAACACTTGGAGGGGAAATTGCAGACATACGCAAAAAGATAACAGATATGATGGAAATGAATACCACAGTTCAAGAAATCAAAAATACACTTGCAGCAAATATTAGCAGACTAGAAGAGGCAGAGCAGAGAATTAGTGATGTGGAAGACAGTATATCAGAAATCAAACAGATAATAGAAGTGGTCGATAAAAAGATAGAAAAAAATCCAGCTAGGACTTAGGGACCTGGATGATAATGCAAAACGCTCAGAAAAACGTATGATAGGCATTCCAGTAGGAGAAGAGAAGGGAAAGGGGTCAGAAGGAGTGTTGCAGGAAATAATGGCTGAAAACTTCCCAAATCTACTGAAAGAGACAGATGTACATATCCAAGAAGCACAGCTCACTCCACTGGTCATAAATCCCAACAGGCCCACCCCAAGACATATACTTGTCAAATTATCCAATGGTCAAGACAAAGAGAAAATTCTAAAAGCAGCAAGAGAAAAGAAAACCATCACATACAAGGGAAGCTCCATAAGATTAAGTGCTGATTTCTCATCTGAAACCATGGAGGCAAGAAGGCAGTGGTATGATATAGTCAAAGTACTAAAAGAAAAAAAATTTCCAACCAAGAATACTCTATCTAGCTAAACTAGCATTCAAAAATGATGGAGAGTTAAAAATATTCGGAGATAAACAGAAACTGAAAGAGTATGCGAACAAGAAACCTCCCCTTCAAGAAATTCTAAAGGGAGTTCTGCAGGAAGAAAGGAAAAAACAGGACAGGCAGAGTTGGAGGAGAGTATAAGAGCAACAAAAAAAGACAAAAATAGAAGGAAAAAAAATATGACAAACACATCTAATCAAAATATGGCTAACACAAATAATTCCTTGAAAGTAATAACACTGAATGTCAACGGATTAAACTCACCTATCAAAAGATTCAGACTGGGACATTGGATAAGGAAATATGACCCATCCGTATGCTGTCTACAAGAGACACATCTTAGACCCAGAGACTCATGGAGGTTGAAAGTGAATGGCTGGAAAACAATCACACAAGCAAACAATAACCAAAAAAAGGCAGGAGTAACTATATTAATATCAGACAAAATAGACTTTAAATGCGAAACGATTGTGAGAGACAGAGAAGGATACTACATTTTAGTGAAAGGGACAATTTGTCAAGAAGATTGAACAATCATAAATATTTATGCTCCTAACAAGGGTGCCTCTAAATACGTGAGGCAAATGCTAGAAAAACTAAGTGAAAAAATACATGCATCTACAATTATAGTGGGAGATTTTAATACACCACAATATACTCTGGACAGAACATCTCAAAAGAGAATCACTAAAGAAACAAAATATTTGAACAGTATATTAGAGGAGCTGGATCTAATAGACATATATAGATCATTACACCCAAACACAGCAGGATATACATTTTTCTCAAGTGCACATGGATCATTCTCCAAGATAGCCCATATGCTAGGCCACAAAGAAAGGCTTAATGAATTAGGAAAGATTGAAATCATACAAAACAATATCTCTGACCACAGTGGAGTGAAGCTGGAAATTTGCAAGGGACAGGGGCCCAGATTTCACACCACGATTTGGAAATTAAACAGCACACTCTTAGAAACAGTGGGTCAAAGAAGAAATATCAAAAGAAATCAATGACTACCTTGAAACAAATGATAATGATAACACAACATACCAAAATTTATGGGATGCAGCAAAAGCAGTACTGAGAGGGAAATCTATAGCCATAAATTCATATATCAAAAAAGAAGAAAGAGCAAAAATTGAAGAACTAACTGCACATTTGAAGAAATTAGAAAAACAACAACAAAGTAAACCAACAGGAAGAAGAAGGAAGGAAATAACAAAGATAAGAGCAGAACTAAATGAAACAGAAAATAAGAAAGCACTTGAAAAGATAAGCAAGACCAAGAGCTGGTTTTTTGAGAAGGTCAACAAAATTGACAAACCTTTAGCAAGACTACAAAAGAAAAAAGAGGGAAGATGCAAATATACAAAATAAGAAATGAGAAAGGAGATATCACCACAGACCCCACAGAAATTAAAACTATCATAAGAGGATACTTTGAAAAACTATATTCCAACAAAAACAACAATTTAGAGGAAATGGACAAATTCCTAGAAACACATAAGGAGCCCATAATGACGAAAGAAGAAATTGATGATCTTAACAAACCAATCACAAGCAAAGAGATAGAATCAGTCATTAAAAAACTCCCAACTAAGAAGAGCCCAGGCCAGACAGCTTCACAGGTGAATTCTACAAAACATTCCAGATCCTGCTGAAACTATTCCAATCCTGCTAAAACTATTCCAAAAAATCAAAACAGAAGGAACATTGCCTAACTCCTTCTATGATGCCAACATTACCCTAATACCAAAGCCAAAGACACCACAAGAAAGGAAAATTACGGACCAATTTCTCTAATGAACCTAGACAGAAAAATACTTGACAAAATACTTGCTAATCGTATTCAACAACACATTAAACGAATTATACACCATGACCAAGTGGGATTTATTCCAGGTATGCAAGGATGGTTCAACATAAGAAAATCAATCAATGTAATACACCATATAAACAGATTGAAGGAAAAAAATCACATGATTATATCTATAGATGCAGAAAAAGCATTTGACAAAATACAGCACTCTGTCTTGATAAAAACACTCCAAAAGGTTGGAATACAAGGGAACTTTTTGAACATGATAAAGAGTATATATGAAAAACCTAAAGCCAATATTGTTTACAATGGAGAAATCCTAGACTCCTTCCCTCTAAACTCAGGAACAAGACAAGGATGCCCACTGTCTCCGCTCCTATTTAACATTGTCTTAGAAGTACTTGCTCGAGCACTGAGGCAAGAACCAGATATAAAAGGCATTCAAATTGGAAAGGAAGAAGTCAAAATTTAATTATTTGCAGATGACATGATCCTATACATAGAAAACCCTGAGAGATCTACAACGAAGATTCTAGAACTCATAAATGAGTTTAGTAAAGTCGCAGGTTATAAGATCAATGCGCAAAAATCAGTAGCATTTCTGTACACCAATAATGAGCAAAATCAGGAGGAAATCAAGAAACAAATACCATTCACAATAGTAAATAAAAAAATCAAATACTTAGGAATAAATTTAACTAAAGAGGTAAAGAACTTATACACCGAGAACTATACAAGATTGTTCAAGGAAATCAAAGAAGACCTAAATAAATGGAAGACTATTCCTTGTTCATGGATAGGAAGACTGAACATTATTAAGATGTCTATCCTACCAAAACTGATCTACACATTCAATGCAATCCCAATAAAAATCAATGCAGCCTTCTTTAAGGATCTAGAAAAACTAACTATGAAATTTATTTGGAAAGGAAAGAGACCCCGAATAGCCAAAGACATACTGAAAAAGAAAAAAGAAATTGGAGGAATCACACTACCTGACTTCAAAACATACTATAAAGCCACGGTGGTGAAAACAGCATGGTATTGGCATAAGGAGAGACACATAGACCAATGGAATCGAATTGAAAGCTCTGATATAGAACCTCACATATACAAGCACATAATATTTGATAAAGTCACCAAACCCTCTCAACTGGGAGAGAGTGGCCTATTCAACAAATGGTGTCTGGAGAACTGGATAGCCATATGTAGAAGAATGAAAGAGGATTACCATCTCACACCTTATACAAAGATCAACTCAAGATGGATCAAAGACCTAAATATAAGAGCCAAGACCATAAAAACCTTAGAAAGCAGTGTAGGGAAACATCTACAGGACCGTGTAATAGGAAATGGATTTATGAATATCTCACCAAAAGCACGAGCAGCAAAAGAACTAATAGATAAATGGGACTTCCTCAAAATTAAAGCCTTCGGCACCTCAAAGGAGTTTGTCAAGAAAGTAAAAAGGGAGCCCACACAGTGGGAGAAAATATTTGGCAACCATATATCTGATAAGAAACTTATAACTTGCATATATAAAGAACTCCTATATCTTGAAAATAAAAAGATAAAGAACCCATTTTAAAAATGGGAAAAAGACTTAAACAGACGCTTCTCCGAAGAAGAAATACAAATGGCAAGAAAGCACATGAAAAAATGTTCCAAATCTCTAGCTATCAGGGAAATGCAAATCAAAACTACAATGAGATACCATCTTACACCCATAAGATTGGCAGCTATGAAAAAAACAGAAGAATACAAGTGCTGGAGAGGATGTGAAGGAAGGGGAACACTCATCCACTGCTGGTGGGAATGCAGAAGGATCCAACCATTCTGGAGGACAGTATGGCGGTTTCTCAAAAAACTAGCCATAGATTTGCCATATGACCCAGCAATACCACTGCTGGGTATATACCCAACAGAACTGAAAACAAGAACACAAACCGATATATGTACACCAATGTTCATAGCAGCATTGTTCACTATTGCCAAAAGTTGGAATCAACCCAAATGCCCATCAACAGATGAGTGGATCAATAAAATGTGGTATATACACACAATGGAATACTACTCGGCTGTAAGAACAAACACACTACAAACACATGTGATAACATGGATGAATCTTGAGAACCTTATGTTGAGTGAAGCAACCCAGACATTGAAGGACAAATAGTACATGACCTCAATGATATGAAATAACCAAGCTGCCCTAGATAGCAAGAGACTGAACGATAGGCTTACAGGAAATCGGAGGGTGGAGGAAGGATATGAGCCGATGTCTGCAGGGGTCGAATTTAAGACGAGATGGTGGTAAGTATGAACACAAAGAAGAGATAAAAGGGGGGCAAGGGGTTGCCTTTGCTTGGGGCTTTGCGGGTTTGAGGGTGGCTGGGGAGGGACGGATGGGTAACGTTGCCCAAAAGTGGGGGGAGGGAGGGGTAGCATACGAACCAGGAGAGGGTCAGGTGTTGGTGGAGAGTAAAATGCCGAGAAAATCATATCAAAATATAATAAAGAGGGTTACCTGTTTAGAATGCTCGGAGGGGAGGGTCTGATGCAGGACGGGCTCCTGGGGAATGTCTAAATGCTCATTCTGCCAGAGTGGGTGACACCATGGGGTAGAAACCCAAGTAGTGAGAGTGGGGGTGGACCCACATCCTGGGGAGGACTAATGCCATCAAATAGAGGGAACTGTATCCCTTGAGAGAAAGGGTGGCTCCCAGGGCATTGGGGCAGTTGAGTAAGTTAGGACCTGAACACTATTCCTTCTATCTCTGGAAGTGGCTCCTCAGGAAACGGAGGTTGGCTATCACTGAGGGCACCAAGGTGGAAGGGAAAATGGACGTTAAATGTGTGGAACCAAAGTAAATGGGGGGTAAGAGAGGAGTTTCTTGAGAGTACACAAGGATGGATATAAAACATGTAATATTACACTATAACATATAGGAGATGACAGACTGATAATGTAAACCATAATGTAAAACATAGGATAACTAAAAATGTAAAGAACTGTGTATCCTAAAGTATGTACCACAATGTAAGCACAGATGTCACCTTGTTAGAAAGCTAATGTCTCAGACTCTGTACATCACTTTAAGTAAATATGATATGAATAGGGCGTAAGAGTATCACTGTGGAAGGGAAAAGGTTTTCTGGTGGATGTGTGGGAGTGCTGTATATTATATACATACATTGCTGTGGTCTAGGACTCCTGTGAAGAAAAGCTGAATAATTAGGGGGGGCGGGGAAAAAGAAAAAGATAGGATGTGGAATTTTTTCAAGTCAACATTCTTTATCTAAGTTCTTTATCTAACTTTATCCAAGTTCTTTATCTATCCTTTAAACTCATCGCTATATGCCATTCCCTAGTAAGGGACCATGAAATTATATTGGGCTTCAAATTTCGTGGAGTTCTGGATCACAGAGTGTTTCAACAATGGCAATGGAGGGATACTGGTATGAGGTACCAATGACAGGTGATATATGGCTGACAGGGAGCTGTACAGAACATATGTCCAGGGTGCATGGTAATGTTTGGATATACTCATAGTGGCAACAATTAAAAACCACAGTAGGGGGGGTACTGGGTTCCTGGCCAGTGGTGCTCTGTCGTGGTCCCTAGGGGAGCAGCGACAGTCTCCCAGGTACAGTGGCGGGGACCGGGAGGGAGTGAGGGTTCAACAGTGAGCCCCTGATGCTAATGACTATGCTTGTGAGCTGATAAACCCAAAATAAGAACAAGGCCTAGAGCAACTTTGTGCCTGGGAATTTCCTCCTGTCAGCCTTCATGTTACTCAAATGTGGCCAGTCTCGAAGCCAAACTCAGCATGTAAATGCAATGCCTTCCCCCCAGCGTGGGACATGACACCCGGGGATGAGCCTCCCTGGCAACGAGGGACCACTATCAACTACCAACTGATGATGCAACTGGAAAATGACCTTATACGGAAGGTTCAATGCGGATCAGCAGAATATCCATGTCTACATAAAATACCATGACTTTAAAATGCTGTTTGACCTAAAGTATGGGGGAAATGGAAAGGAGAAATGAGTTTATATGGCTACGAGTTTCTAAAAAAGAGTCTGGAGGCTGGCAGAAGGTTTGCCCTCATGCACAACTGAGCAGAGTCAGAGAGACAGATAAAGCAGATACAACCCCCAGATATTGGTTCCTTTGAGGGCTAAAGAGACCCATGGGAGTTATGGTCATGGCCGATGGCGTTAACTACCAGGGCAGATGGCCCCTCTTTGTAAATGGTGTTTAAGTGTGATGAATCTGGACTCAGATGGGATCTCCCTTCATAAGACTTTCATGCCAATGTGCTGGAGGTGCAGTTAATGTTGGGGTTTAAGATATATTTAGGGGATTTGAATCTCTGGACTGACAATGTGATAGCCAGATCCTGAGCCTCAACAGACTCCAGCACCTACAATCTAATTTATTGGACTTACCACACTCAGCTAAGATGGAGTTGAAGAAGGACAACCACCACATCATGGAGCCTAGAGTGATTACAACTGAAAATGGGAGGATTGCATCCAGCATCCAGGTGGAATCTGACCCTCCTCTTGACATAGAGGTGCAATGGACACAACCAATCCAATGTCCACATAGAAGAGGTGGCATTGGTATGGGAAAAGTGGACATAGTGGACGAAGGGTATGGGAAAAGGCAGGAAGAGATGAGAGGTGGAGGCGTCTTTGGGAAATGGAGCTGCCCTGGATGGTACTTCAGAGGCAATCACCGGACATTGTAAATCCTCACAGGGCCCACTGGATGGAATGGAGGAGAGTATGGGCTATGATGTGAACCAATGTATATGAGGTGCAGAGGTGCCCAAAGATGTACTTACCAAATCCAATGGTTGTGTCATGATGATGGGAACGAGTGTTGTTGGGGGGGGGGGAGAGGGGGGGTGGGGGGATGGGGTTGAATGGGACCTCACATATATATTTTTAATGTAATATTATTACAAAGTCAATAAAAAATAAAAAAATAAAAAAATAAAAATAAATAAAAAAATAAATAAATAAAATAAACCTGGAAAACAAAACAAACAAAAAAAAAATTTCGAGATAAGAACGAGGGTTTGCATAATTGTTGGTCCCCGTGTATGCATCAGAGGGATCGAGGACGGCAGCTTGGGCATTTTCCACAATTTGCCGGTCAACAGCCGCTTGGTAATGGACGCGCCATTCAATAAATTGACCCTGCGTCAGGATGGCGCGAGCTAGCGCGATCCAATCGTACGGGAGAACGAGCTGGTTCCCCAACTCCTCAAGCAGTTGCTGTGCATAAGGGCTGCCAATTCCGTCTTCTTTTACAGCTTTGCGGAGGGTTCTGACCTCTTCTGCTGTAAAGGGTAGCCAAGTTTGGGGTCGCTGCTGTGTGGGCTGAGGATTCAGTGGATATAGTTGGGGGGTTTGAGAAGGCGTGGCACCGGGGGCTGACGGAGCAGCTAAGGCAGGTGAGGGGCTGTTGCCGTACGGTGGCGGCAGGGGATAAGCGGAACACGGGTGAGAAAATGGCGGCTTAGTGGCTTCCGGGCGACAACAAAATGGCGGCGGGACCCTTCCGGGCACCGGCCAAGATGGCGGAGCAGCCACATCCGGCAGTGGACAAAATGGCGTGAGGGGCGTTTCTGGTGTAGTGGAAGATGGCGACCATGCAGTTTCCGGGCCCGAACCGGATGCTGACTGGGCAGGAAGAGGCGGGTAGAGGCGGGAAGAGGAGGACACCGGCGGAGAAGAAGCCGGATGCACGCCATCTTGGGCAGGATTGGAGGAAGAAGGCGGAAATCCGCCATCTTGGGGAGTGGCAGGAGTGTCTTCTGCCGACTGCGGGGAGCCCGGGCGGGGAGGTTCGCACTCGAGAGCGGCAGCAAGTTGGTCAGAGAGAGAGTCAGTGTCGGCAGGCTCATCGGGATCACAGTCTAGAGGCCATTTGGGAGAAGCTTCATAAACAGCCTCGGTCGGAGCGCCAAGGAGGCAAGCGCGAATGGCAACGAGAACGGGTAAGAGGCCTGTTGGGAAGGTGTGTTTCTCGTGCTCCATGGCGGAGGTGACTCGATCAATGAGTCGAGAGTATGTGTCCGGGCTCCAGAGTTGGCAGGTGGCGAGCCACGGATTAAAAGGGAGCAAGAGATCCCAGTACTTTTGGAGCTGCCGCAAGGAGACACAGACTCCATTGGCATCGAGCAGGGCAGCGAGGGCCCTGACTTGCAGTGCCTGACGCAATGACAAAGAGGCGCCCATGACGGGATAGGGATGGGACGATGGTGAGGGGTCCCTACCTGGAGAGGAGGACGATCACAGCAGCAGCAGCAGCAGAGAGGGGCCGGGGGAGGAGCCGCCACGTTGGGCGCCAGTTGTTGCTGAGCGAGGAGGTCTCTGTCTCGCTCAGGCCCAAGAGTCGGGGGGGTCAGCTCCTACCGGACCGCCGGTGGGGGTGCTCCAGGGAGAGAGCACCGGGGCTCTCCAGGCGTGGGGGACGCGCGGTTAGGAAAGAACCACGGAGACCGCCTGAGCGCAGGAACAGGTCTGCTTTATTACGGAAGTACACTTAGCTATATAGGGTTGGGTAGAGGGAGGGGTGTGATGAAGGGAGGGCTGGCTAAGGGGCAGCTGTGGATAGGCTGAAGCTGATGGATAGACCTGAGGTAAGCAGTTATTGGGGAAGAGGGCAGATTGTGGGTTGGCAATATGGGCGGGACTGGTGGGAAGGACGGCGGGGGCTGGAAGGGGAGGAGGGGTGGAGAAAGGCGGTAACACATCACGTCATGGCGTGTAGGAATTTAGTCTGTTTCATCATCAGTGATCTCATTTGATCACTTGAATAAGGTAGTATTAGCCATACTTCTCCTTTGTAAAGCCTCCTTTTGCCCATTGCAAGTAATAACTAATCTGAGTGTAATGTTTATGAAACTGTGCATACCGTATTCCACAACTGTCTTTCACCCAATAGTTTTAATATCCATTGAAGATTCCTGACTGAATTGAACACTATAATGGTGGTTTTAAACAGTGATTTTCTATCTCTATCATCCTCTCCATATTAACTACTTAGAATTCTTCTTTAAAAAAGAGCTTGCTTTCTACTTGTTAAGTATCTATTAACCTGTCTCATCTGCCTATTGTCTACTGAATTTAGAATCAGTATGGGACTCATGGATTCTTTTTTAAATAACTTCTCTCATTCTACCATTCCATCTTGCATGCTCACAACTCAAGCTCTCTGTTGCTCATATTCTCTATCTCTTTATCTCTGTCTCTCTCACACTCATATTCTCTCACACTTAAAATAGTTTATTAATTTGGCAAGATCATGTCAAATAAAAAATTAGTAGCAAAGGAAGAGGGAGGATGGGGGAAAGAACCATGTCTTCTGTAGAACTAAGAGACAGCCCATGGGCTAACCAAGACTTGAGTTGAGCCCTTTGGGATAATGAGAATTTAGAAGGAACAGTAACAAAAGAAAGCATTCCAACCACAGTCCCAGCACATAGAAAGGCCTAGAGTCAGGGAGAACACCTATGAAGGATTGCCCTTTTGAAGTAAAAAGTGGGAATTGTGGGAGAGAAAGATGGAGAGTGGGCAGTGACTTAATGTTGGAATGGGGAGTTTTGTGTTTTCCTGGAGAGAGGACACATGTGTTAATGCAGGGAAGAAGTGTGGAGGGAAAAAAATCAGTTCTTCATAGAAATCAACCAGACAATAATACAGAAGGTGGGATGGCAGGAAAATTCAGGACAAGGCATCAAGTTGAGAGGCTAGAGTCCAATGGGGCATCTGAAGATCTAATCTAATTGTTGGCAGTAGAAATAGAGGGAAAGTTCAAACATTAATGTGGTTACTACTTAACTCCTAATGAGGAATGAAGAGAGGAGAAGAGATTCAAGATGGCACCAAGGGACTGAAGAGAGGAAAGTGAGAAGAGGAATTCCAAGGGCAGAGAGGCAACTAGTCCTGATGTGGGGTGTACTGCCCTACTCATAGCTATATTCTCAGGCCTGCTGAAGGTTGTATAAAGTAGGAGCCACCTGTCTGTCTTCTGTTGGGATACATCTCTAGTAGAAAAGGTTATGACAGAGCTTTCCAACTGTAAGGTACATCAAAATCATTTAGGGATCTAGTTCAAATGAAGATTTCACTTCAGCAGGTTTGGAATGAGGTCTGGGATTCTGCATTTCTAACAAGCTCCTAGGTGATGCTCGTGCTGTTGGTTCATAAAGAACATTTTGCAGTGCAAGCACTTACAAGATTTCTGTGCAGTCACTCCAGGGTTCAAACCCAAAGCTATGGAAGATAACCAGGATATGAACAATTCCTTTCTCATCCTCAGAGATCATCTTCATGCTAGGGACCACACAGATGAGGATGAGGGACATTCTCTACCAACTCCTAGCATCTAAGGCCAAAGGTGTTCTGACCTATAGACACCCTGGCCCCAGAGGTGGACTCTGTGGCTTCTGAATGTCCTGCTCTAAAAGTCAAGCTCCTGGTATCTGACCACAGGCATAAAGGGGGGCAGAATTTTCCATCACTGATTAAGTGAATTTCTGGCCTGTTGATTGTGCTCTCTGCAGAATGGTGGATGAAAGCCATCTGATTTCAATGGCTGGGAAGCCAGAGGTGAGTGGTGAGATGGTCATCAGGCTGGAGGTCAAAAATTATCTCTTCCCAGCTGTCACTGACTTGCTTTGTGGCCCTTGGCTAGTTCCTTCCCCTCTCTTGGTCTCAGTTGCTTTATCTGTAAAATAAGAAGTTGAACTTCTATGTTCCTCTTATTAAAATGTACACTCCTGGGCTGTGCTAAGGTTGTTATGTTACATCTTCTTGTAGGTAGATATTCTAAACATTAATTTTATAGAAGAAAATAAATATATTAAGAAGTTGAGTGAAAGATTCAAATGAATTTTTAAGATGAAACTTGAGACTTCAAGAAAAACTGAGGCCACAGCTTGCAGGCAGCTTTGTTGCATCTTGAAACCTCCAGGGGCAGAGTGGCAAGTATTTATTCTTCTCTGCCTTTGGGCACAGGGACAAAGTTAGGGAAATATTAGAGAAAGAAAAGGCCCTTTCCACCTCCAAAACTCGAATTCTGTAAATGTTCCAGCAGTTTTCACATTACACATGTAAATCATAATGGGCTTGTTTTTTTTTCATTTTTTTGGCTTTACTTTTTAATATTACATTAAAAAAGTATGAGGTCCCCATATTCCCTCCACCCTCTCACCCCACTCCTCTCCCCATAACAACAATCTCCTCCATCATCATGAGACATTCATTGCATTTGGTGAATACATCTCTGAGCACCGCTGCACCTCATGGTCAGTGGCCCACATCATAGCCCAGACTCTCCCACATTCCACCCAGTGGGGCTTGTTTCCTTGAAGTAACACCTGTTTTTAAAACTCTTTGCATCAATCCCAAAAGCAAATGTTTTAGCAAAGTCACATCTTATGCTAGAGTCTAAAGTCAGAGATGAAATGAAAACAGTTAAAATCAAGAATGTTCTTGAAAAATATCTTAAATCTCCCAGAGTCCACATGGTATCCTTTCTCAGGAAGACCAATAGACACAGCATTGGGATTGTTTGTAATTTCTTTGGTTGAACACCATATAAAGTAGCTTACATTTAGAACCATCCCAAGTGGTCTTGTTGAAGACAAGACAGCTCTCACCATCTGACACACAGCTCTGGTTATCTATAAAGAGATGAACAGCCCCCACCATAGCCTGTATGAGTCTTAGTCTAGGAGAAGCTCCTAAAAATCAAGGCAGACTGCCCTCCATCTCAAGCTCACACCAGGACAGAAACATATCATATGGAATGAAGTATATATGCATGTCTTATATAATATATAATAAGAAATATATAAGATATATATTATCCACTTTTTCTCTCCCTCACTCTTTGCCCATCTTCCATTGTAAGGGTAAGGCCACATTAGGAAAATAGGAATAGAACTACATTAGGAAATAGGAATTGCAAGTGCT
The DNA here is from genome assembly GCF_030445035.2 of Dasypus novemcinctus. Classification (NCBI taxonomy): domain Eukaryota; kingdom Metazoa; phylum Chordata; class Mammalia; order Cingulata; family Dasypodidae; genus Dasypus; species Dasypus novemcinctus. The sequence goes on along the minus strand of NC_080695.1, from coordinate 5,588,721 downwards.
TTCAGATAAATAAATAACTTAGGGCTTAGGGCTGCTCCCAAGAAGAGTACCAATAAATAACATGGGGCTGCTTACAAAAAAGGGCTTTTAAAAAAGAAAAGAATAGATACGCTACCTTCAGCTAACTGCAGTGTTCCACTTCTGTGCCTGCTTGCTTGCTCGCTTACTAGTAAACCCCCCTTCCTGAAAGGCTATAAAAACACCTCTTCCCTTAGACTCAGGGTTGCTCTCTCCTCTGCGTAGGATGAAGCAGTCGCCATGCAGCTAATAAAGCTCTCAATTGGAACTTTATTAAAAGTCTGAGTCTGGTGAATATCACTGGTCTATAACACCATCACCAAGATTACCATTAAATTCCTGTAAAATTAGTGTATCAAACAAGCTTAGCAGTGTGGTTAAATGCATATAGTGTGGGTCAGACTGCCTGGGTTTGAATCCTGGCTCTGCCAATTGCTAGCTGTGTTTTTAGGCAAGTTTTCAAACCTCTGTGAGTCTCTGCTTTTTCATCTGCAAAATCTGAACCATAAGCGTAGGATCCACCTCAGTGCATTGACTGGAACACAGTAAGAGGCATGGAAGTATTTGTTAAATCAAACAACACCCCTGTGTTTCCCCATTTTTGAAATGAAGAAATGGTTACCAACTTGTCAAAATCACCCATAAGGTCATTATGATGCCGAAGACCAGAAGAGCCAGTTTTGCCTCCAGTATTGCAAATTTCCAGTTTCCTGACTGGAAACTTCATGTTTCTTCCTTTTTGTTGGAGAAAAATGGCTTTCACTGGGACACTGAGACTGATTGACGGCAGGCAGAAAATGTATTTATTGAGAAACTCTCCCAACAGAGGGGGCCTGAAGAGAGACTCAGCCCCCTTGTGGAAAGTGCAGATGTGAATTTATGCAGAACATCAATAGATGGGGAAATGTTAGTTCATGGGGAGGGGGTTAGGGTGCAGAGTAAGGTGCAGGGACCAATAGGAAGCCCTAGAGGTAAAAATTTTCCCTGAATGCTGCAGGAGTGGATGTTTCCTTTGATCTGTAGGGATTTAAAGTGTTTGTAAATAGTGAAGGTTTCCATCTCCCTCTCCCTCTGATATGCAGGTAGATGTAGTAAAGCTCTCCATCTCCCTCTGATATGCAGAGGGTGAAGATCTCTATCTTCCTTTATACTTGTCTCTATGTGATTTCTTTGTTTAACCTTTGGGAAAGTGCCATACCCTCAGGCAGGGGGAGGGGGTTTGCCTTTTCCCAATGCATTTCAGGGGAAACTGAGCTACAGCTCAATTATTGCAAATCTCTAACACTTTGATTTCCTAGATGATGTAAAACAGCTAATGTGATTTCTCTTCTCTTGTCTTAAATCCCTTTGCAGATCAGCATCCCCAGAACAAACCTGTACTAAATCAAAAACAATGGACCTAATGACCATCTTCTTCACCAGTGGACCACAGGCTACACCAAGATGGCAAAACACAGCCATGGACTTGACTTATGATCCTCTCTCCCTTTGCAGGAGGAAACAGGACACCACGTGAGAAGCTGGGTCACACATCTGGGACAGGGGCTTGTGTGGGTGTGTTCACACTGGTGAAGGAGGGCTGGTGAAGGAGCCCTAAGTAAAATTGACTCCATTCTGCTTCTCCTTCCTACTTTCTTTGGTTCAGACCTCTGGAGTCTGAGAGGTAAAGCTTGTGGAATCCTAAAGTGTTTTCTGATAGAGACCTTGGCACAACACAGGATGGCTGGAATATTTATGGTATCTGGACACTTTCATAGAAGGTAGGAGGAAATGTGTTTGGAGGCAGCAGGCACTCTGCAAGCCACACAAATGGCAGAGTCATTGTTTCCCTGTCAGTGGCTGCAGGGTTAGGGAGAGACAGAATAGTCTAACATTATGACCTGACGTGACAGATCCCCTCCTCTCTCCAATTATGGGCCAATCAGACTTAGAGTTTCCCAGACATTAGCTATTTAAGAGGACACTAACTGGACCAAGCCATGCCTCCAAACTAAAGCAAATATCCCATGACTTCTGCATCTCTCCAACTCAGTGAAGCTGTTCTGGTGGACATGTCCCTACCTCCAAAGTTTTCCATGCATCCCCACATCCCTTCCTGCTCTAACCCATCTGGTGCTTATGAGCCAGCTAATGGGGAGAAAGACTGGCTTCAGACCCACCAGACTTGGGTACCAAGGAACTCCTGTTTCTAAGTCAAGTAGATTGGGTTCCAGTACAAATCATCTCTCTTAGCAATCACAGGGTGTAGACCAGTCACTAACCTCACTGATCCTCCATGAGTGTTAGTCCCACTTTACAGAGGAAGAAACTTCTGCATGGAAGCATTGTGAGACTTCCAATATCATACAAATGGCAGGTCCAGCATAGGAGTCAAATCCATGCCTTTTGGGCCCAAAGCCCTCACTCTTCACTTTGGGGGGAGAAACCCAGGGATCATAGGAAACTGTGACAAGCTCTAAGGAAACCTGCTGAAACTTGTCATCAAAACAAACCCTAGCCTTCCTGGGTTTTGTGGTAGTCCTAAAGGGGAAATTCTTTGCTTCCAAGAATGAACATGGAAGGGTGATCACACCTTTAAAGCCATCTCCTTTCTCCAAAGTCATGGTTACTGGTGTACCATCTATTGAGAAGATGTCTGATCTTTTTTTTTTTTTTAAAGTGGCATTTCATTTTTTTTTTAAATTATTTATTTTTAAAAATTACATTAAAAAAATATGAGGTCCCATTCAACCCCACCGCCCCCACCCCCCGCTCCCCCCACAGCAACACTCTCTCCCATCATCTTGACACATCCATTGCACCTGGTAAGTACATCTCTGAGCATCACTGCACCCCATAGTCAATGGTCCACATCATAGCCCACACTCTTCCTCATTCCATCCAGTGGGCCCTGTGGGGATCTACAATGTCCCGTAATTGTCCGTGAAGCACCACCCAGGACAACTCCACATCCCGAAAATGCCTCCACATCTCATCTCTTCCTCCCATTCCCCAAACCCAGCAGCCACCATGGCTACCCTTCCCACACCCATTCCACATTTTCTCTGTGGACATTGGATTGGTTGTGTCCATTGCACATCTATGTCAAGTGGGGGCTTAGATTCCACATGGATACTGGATGCACTCCTCCTGCTTTCAGTTGTAGACACTCTAGGCTCCATGGTGTGGTGGTTGAGCTTCTTCAACTCCATGTTAGCTGAGTGGGGTAAGTCCAATAAATCAGAGTGTAGGAGCTGAAGTCTGTTGAGATCAGGGCCTGGCTATCATATTGTCAGTCCAGAGATTCAGGTCCCCTAGACATATCTTAAGCCCCAGCACCAACTACTATTCCAGTAAAGTAGTATGAAAGGCTTCTGAAAAGAGATCCCATCTGAGTCCAGCTCCATCACTCAGAAACACCAGCTCCAAAGAAGGGCCAACTGAAATGGCAGTGAACCCCATCTGCCATGACCATAGAACCTGTGGGTCTCTTTAGCCCTCAAAAGGACCAATACCTGGGGTTGTATCTACTTTATCTGTCTCTGAGACTCTGCTCAGGTATGCATAAGGGCAATCCTTCTGACAACCTCCAGACTCTTTTTTACAGACTCATAGCCATATAAACTCATTTGTCCTTTCCATTTCCCCCTTAATTTAGGTCAAACAGCATTTTTAAGTCCTGTTATTATATGTAGACAGGGATATTCTGCTGGTCCATGTTGAACCTTTAATTCAAGGTCATTTTCTAGTTGCATCTTCAGCTGGTATGTGGTAGTGATCCCTCGGTGCCAGGGAGGCTCATCCCCGGGTGTCATGTCCCACGCTGGGGGGAATGCACTGCATCTACATGCTGAGTTTGGCTGTGAGAGTGGCCATATTTGAGTAACATGAAGGCTGTCAGGAGGAAACTCCCAGGCACAGTGCTACTCTAGGCCTTGTTCTTATTGCAGGTGTATAGGCTCAAAAGCATAGCCATTAGTATCAGGAGCCCACTGTTGGGCCCTCCTTCCTTCCTGGTTCTTGCCATTGCACCTGGGGGACTGCCGCTGCTCCCCCAGGGTCCACGACAGTGACCCCCCGGCCAGGGGCCCAGTGATGTTTGATCTTGATGTCACTGTCAACATGGCCTCAAGGGGGCCCTGCTCTTCTAGTGACACTATTGCCCAAAGGCAAACATGCAGGTCCTAGCCTTCAATCTCAGGAGCACAACTTTAAGCTTGAATCAAAGGGAGTTGTCCTGGATAGTGCTTCACGGACAATTACGGGACACTGTAGATCCCCCCAGGGCCCACTGGATGGAACGTGAGAGAGTCTGGGCTATGATGTGGACCATTGACTATGGGGTGCAGTGATGCTCAGAGATGAACTTACCAGGTGCAATGGATGTATCACGATGATGGGAGAGAGTGTTGCTGTGGGGGGAGTGGGGGGCGGGGGCGGTGGGGTTGAATGGGACCTCATATATTTTTTTAATGTAATTAAATAATAATAATAATAAATAAATATTTTTAAAAAAGACAAAAAATAAAAAATAAAAAAATACAGAGAAATGTGTACAGGACCAGTGATGCTCAACTCTGACTGTACAGTGACAATATTCGAGGAGCTTAAAACAAAAACAACAGCAAAAAAACTGCGTAGCTGCTTGGGTCCATCCTCAGAGATTCTAGTGAAATTGAACTGGGATAGTCCACGGCAATGGTATTTTTTTAAAGCACTCACTTGAGTACCTTTGTCAAGTCTGACCAACTTTATGAGGGAGATGAGATACATTTCCCTCCAGGAAGCTTCTCTGGGGCCCTGAGGCTCAACCTCCAAGAAATCCAGGCTCTGAGAGAAAGAGGCAGATATTTAAGGCCAACTTCCAGGTTCCACTCTGATGCCCAACCTGCCATCCTTGGCATTGAGAAATTTCCTTCCAGGGGACCAATGGTATAAAAAAGCAGCCCACTGAACTGCACAGCAGTTCCAGGGGCACATCAGGGGGTGCATTGCTGGACAATTGGTGTAATGTTTCCTAAATTTCAGTCATTCACATCCACCTCCACTATTTTCTTCCTCTATCCATAGCCATCCTTATTACTATTTACCTTAGCTTTCTCTTTACATCATCTATTTCACTTGGAAACACTTGTAAAAAAGAAAAGTTTACCTGATGAGCCTACATGGGAAACTATCACTTGACAAAATTTCAAGCCATGTATCACCATAAGAGTGATACAAACAAAACAATTTTCTTAAATTCTAGTTAAATTTTTCCTGCCAAAATCTCTTATTCTGAAACCTACCCTCTTCCTGGGGAAACAAAGGGAGATGAGCAAATTTTTCAGAGTCTCTTCTATATAATCAGAAGAATTGGAAGAGAATACAAAAAAGAATGTGATTAAATGTTGTTAAAATGTTTTTTCATGTACCTGTTAAACAATGTCATCTTTTGCCCAAGGGATGAAGACAAGAAATAGCTTAATAGTCATGTGCATAGGCTATGGAGGGAGATTTACTCCAAATTCCAACCCTTGCTTTGATCAGCTGGGTGACTTTGAGCAAGCTCTTGTGTCTCTCTGAGCATCTGTTTCCTCTTCTTTAAAGCAGGCTATAAAAATACCTATTTATTCATCATTATAACACCCAAATGGAAACAACCCAGCTGTCCAACAGGTGAAGGGTTAAACAAACTATGGTATGTGCATTTAGGTATGTGTAGCAATCTGGATGAAACTCCAGAGAATCATGCTGAGCTAAAAGTGGCCAATCACAAATCTTGGATGATTCCATTTATATAATAATCTTGAAATGACACAATTATAGAGATGGAGAAAGGATTACTTATTACCAGGGGCTAGGGAAGGGGATGGGGGGTGAAGGGATAGAGAATAAGGGAATAATGGGTGTGGTTATAAAAGATCAATACCAGAGATTCTTGTGATGTTGGAACTGGTCTGATTCTTGGCCATAGTGGGGGAAACAGGATATGCATGTGATACAGTTTTGTGGGGCTAAATATACACACATACAAATGAGCATGAATAAGATGGACATATCTGAATAACTGGTGGACTATATCCATGCCACTATGTTGTGATGTTGAAATATATTTTTCAACATGTTAATATTGGAGGAAAGAGGGTAAAAGGTACATGGGCTCTCATTGTAGTTTCTTATTACTACATGTAAATCTACAGTTATCTCAAAATTTAAAATTTTACTTTTTAAAAAATAGCAGCCTAACCCCTAAGTAAAACCCTAGGCTATTTATTTTTAGAAGCATTTTTTTAGAAGACTATATTTAATAGTAGAGTTATTTTTAAAATGTGCTTTCATCAACTGTGACAAAGGTATCATGCCAAAGCAAGGTGTCACTAGTAGGGTGGTATATGGGAATCCTGTATTTTATGCATGATGGTTCTGCAAACTCACAACTTCTCTAATAGAAAGAAAAGGCCAGCCTCATAGAATTTCTGTGAAAATCAAATAAGACAGTGTTTGGAGAAGAAAATTCATTCAGCAAATGTTTACTGAGAGCACTCACATGCCAGAACTCTCTATGTGTGCTGAGCTTAGAGCAGCAGATAAAATAAGCAGGGTTCTGTTCTCTTGAAAATGTTAGTGGTGTGCCATGTACAAGTGAGTTATTTTTTGGTGATCATGAGAATTAGCTTTATAACTTCTACTGCTTGAGCAGTAACCTGCATTGAGTGCTTACCTGGGAAGTAAATAGGCTTGGAGAGATAACAAAACTTGCCCAAGTAGCAAAAGGAGCTAGAGGCAGGAGTGGAGACCAGACCTGAGATCCAGGGCCAGGCTCGTCATCTCTACACTGACCCCCTTCAGCAGGGGTGCTCTTATCTTTGCAGGGTGACCCCAAGAAGACAGACAAAGTGGAGTGTGGGGACTTTTACAACACCGGGGACAAAGCAGGTATGGATGCAGAGGGCTACTTCTGGTTGCTGGGGAGGAGTGATGACATCATCAATGCCTCCGGGTAGGTGTGGCAAGCCTTGGACCAGCGGGTGTCACTCACACGTGTCTGATAGGCTATCACCTGACAAGTCATGCCTCCGGGACTGATGAGGGGACCCTCAGTCTAATTCCATGCAGAGAAGCATGTAAGGGGGCCCTGACCAAGGGGTCCTCTTTTTTGTGCACCTCCCCCAACCCGTGTCCAGAAGAATCAAGCAAAATAAGGACCCAGAGGGACTGAAAAGAGAGCCAGACTCGTAATAAGACATCAGGCAATTTAAGCGGTGGATATGGGAAAGGAGGTTGTTCTTGGGTCCCCATTGGTTGGGGAGCTTATTTTATCTTGTGCTCCTCAAATGGGGTGCAAGATGTCACAATAGAAACAAAGTAATAACTAACATTTATGGAGTACCTACTAGATAAAGCCTTTCTATCTTTAACTCACTTAATCCATCCTCAATATTATAAGATAGATGCTATCATTTCCCCCATTCTGCAGATCAGGAAACTGAGTCACAGAGCAATAAAAATTTTTGCATAGTCTCATAGAGAATACAGGGCAAAGCCTAGACTTGAATGGAGGTTGTCTGACTCCAGGATTCTTTTTAAAAGGACATTTCTGTGCAACAATATCTCTTGGAAATTGAATTTTTAAAAGTTTCTGTAATAAACGCCGATATAGTGGGAAATAGGATGCAGAATTTGCACAAATATTTTAGATGAAGTTTGAGACTTCCAGGGAATTTCATGCTGGTGGAAGCTGCTTGAGCCGAACACCAGGACTTTGAGAGGACAAAGCATTGGAGATGGTGATGGCAGGAGCCCTGGGAAGCATTGAGCCGTGGTATTTCCTAGCACAGAGCGTCTTCCATCTCAGGCCCACGACAGCCAAGTCCCGGGTCTCTGGAAGATGTGACCCCCAGAGTACAAGATTTGGGGCCCAAGTCACCCCAACTCTAGCTCTGCCTCAGCTCCCGGGAAGGAAAGAACAATTGATCTTCAGGTTCCGCCTCTGGCCGGCAGAGGTGGAGGACGCCCTGGCGGAGCATCCAGCAGTGGCCAAGTCAGCCGTCATCAGCAGCCCGGACTCCATTAGGGGGGAGGTGACCAAGAGGACAGGGAGGCCACCTTGACCAAGAGCAGGTGAAACTTCCAGCCTAGGACCTGGAGTAGAGGGAGGGCAAAGTGGGCGTGTGCACTTACACCGCGTGGGCGGGAGGGGGCACTGTGACCTCACCTGTCGCCCTGAAATGCTTTTGAGTAAGAGGACGATGACAGCTAATATTTAATGAGTGCTTGCTATGTGTCAACGCAGTTAACCCTCATCACAACCGAATGATATAACGACTCTTTTCCTACCCTTTTCTTTTAAACTAGCGGGCAAACAATCCAATTTTAAAAACATATACTCTATTTACAGATAAGGGCACAGATGAATAAAGAGATTAAGCAGTTGTTCTAATCACACAGCTAATAAGTGCAGGGGTCAGAAAGGAAATCTAAGCAATCTGACTGCGGAGAATGCATGTATTGAGTCAACAAGTATTTATTGAGCACCTACTATATACAAGACCCTTATAATAATAAGCTACCAACACATATCAAACATCCACCAGGTCCCAGATACAAAACCATATATACAGTAATAGTAAGAATGATGGTGATATAATCATGAGAGGAATAAAATTTAAGTTGAAACTAATCAGACATCTTACGTGCATAATTTCATGGAGTCTCTTACAGAAACTCTGCGAGAGAAGAAATTTTATTGTCCCCATTTCACTGAGAAAGAACTGAGGTTAAGACAGATTCAGTAACTTTGCAAGGCATGGAATGGAAATTGGGTTTGAAGCTGGTCCTACTCTTTTCCAAAGCCACCATTCCCTTGGCCACTTTATGGTTCAACATCAACTTGCTGCTCTGATCATTCAATAACAATTACTTTTTCATAAGTATATAAATTATTGGCCCTCACCCTGAGGCTCCACTACTGTCCTGCAGGTGGTGAAGGTATGTATTGTCCTGGCCCTGCCATTCCTGTCTCATGACCAGGACCAGCTCACCAAGGAGCTGCAGCAACATGTGAAGTCAGTAACAGGCCCATACAAGTACCCCAGGAAGGTGAGCTGGGCAGGTGGATCAGGTCTGACCCAGGCTTGACTGCCACAAGTCTGCTAAGGCTGCTGGCTAGAAGCCTAGTAACCCAATGGCATTAGCCTTTTCTGTGTCAGAAGAGGCAATTCAGCTTGGTGGGGGTGGGGGGAGTAGACTTCGATGGAAACCTTTATCCTGTGTCAGACAGAGATGCACCTGGATGCACAATCACCCCAGACACACCTGGGCACACTGGTGTGGGACCCATGGATGCACACCCAGACCCACATGCAGCAGGACAGAGACATGCTGAGGGAAACACACGCACACACAGGTACACACACTCAGGGCCCCTGAAACACCCCGCAGGGCAGACTCACACAGTGGGCACACACATACACACAGGAATTCCCAAAGGAGCAAATTCACATGCAAAGATACAAAACACAGGCACTTCAGCAGGAGCACACACAGACACACACACAGAGAGATAGGTACAGACACACAGATATGCACAACTGACACACATTCACTGGCAACATGCAGACACACATACACACCCAGAGATACCTAAACATAGCCGCATGGGAAAGCACACACACATAATCAATACCCTCCCAGATACAAATCTCACACACTCACAAACACAACTCAGACACAGAGAAATGCAGGCAGATTACACAACCGAAACATACAGAGACATGCCCAGGGACACACATACACACTCAGATTCAGACACCTAGACTGACACATACTCAAACCCCTGGGGCCTATGGGATGCCCAGGCAGCCCTGGAACCCACCAAGTTGAGCTATTACTCCAATAAACTTTATTTCAAAAGTTTGCACATTTTTAGGATGTCAGTTTGAAGACAATTTCCAATATCTTTTTGGGAACTTAAATATGTAAGGTATGATGTGCTTTTGTTAAGGAAAAACTTTTTTTTTAGTCCTAAATTGAGTCCTAAAATAAAAAAAGAAAAGAAAAAGTTGACTGGTTGTTGCAGAATGAGAAACAGAAAAGTGTAGGACAAAACCTGAAAGGATGTGGAAACAGTGGAAGGTGGTGGAAATGAACATTGTCATAGTCGGTCCTAAGATTTGTAGGTTTATTTATAAAATTGTTCATATCAAAGAGTATATTTGTCCAAACTAGAATTTGGTTTTCTCTTTGTTAAAATGATGAAATTTTCTTGGGTTAGTGGTCAGCTGTTGGTAATAAGTGGTAGAACTTCTTAGCCATTTGAGTAATCTTCCCAGAAGGCAAAGATTCTGTGCATTACATTTGACCTTATTAAGAGAAGACCTCATCTCACTTTTAAAACAATTAAGGTTTTGTTTTTGCTTACACTCATGTTACCTCCTACATTTACTTTGAAAAATATTTTTTGTCACTTTAGTTAAATAGGGAGCCAACTATTGTCTACCAGTGACATATTATCTGATTTAACCAATTGTTCAAACCTCCTGACAAATTTTGGCATTTTGCCTTCTCAAAGTCAAGCCCCAAATATCTTTTTTATTTCAGTCTGCCTCTGGGGTTATCCAGAGGGTCCCTAGAAAAGCACAAAGGATTTATTCTTTTACCTTATATAAAGAGAAGTGCTAGAAATAGTTTTATTTGATATGTCATGAGTTGCTTGGAAACTGTCAAATTAAAGAGGATTTTCTAACATTCTGTTGGGTAAATTCATATGGGAAAATGTTACGAATTAAATATTTCAGAAATCATATATCCTAGAGCTTTGACAATGTCCTCACTGTCCATGAGGTGTCCTAATACTGATCTGCCTGATATTAGATCACAACATGGTGTTGGTCATCATTTTAGCTATTCTTTAAAAATGTTATGTGCCCCAGAAACAACCACATTTCCTTGTCACCTGCATTGTTTTACTATGATGCTTCCCTGAAACTGCTTGAATCAATTACAGGTGAGAGTGTCAACCTCAGCAAAAAAACAAAAACAAGAACAAACAGACTTTACTGGAGAAGCAAGGCAAGTATATGAATCATGTTCCACCTCTCAATTAATATCCCTGGTAAAAGGGTACAGCTGGGGCTGGGCCAAAAATGTCCAGTAACAGGGACCCTTTAAACATCTTTAAAAGGACTTTATGCAGCTCCCCCTGTCTATGGGATGTGAACATGTCCTTGTTATCATATGTCTATATCTGGATGGATAGAGGCCTTTCTTTGGCACAAGGCTACTGCTCTCACAGCAGCTAAAAACAAAAAACAAAACAAAACAAAACAAAAACAACTACTATGAAATTCCTGTTATGCTCTCAAATGATAGTGGCACCCACTTTACTGTAAATGTAATCAGGTAACCTTACAAGGTCTCACACACCAGCCAAAAGCTACACTGTCTCTAAACCCTCAATCATCAGGAAAGGTAAAAAGACTGAATGCTATCTTAAAATTTAAATTGGCTAATTTATATGAATCTCTCTCTACCTTGGCCTAAGGGTCTTCTCTTAACCTTGATGACCAGAAAATCTAGACTCTTGAGAGAACACCAGCAGGTCCCCTTTGAAGTCATAATGGGAATACACATGAAGCTCATTATTTCTCCTGCTCTACCAGACCCCAATCTATTACAATCTGAAATTGCTAATTACTGTAAGGGACTAATAGCATCTACCCAATTCCACCATTCAGAAATCCAGGCTCCTTTCCCAAAGGTTTCTCCACAGTAGGTTATATATGACCTTCAACCTGGAGAACTGGTATACTGGAAGAGACATTGACAAAAGACTGTTTTAGGACCTAGATGGAGAGAACCTTATCAAGTCTTATTGACCATCTCTACAGCAATAAAACTACAGGGAATTGGTCCCTGGCTCCACATGTCACAACTGAAACATGATCCAAGAACTTGGGAGTTTCCTGCCATTTCAGGCCTCAAACTGAAATTGATAGGAGGATTCTAGAAGCAGACAGCAATGAGGTAGACAGCTTTTACCCAAGCAGATCATGTCCAAGATCATAGATCAAGAGCCTCCTGGATTTTTTTTTAGGATTTATTTTACTTTTTTCTCTCCTCTTCCCCTGTGTTGTCTGCTCTCCATATCCATTTGCTATGTGTTCTTCTGCATCCACTTACATTATCTGGTGGCACTGGGAAACTGTCTTTTTTGTTGCATCATCTTGCTGCACCAGTTCTCCATGTGTGTGGTGCCACATCTGGGTGGGCTATGCTTTTTTCAGGCAGGGTGGCTCTCCATACAGGGTGCACTCCATGTGTATGGGGCACACCTATGTGGGGGCACCCCTGCATGGCATGGCACTCCTTGCATGCAGCAGCACTGCACATCAGCCAGTTTACCACATGGGTCCAGAGACCCTGGGGATTGAAACCTGGACTCTCTGTATGGTAGATGGACACTCTATTAGTTGAGCAATGTTCACTTCCCCTCTTGGATTTCTTTATTCCCTGTCTCTTCTTTCAGTCATCTGCCTAGCATTCTGTTATTCAGCCTATTCCCCTCACAATGCCCAATCTCCATCCCCAACAATACCCTACCTTTGCCATGACTTTCTTTTATCTTCTCTTTACCAATTCCTCTTCCTTGAACAAAAGTAACTACTGGGACTGTGCCCATCCCCCACTAGTCTCAAAACAGGTAGTCCTCTAATAACCACCCCTTCCACCTGTAGACCTTGCCCTGTCAGGAAACATCATACCCAGTCAGCTAGATCTCCTTTTCAGAATGACTCTGGGCTGTGACTAAAGAGTGCCTGAGACTGGGGTTATAATGTGCCCTCTTTAACCCAAGGAATGTGCTGTCTTACTAGAAACCAGGCAGATGACAATGGCACAGTGCATAGGCAATGTTCAGTTTCTATATGACAAGACTCCTTTGGCTTTCATGAGTCAGCAGTAGACTGTGGGAGCCAGATCTCCTTTAGAGACACATTTTTCTCCACGGTTTTAATAATATAAATAGTTATTCCACTTAAGGCACAAATTTCTGGTGGCTGAAGGATCAGACAAGGGAAATTGTTGGTTAAGTGGCACCAAGATACCAGAAGATGATGAAGATGATGATTATGGCCCTCATTTTGGAATTTATACCCAATTAGCTCAACAAGCCAGTATCCCATTCCCTTATAGTACTCTCCATAAACTGCGTTGTTTCCAGTTACATAGCTTATGCTGTTCCCCAAATGACTATTTATGATATACTTCCAAAGGAGAAAATTAGACAAATGAGGGCTCTTATGGCATCTTCTCATACTCTAGAGTGAAGAGATGTTGCCAGATGAGATACAGCTCTAAATGGATCCTAGAAAAACCCATTAACTCAGGCTACATTCATAGGGTGTTCTGTTTTGGTATAATTCCTTGTCACTGGAGCAACCTCCTATGTTGGAAGATACACCATAAGATTATTGGAAAAGGTAGTTTTAGAGTTAGAAAAATCTATTGCCCACCTAGGGCGAGTAATCAGGTCATTAGCTGATGAAGAAACAGAACTCCAAAAATGACTCTACAAAATCATCTGGCATTAGACTATATTCTGATTTCCCAAGGAGGTGTGTGTGTACTGGTGGGCACCCAGTGCTGTGTATTTGTAAAAAAACAGTCAAAAGGAAGTTCACCAAGAGGCAGTGGCAGCAGAAGCCCGTGCTAGGGAAGCAGCCAAATCAGCTGACATACCTTCTGAATCTGGTTGGTCTGAGTCGTGGTTCATGGGGACCTTAGTTCAGAGATGTAAACATAGGGGCACTTGTTATCTTCTTAATTATAATATTCCTCAGTCGTTATCTGATCTCTCAGCACTTAAATGCAACTACACAGTCAGTAACTCTACAAATGATACAAACCAATGTGTCAAATGAGATCAGGAGAATCTCAAACTTCAGCCAACCCATGAAATCAACAATGAAATATGAGTGACATTTAGTGGTGAATGAGAGATTGGAAACATCTTTGAAAGGGGGAAAATTGAATATATATATATATATATATTGATATATATATATATATCAAGAAATATAAAGAAAGCGCTGAAGACCACACAGAGGGGAAAAAAAAACCAATAAATACCTTTTGTATCTAACGATGTACAACATATTATTAATATTATCCCATGATTTTGGTTTCAGCTAGTTTCCAGCTGATCCAGAAGTGTGAGGCCAGATTGCTTTCTGGGGCTAGAGGAGCAAATTACAGGGAATCCTGAAGGTAACTTTCTCCTTTACATCCTAATTTTGCAGTGGGTATGTTAAACGTGGAAAAGCACACTTCAGTTTCCCTTCTGATAACATTCAGGCACGGCAGCTGAAGTCCTTTGATTTCAAATAGAGAATGAATCCCTCGACATTCCTTGGATAAACAGTTCCCAAATCGGGACAAGCCAGATTTTTTACTTTCATCTTCACTGCTGGAGGTTCCTGATTGCAGTCAAGGTTGGAGAGTAATCTATGCAGGACGGTCGAATTCCAAGCTGCACTGAAGTCCTCTGTGTGGCAGAGGTTGTAGATCTGATGGAGAACCTGGTGGCAGGAGCAGGTCGCTTGTGTCTCGTGGGTTTTGGTGACAGCACTTCTTTTCTGTGGAAATCTGACGTCTATCCTGGCATTCCGTCCTGCTAAAGAGGGGGTTTTTAATTCTTCGAATGCATGCAGATTTCCTTGTTTTCCCGGCGCTGTTCCCAGGCAGGGGGCAGCCCAGCGAGCAGGCTTGCCCCGAGCAGGGCACCTGCAGCGCCGCGGGCAGAGAGAGACCTGGGCGTTGGGAGCTTGAGCGATTCCCAGGACGGCCGCGAGGGGGCGCCGCGGCGGAGGGCGTCCGCGCTCGCCGGTTCTGGCCGCTGGCGCCGCGGGGGGAGTCGGAGTCACCCGCGGCGGCCACAGGTGGATCCCGCTCGTTGTTCCTGCGGGACCTGCCGCTGGGAGGCGCCGCCGGCCTCTGGACCAAGCTGGCGCGGGCGGATGGTGGGTCGGAAAGTCGCTTTGTCAGGCCCCGAGGGCTGAGGGCGCTTTCCCGCGGCTCCTCTTGAAACACTTTCCTTAAACAGCGATCACAGAACCTTCCACCTTCTGGACCGTTTCCAACCGTTTTACGGTTGACTTTTTAGTTTAATAATTTACAGGACTAATTTTATTAAATACGTACATGATCGAGGGCCTTGCGCCTCAGAATCATGGACACTGTCGTCTTTTTACTTGTTCAGGATTGTTTCTGGGGAAAAGTCTGGACACAAATTCACAGAAAGGGAAACCAGCGGGAACTGATCCCCAAAATGATGGGACCTTCCAGGGAATGAGTCAGAGACGTGAGACTTCTTGGACTCCAGGGAAGGGCAGGATGCCGCTCTGTACACAGGTTTTTAGAACATTGTTTTAATGTTGTGGTGTTTTTTTCTGAGTAGTTTTTAAGTAGGAAAATACTAGAAGAGTAAAGAGTAGGTTCTAAAACTCACAACATTGTTTTAAGTTTAAATATTTAACTTATTCCTAAACCAGGTTCTGTTACAATGCAACCTTTCTGACTTGAACATAAGCACACTCATCAGTAATATTTTAAAAATATATTTCTTACCTTATCTCATTTTCAGTTGAGAGAATTGCCATGTTAAACTATCTGAAATCATTTTTAATTAATTTCATCTTACTGGAACGTCTGTCACAAAACCCTCTGGGCCTTTATTTTTTTAAGAAAAGTTATCAAGCCTACTTCCAATTTTAGATAAATTGCACTGGTAATATTTCATGAATCCATTTTTTTATTTTTTTACGATCAATTATTGATACTGCATGTTGCTTAAAACCACTTAAGATGAAATTTCTACAGTATTAATCAGAATATATAAGAGTTACAGTAGTGGCTGGAAGTCAGATGCATTCATTGAAAATAAATATTCTCTCAAAAATTTAATGCAGAAGGCATTTAATTCATTTTTTTACCTCCACCTCAAAGGTAAATTATGTTTATAATTTCCTTATTTTTTGATATGCCTATTTCCTGTAACATTGATAGTTTTATCCAGTGATTTCTCATTTTTCCATATATTTCCTTTTTTGTTTTTCACATTTGGAAAATATATTCATCCTGAGTGCGCAATTTTTACATTAATCAAACACATTTCTAAAATGACTTTCATTGTTGAAAGCAAGGGGATAGACAGAATAAGTATGCAGCTTTACAAACTGTCAGGATTTTTCTTGGAAGTCTTCATTTACTTTATCCACAGAGAAGTTGCATCAAAATCTGTAATATATTTGCACCAATATACTCTTGATTTCAGTATAAGATGTTACTTCCTTTGATATTTTGTGTTAGTATTGAATGAAAGCAAAATGAATATTAATCTGAGAAGTACCCAGATTGTATCGAATCTTAATGTCCATTGGGTATCACGTATGATGTCCATATGTGATCACAGCAGGGTGGGGTTTTTGTTTGTTTGTTTGTTTATTTTTGACTAGCCTGTCAAACCCACCCAGCCTGGGCAGAACAGTCCATTTAACAAATGGTGCTGAGAGAAGTGGATATCCAAAGCCAAAAGAAGGAAAGAGGACCCCTATCTCATACCTTATTTTTTAAAATACCTCAAATTGGATAAAAAACCTAAATACAAAAGCAAGAACCATAAAGCTTCTAGAAGAAAATATAGGAAAATATCAAGACTTGGTGTTATGTGGTGGATTCTTACAGAAGATAAGAGGAGAACTGAGATGGACAACTAATGTTTAATATATGTTGAAGTATTAATTAACTTTACTGTAAAGGTGTGAAATGGATGGAGTTGATGGTAACACATTCTAATGATTAACAACTGGTTTATAAACGGGAATGTGCCTGAAAATGGTGGTCTAGGGATGTAAATGACTGTCAACAGAAAGTTAGAGAATAATCTAGGGAATGAACAGCACAGTCAACCCAGAGGTGGATGAGAATTGTGGATGATGGTACAGATGCAAGAGGGTTCTTTGTGAGCTAAAGATGTACATCACTATTGCAGGGTGGTGGGAATGTGAAGATGTATGGGAAAAGTACAACTGGAGTGACCTCTGATCTAATATTCATTCACCTATGCCAAAGATGTACTGAGTTGATAATGGGGGAGTGTGGAAAAAGTGTGCCAAAAATGTACGCTGTGGACCTAATAATAATTTGATGATATTATCTCAAAATCTGTAACAAATGTTCCACAACAGTGTGGTATGTTGATGGAGGGGTGTTGTTTGGGGATTCTGCACACGTGCATGATTGTTTTGTAAGTTTAAATCTTCTGTTATAAAAGTATATTTTAAAAATAATAATAGGGTAGGTTGGCAGGGTAATTACACTAAATTTAAGGTAGGACTATAGTTATGTAGTAAGATTTTTATGATATTCATTCATAATTTGTAACAAATAACTCACACTCAAAGGGGTGCTGATGCAAAGTACCAGAAATCTTTTACTTTTATAAAGGGTATTTATTTGGGGTAAAAGCTTATATTTACAAGGCTCTAAAGAGTCCAACTCAAGGTACTTTGCCCTGAAGAGTCCAACTCAAGGTACTTTTGCCAACACTGTTGCCACGTGTTGAAGCAAGTTGATTGTTGATCTCTGTGAGGGTTCAGTCTTCCTCTTCCTCTTAAAGCTCCATGGGCCCAGCTTCTTCCTGACCTCAGCTGTAGGCTGGAGAGCTCATTTCTTTCTGGGCCTTCTCAGCTGCTCAGGGCTCTGGGCTCTTCAGTTGCAAACTATCAGGTGAATGCCTCTGCTCTATGCAGGGTCCCAGGATCGAAACTGACAAAATTTTCTCTTTCGTCTTCTGTGTATCTTCTGTGTATTTTCTTGAGTGAGTTCCCATTTATATAGTCCATCAAGAGGAAAGGAACTTAAATTGAGTTATTACTCTACTGAGGTGGTCAAATCAAAGCCCTAATCTTAACATAATTTAATCAAAGACATCTCAATTGAATCTAATACGATCAAAATATATCACACCCAGAGGAAAAGACCAGATTACAAATATATTCTCTCTTTTTGAAATTTATAGTCTCAAGCTACCACAGTAGGTATTAACAGAAGTGAGTGACAATACTATAAGACTTATGGAGGTTAAATAGCAAAATGGCAGAAGAAAGTCCTATATTATCAATAGTAACTTTAAATGTAAATGGAGCAAACTCTCCAGTCAAAAAGCAGAAACTGGCAAAATGGATAAAAAGCATGACCCAATTATATGCTGTCTGTAAGAGACTCACCTTAAATTCAAAGTTATAAGTAGGTTGAGGGTGAAAGGATGGAAAAAACATACCATGGAATTAGTAAACAAAAGAGAGTTGGGGGGGGATGTATTAATATTGGGTAAAACAGACTTTGAGTCAGAACAGCTGTGAGGGACAATGATGGTCATTATATACTAATCAAGGGGACAGTTCAACAGGAAGATGTAACAATTAGGTATGCTGCTAACAGCAGACCCCAAATATATGAATCAAATGCTGACAGACTTAAAGGTAGAACTTGACAGTTCTACATTAATAGTAGGAGACTTTAACACACCACTCTCAATAATGAGTAAAACATCTAGTCAGAAGATCAGTAAAGAAGTACAGGACTTGAATGATACACTAAAACAAATAGATCTTACAGACATATATAGAACACTTCACCCAACAAAATAATACACATTCTTCTCACAGGTACATGTATCATTTCCAAGATATAGCATATGCTGGGTCACAAAACAAATCTCAATAAATTAAAAATATTGAAATCATATAATATATATGCTCTGATCACAATGGAGTGAAGCTAGAAAACAGTAACAAGTAGAAATGGAAAATTCACAAATGTGTGGTAATTAAAAAACATACTCTTAAATCAATGGATTAAAGAGGAAATCAGAAGTGAAATTAAGATATATCTTAAGGCAAATGAAAATGATAATACAACATACCAAAATTTATGGGACACAGCAAAGTCATTGCTGAGATGAAATTATATCTCTAAGTGCTTACATTAAAAAAGAAGAAAGAATTCAAATCAGAGACTATTAGGGTTCTCTAGGGAACAGAATCAACAGGAGGTATCTGTAAATAGTATGAGATTTTATAAGAGTCTTACGACTGTGGGGATGCACAAGTCCAGTTTCCACAAACAGGCTGCAAACCAGGGACTCTGATGAAAGTCCAATGAAGGTCTTTGATGAGTTTCTGGGAGAGGTTAACTGTCCAAAGATGAGGTGGGAAATTCTCTGTGAATGTTGAAATCACTTCCCCTTTTAAGACATTCAACTGATTGGATAAATTGTTACTCATTGCTGATGGCAATCTCCCTGGTTGATCGAAGATGTAATCAGCCATCTATTCAGTAAACACACCGATGACTAAAGCTCATAAATGTCCTTATATTAAATTAGCCCAGGACTTGCTTGACCAAAATTACCCTAACCATCACAGAGACCTAACCTCAAAACTTGAAGAACTAGTAAAAAAGGAAAAAACTAACCCTAAAGTGAGCAGAAGGAATGAAATAAAGATTACAGTGGAGATATATGAAAGAGAAAAAAAAATAGAGGGAATCAACAAAATCACAATTTCTTTCTTTGAAAAGATCAATAAAATTGACAAACCTTTATCTAGATGACAAAGAACAAAAGAAAGAGGATATAAATGATGAAAATCACAAATGAAAAGGGAGACATTACTACTGACCGAGATGAAATAAAAGGTACTATACAAGGATACTGTCAAAAACTGTTGGTCAATAAATTAGATAAACTAGGTGAAATGGACAAATTCCCAGAAATGTGCAGACTACCTATACTGACTCAAAAAGTAATAGAAAATATTAAGAAATAAATTGCTAGTAAAGAGATTGAATCAGTAATCAAAAATCTCCCTGGGAACCTCTTATATTTTTTAATGTAACTTTTTGACCTGAGGAAGAGATGGAAGAAGTTGCCTTGCCAATGTGCATACAGGGCAACATTTATTGCAGTAATAGAAGGCAAAACATCAAAAACAAAGCTTTTTAATTTTTTTAAATTTTTTGATACCCCAATTTCTTTTTACTTTAATTTTTCTAAATCAGTATGTATTCTATATCTAACCTCTAAACCCATCACTATATCCCATTTTACTGTTAATGGAACCTGACAATATATTGGGCTTCATTTTCAGGGAGATTCGATGGTGGTGGGGGAGGAATACTAGTGTGGGGTGTTATTGGTGGGGGGGTGCATGGTTGGGAGGGAGTTCTCCAGGGCATATGTGTGGGGTGCATAAAAGTGTTTGGATATTTTCATAATGGTTATAGTTGTGAACGATGGTTGGGGGAATGCTGAGCTCCTGCCTGGGGGAGCTCTGTCGTATTCCCCAATGGAACAGCAACAACCTCTGAGTGCAATGGCTAAGACCAATAAGGAAGGATGGTCCAACAATGAGCCCTTTATGCTAATGACTATGCTTATGGGCCTGTGGGCCTGAAATAAGAACTAGGCCTAGAGCTGTAGGGTGCCTAAGAGTTGCCTCCTGAGAGCCTCCATGTTGCTCAAATGTGACCAGTCTTTTTTTTTTTTATTTTTTTATTTTTTATTTTTATTTTTTTGGTTTTTTTAAAAATTATTTATTTATTATTTTTTTTAAATTACATTAAAAAAAAATATGAGGTCCCATTCAACCCCACCGCCCCCGCCCCCCACTCCCCCCACAGCAACACTCTCTCCCATCATCATGACACATCCATTGCACCTGGTAAGTTCATCTCTGAGCATCACTGCACCCCATAGTCAATGGTCCACATCATAGCCCAGACTCTCTCACGTTCCATCCAGTGGGCCCTGGGGGGATCTACAGTGTCCCGTAATTGTCCGTGAAGCACTATCCAGGACAACTCCACGTCCCGAAAACGCCTCCACATCTCATCTCTTCCTCCCGTTCCCCACACCCAGCAGCCCCCATGGCTACCGTTCCCACACCCATTCCATATTTTCTCTGTGGACATTGGATTGGTTGTGTCCACTGCACACCTATGTCAAGTGAGGGCTTAGATTCCACATGGGTACTGGATGCACTCCTCCCGCTTCTAGTTGTAGACACTCTAGGCTCCATGTTGTGGTGGTTGACCTTCTTCAACTCCATGTTAGCTGAGTGGAGTAAGTCCAATAAATCAAAGTGTAGGAGCTGAAGTCTGTTGAGGCTCTGGGCCTGGGTGTCATATTATCAGTCCAGAGATTCAAATCCCCTACATATATCTTAAACCAGCACCTACTACAATTCCAATAAAGTAGCATGCAAGTCTTGTGAAAAGAGATCCCCTCTGAGTCCAATAAATGTGACCAGTCTTGAAGCTAAACTCAGCAAGTAAATTCCCCCCAGCATGAGACATGACTCCTGGGGATGATCCTCCCTGGCATTGAGGGATTACTACCAAGTACCAGCTGATGACGTGGCTGGAGAACAACCTTGAATAAAAGGGTCAACTCAAACCAGCAGAATATCTCAGCCTACATGTAATATCAGAAGTTAAAAATGCTTTTTGACCCTGAATAAAAGGGGGAAATGGAAAGGACAAATGAGTTTATATGGCTATGAGTCTCCAAAAAAGAGTTGGGAAGTCATCAGAGGGGTCACCCTTATGCACACCTCAGCAGAGTCCCAGAGAGAGCTAAAGTAGATAAAACCCCTGGTATTGTTTCTTCTGAGGGCTACAGAGACCCACAGGTGGGTCATGGCAGGTGGAGTTCAGTGCTATGTCAGTTGGCCCTACTTTGGAGTTTGTGATCCTGAGTGTGATGGAGTTGGACTCAGGTGTGATCTTTGTTCACAAGCCTCTCCTGTCACTTTTACCAAACCTGTGGTTGGTGCTGGGGTTTAATGTATAGTTGGTGGACCTGAATCTCTGGACTGTCCATGTGATAGCCAGGCCCTGAGCCCAAACAGACTTGCAACTCCTACACTCTGGTTTATTGGACTTATCTCAGCCAGCTAACAGGGAGGTGAAGAAGGTCAACCACCACACCAGGGAACCAAGAGTGCCTACAACTGCAAACAGGAGAATTGCATTCATCCTCCAAGTGGAGTCAAGGCACCCTCTCAATAGAGGGGTGGAGTGGACATAGCCATCCCAGGGTCCACAGAATGGAGGAATAGAGTATGGATTAGAGTGGACGTACTGATACTCTATTCTGGAACTAATGTGATTAGTAGTGGAAGTAAATGTAACACTGAGATGGAGAAAGTGGACATGGTAGCTGCTGAAGGTGGGAATGGGAAGAGGAGATATGTGGGGGCATTTTCAGGACTTGGAGGTGTCCTGGGTGGTATTGCAGGGACAGTTACTGGACATTGTATGTCCTCCCATGGCCCACGGGGTGGACTGGGGGAGAGTGTAAACTGTAATGTGGACCATTGACCATGTGGTGCAGCAGTGCTCAGAGATGTGTTCACCAAGGGCAATGGATGTCCCCTGATGATGGAGGAGGTTGTTGTTATGGGAGGAGTGGGGTAAGGGGGGTGGTATATGGGGACCTCATATTTTTTAATGTAACATTAAAAATAAATTAATTAATTAAAAATAAAATAAAAAAGATTAAAAAAACAACAGATGGCATTATTATATAATGCTAAGAAACCTGGAGAAATCCTAGTGATAAATGATGAAGACATAAACTATCAGTGGAAATAAATTTCACAACAATAGTAAGATAAAATCTCCCAAAATATGGGTGTGTGTATCTTAATGGTTGAGTGCCTGCTTCCCATGTATGAGGTTCCAGGCTCAATCCCTGGTGCCTCCTAAAAAAAGCAAAAGAAAGCAAAAATAAATACCTCCCAACAAAAGCCTAGGACCAAATGACTTCACAGGGGATGTCTACCAAACATTCTAAGAATACTTGATTCCAATTATGTCCAAACTCTTCCAAAAAATTGAAGAGGAAGGAACACTCCATAACTCGTTCTATTAGGCCAACATTACCTTTATACCAAAGCTGGATAAAATACCACAAGTAAAGAAACCTACAATCCGATATCTCTTATGAGTATAAGTGAAAAAATCCTCAAAAAAAAAAAATGCTAGCAAACCTCATTCCACAGCATATTAAGAAAATTAGGGAAGCAGACTTGACCCAGTGGATAGGGTGGCCATCTACCACATGGGAGGTCTGTGATTTAAACCCCAGGCCTCCTTGACCCATGTGGAGCTGGCTCACATGCAGTGCTAATGTTCGCAAGGAGTGCTGTGCCATGCAGGGATGTCCCTGCATAGGGGAGCCCCATGCGCAAGGAGTGCACCCTGTAAGGAGAGCCTCCCAGCGTGAAAGAAAGTTCAGCCTGCCCAGGAATGGTGCTGCACACACGGAGAGCTGACACAACAAGATGACACACACACACATACACAAAAACACAGATTCCTGTGCTGCTGACAACAACAGAAGCGGACAAAGAAGAACATGCAGCAAATGGACACAGAGCGGACAATGGGGTGGTTGGGGAGAGGGGAGAGAGATAAATTTTTAAAAAAAGAAAAAAAAAAGAAAATTATGCACCATGACCAAGTGAGATTTATCCCTGATATGAAAGGTTGGTTAAATATACAAAAATTAATTAATGTAATACACCAGATTAAGAGAATAAAGGGAAAAAAAAACACATGCTCATCTCAATTAATGAAGAAAAGGCATTTGACAAAATATAGCACACTGTCTTGATAAAAGGACTTAGAACAGTAGGAATAGAAATGGCATGAATGAAATGGCATGTATGAAAAGCCCACAAGTAACATTCTACTTAATGATGAAAAAGTGAAAGCTTTCCCTCTAAAATCAGGAACAAAACAAGGATGCACACTATCACCACTGTCATTTAATGCTGTACTGGAAATTCTTGCTAAAGCAATTAGGCTAGATAAAGAAATAAAAGTCATCCAAATTGTAAAGGAAGAAGTAAAATTTGCACTATTTGCAGATGCTGTGATCCTATATAAAGAAAATCCTGAAAAACACACAACAAAGCTCTCAGAGAAAATAAATAAATTCAGCAAAGTCACAGGGTATAAGATCAATTCCCCCAAATCAATAGTGTTTCTATACACAAGCAATGAACAAGCATAAGAAGAAATAAAAAAAAAAAATCCCATTCTCAATAGCAACTAAAAGAATCAAATATCAAGGATAAATCTTTTTGTTTGTTTATTTTATTTATTTGTATTTATTTCTTATAATGTTACATTAAAAAAATATGAGGTCCCCATATATCCCCCACACCCCTCACCCCACTTCCTCCACATCAACAACCTCTTTCACCATTGTGGCACATTCATAGCATTTGGAGAATACATTTTGGAGCACTGCTACACCACATGCATAGTGGTTTTAACTGTAGTTTACACTCTCCCCCAGTCCAAACAGTAGGCCATGACAGGACATAAAATGTCCAGCAGCTGTCCCTGCAATACCACCCAGGACAACTCCAAGTCCTGAAAATGCCCCCACATCCTATCACTTCTTCCCTCTCCTTACCTTCAGCAGCTACTGTGGCCACTTTCTCCACATCAATGCTACATTTTCTTCTATTACTAATCACAATAGTTCCAGAATAGAACACCAGTAAGTCCATTCTAATTCATAGTCTATTCCTCCATCCCATGGATCCTGGGATGATTATGTCCACTCCACCTCTATATCGAGAGGGGGCTTAGATTCCACATGGATGATGGATGCAATTCTCCTGCTTTCAGTTGTAGGCACTCTTGGCTCCATGGTGTGATGGTTGAACATCTTCACTTTTCTGATAGCTGACTGACATAAGTCCAGTAAACCAGAGTGTAGGAGTTGCAAGTCTGTTGAAGCTCAGGGCCTAGCTATCACATGGAGCATCCAAAGATTCAGGTCCCCTGGGTATACACCAAACCCAAGTGACAACCACAGTTCCAGTAACAGTGGCTTGTGAACAAAGATCACATCTGAGTCCAACTCCATCACACTCAGGAACACAAACTTGAAAGTAGGGCCAACTGACATGGCACTGAACTCCATCTTCCATGGCCATAGTACCTGTGGGTCTCTGTAGCCATCAGAAGAAACAATACCTGGGCTTGTGTCTACTTTGGCTGTCTCTGGGACCCTGCTGAGGCATACATAAGGGTGATCCCTCTGATGATCTCCCAACTCTTTTCTGGAGACTCATAGCCATATAAACTCATTTGTCCTTTCCATTTCCCCCTATTATCCAAGGTCAAAAAGCATTTTTAACACCTGATATTACATGTAGGCTGAGATATTCTGCTGGTCTGAGTAGACCCTTTTATTCAAGGTCATTTTCTAGTTACATCATCAGCTGCTACAGGAAGGCTCATCCCTGGGAATTATGTCCCATGCTGGGGGTGAAGGCAATGCATTTACATGCTGAGTTTGGCTTTGAGAGTGGCCACATTTGACCAACATGGAGGCTCTCAGGAGGTAACTCTTAGGCACCCTGCAGGTCTAGACCTACTTCATATTTCAGGTGCACAGGCTCACAAGCATAGTCATTAGTATCAAGGGCTCATTGTTGGACCATCTTTCTTTATTGGTCTTCTCCATGCACTTTGGGAATTTTTGCTATTCCATTGGGGAATGTGATAGACCTCCCCTGACTGGGAACTCAGCACTCCCTCAGTTGTCCTTTCAATCTGTAATCACTATGAAAACATCCAAACATTTTTATGTACCCTATATACATGCCCTGGAGAACTCCCTCCCAACTATGTGCCCCCTATCAATAACACCCCACACCAGTATTCCTCCCCTGCCATAGTTGAGCCTCTCTGTGGTCCAAAACTTCTTCAAAAATGAAGCCCATTATATTGTCAGGCTCCATTAATAGTAAAATGTAATATAGTGATGGGTTTAAAGGGTAGATATAGAATACATACCAATTTAGAAAAATTAAAGCAAATATAAATTGGGGTATCAAAAAATTGAAAAATGGAAAAGCTTTGTTTTTGATGGTTTGCCTTTCATCACTGCAATAAGTGTTGCCCTGTACATAAAGTGGCAAGGCAATTTCTTCCATTTCTTCCTTAGTGTCTACATCCTTTCTTTTTCTTTTTTTCCCTAATTATTAAGTTTGTCTTCACAAAAGTTTTAGGTCACAGTAATTCATATATACAATATACAGTACACACACATATCCAACATCAAACATTTGTTTCTTCCCCACCTATGATCTTTTTTACATGTTCATATTATATTTGCTGCAACTGATGTAAAGTAATTGAGACAATAGCTTTCAATCATGGCTACACTTGAGTTTACATTATGGCTTATATTTTAGACTACACAATTTTCTAAATTTTAGTTATCTTACATTTTACACTGTGATTTACATTTTAGCCCATAGGATTTTATACATTTTTGGTGTAATTTAACATGTTCTATATCCATCTTTGCATAATCTTGTGAAATACTTCCATTGCCCCACAGTTACACTGATTTCATCTATTCAATACCTCTTTCCCCTTCCCCTCAGGGCCCACCATGACAATCAATCTTCATTACATGAAGGACCATATTCAGAGATACTTGCCACCAATTCTCTCAAGAGATACATTTCCCTCTATTTAAGAACATCAATCCCGGGGAGGATGTGGGTATACCTTCACTCTCAATTTATGGGTCTCCACCCAATGATATAACCCACTATGACAAAATGAGCTCTCACACACTCCCTAGAAGCCTGCCCTGGGTCAGATTCTCCCCTTTAAGCAGGTAACCTTCCTAATTGTATTTTTGAAAAAGTTTTCTCAACATTATACTTTCATCCACATACCTGATAATATCCTATGTTCAAATGTTACCCCCACATTCCCCCCAATTTCTTGGGCCATCTTACCCAGCCTCCCATCCCAATCCCCCCTCAAACCTGCAAAGCCCCACCCAAAGGTGTCCTTATGCCCCCATATTATCCCTTCCCTGTACAAATACTTCCCTCCAGCTTATCATAGATTTCACCCGTGTAGGTGTCAGCTCGCAACCTTCCTCTACCCCCCAAAGTCCTTTACCAAGCAATTATTATACCACTATTAGGCAAGGAATATAGTCTTGGGGAATATACTAGGGCAATTCAATACTCCTCACAATATATCTCTCAAATTTAATGTTCAGTGACTTTTGAAATATACATGTTTATTGTGCTTTTTAGTTCTTTCACAAAAATACTGAATTTCTCTGAGAATATGCTTTTGGGTCATTGCTATTTGTGTTTCCTCCTCTACTTTATCTTTCAAAATATACAGTAGTCTGTGAGAAGATGAGTCTTGCATAGGAAATACAGGCTCTCTTTTTTCATTGCTTAGGTCACTATTCTCTTTTGCCATTAAATCATGACACCAGACCACTCATTGATTTCTCCTTTTGATCTCACTGTGTCTCCCAGTTACTTACCAAATTCTGTTGAGATGCCCATTTAATGAGGGAAAGTTTCTCATTTCAGTCACTGTTTTTAAAGAACTAATCTCTGCCTCATATGGTTATTTGGTTCCCTAAATACCAATCATTTTCTTGCTGATACCGATTGTTTCTCTAGCATCCCTAAGTCCCATCTGCTGCCCTACTCTCTCTCCAAAGACCCCATCTTTCTATCCCATCTCCCTCCTACTCTCTATTTCTCAAACAATCTAGAATATACACTGGAATTCATGTTGTTCCAGGCTGAAGGTCTTGGAGGACATTCCACTCCCTGCAGAGTGACTCCAGCCCCCTCTGCAGGGTACAAGGTTCTTTTCCTCCTTGAGTCCCTGGTGGTCTCTCCAGCCCCAACCCTGCAGCCCCCTCCCCAGCATCTCAGCTCAACCTTCAAAGAGCTCCCCCAGGTCCCCAGAAACTTCTCCGCATTTTTGTGTGCTGTGGTCTCAACAGAATAAACTGTAAAAACCTCAGTTGATGTGTAGTCCTTTCTTTTCCATCTTAGGAAGCTGGAACACAAAGCACATGAGTGACATGAATGCCACTTACAACTTTTAGAAGAGAACAAAACAAGTAGTGGCAGAGGAAATCAAGCACTACATGTGAGTTCACCTACCAGATACCATGGCTCAGAAAACCACAGTTGAAATGTTTTATTGTTAACCTTTTGTATATTGTTTGGGAAGGGTAGTGCAAAACCATGAATGATCAGAATACACAGAGAATTCACACACATATATGCACACACACAAATAAGCTTACAAAGGAAGAATATAAAGCTACCCCCAATTTTCTGATCCTCACTATTAGCTAGAGTGTATGGGAATGTTGTTCATGCAAACATTTCTGGGAGTGATGTAAATTGCCATAATTCTTTAGTTAAGCAGCTTGGTGTAGTGTGAATCATGAGCCCTAAAATTGTGCCTTTGATAACCTCAGTGGTCAGACCTCTAGGCAATATGCTAAGGATATTAGTAAAGGAAGAATCAAGCTTTATGATGAAAGATATTCTATCAGGAATAATCAGGAAAATACTGAGACTGGGTAAGAATATTATAGCCTACCACTTGGAACCTTTCAGGCAGTAATGAATAAGTGGGGCAACTGTGGAACAATGCTTTTATCATATTATGCTCTTATAATCATGTGCCATGAGCTTGTACATGTGGAGATAATGTCTCCAAGGGGCCAGCTGTGTGGGTCATGGGAACAGAAGCAGATCAGTGAATGGTATCAGCAGTCCTGTGCTTTACCTGCTTAATCAATCATCATTTGTAGGCAAAGAATTGAAGAAATGGAACAAAACCTGCAGCAAACAGAGAGCTCATTGAGACAACAGGTAACTTTCACCAGTCAGACTGTTGTAGAATGTTTCACTACTTGATGCACATGATTATAATGGCCCTCAGGAACCCTAAACTGTGTGTTTTCTTTGTTATTTGTTGTCTTTCTCAGGTCGCTTTTCATGAGGAGAAAGTTCATGATAGCTGGGTAAGATTTTATTCTTTTCATTTCTTTCCTTCTGAGCACAGTCTACCTCAACTCAACATGGATGTGTTTCACCCCATAGTTCAAAATGTATGCTTTAGAGAGGCATTGGTTGAGCAGATAAGGGAAGCTGCCTACTTGAAACACAGGTACAGGATTTTATTTTAAAATTAAAATGGAAATAATTTCATACTTTCAGAACTGCTCTCAAATTAAATAAAATCAACTCCACATAAAGAACTCCAACATGTCCCCCAACCCAGACCCACCAATTTGAATGTTTTGGCACATTTACTGTCACCCTCTGTCTCTTCATCCCTCTCTCCCTGCTCCTCTCCTCTCCTACCTTCCTTCCTTCCTTCCTTCCTTCCTTCCTTCCTTCCTTCCTTCCTTCCTTCCTTCCTTC
Source organism: Dasypus novemcinctus (assembly GCF_030445035.2). Classification (NCBI taxonomy): domain Eukaryota; kingdom Metazoa; phylum Chordata; class Mammalia; order Cingulata; family Dasypodidae; genus Dasypus; species Dasypus novemcinctus. Next base: position 5,559,376 of record NC_080695.1, on the reverse strand, counting down.
CTTCCTTCCTTCCATCCGTTTACCTATTTTGGCAAAGGTCTGAGACTAGGCTGTATATATCATGATCCTTGAGCACATAAACCTTTCAGGTACAAGATTTTGACATCCATTTTCTTTTCAATGCATTTTTGTGTTTTTAAGACCAAGCATGTTCTTGATCTAAGGGCATGGTTTTCTGATTTTCATTCCATTGTATTCTTTCCCTTATTCCAGACTGGAAATATCCCAGAAAAATAAGATACTTGTGCTGGGAATGCCAATGTGGATGCCCCTCCACAGAGAGGTAGGAAGCACCCTTTGGAGAACCCTTAATTAATTTCTGCTGCAATTAAGAATTCCACACACTTACCAAAGAGAGAAGCCTGATTCAAGGGGATCAGATGCTATCATCTTATGTCCCCCAGCCACAGGGTCTCCTTGGTCCATCCACTGTGAGCTCACATCCCTCAAGTGACAGCAAACACCCTCCACCTCGACTTTGAGGATACTCTCAACTGGAGAGATGGCAGTAGTGGGAATTTGGGTCAGCACCCACTTCCCCCTTGTAAAGGGTTTATTTTTCCTTCTTTTGAGAAAAATCACACAAAACTTCTTAGAATGTGGCATCTCTGGCCTGCCTAGAGAAGCATTTTCTTGATGTGTCTTAGTGAACACACAGTCTAGTACAAAATCTGCTCTAAGACAGCCAACATTCATTTATTGTTAATGGTTCCTTTATATTTCCTTTGCTGGTTTAATTTTTTACTATTAATGACAGTGCTTTATAAATTTCTAGGTAATCATACTCTACCTAATGAATGTAACCCTCCAATTTTACTATTAATGCCTCATAGTTGTTTCCTTTTCCCATTACTACTTTGTAAATGTCTGTAAGGCCATTTCAATTCTTAAATGTTTATATAATCCTGGATCACAGATGGAAGTCAGGTTATGTAGAGACAGATATCCTACCAAGCCCCCATGGCTTGATGAGTATGAGCTGTGCTGGTTTTCATGCTGATGTCCAGCTCTTTGAGCCCTGCCCTGGCTCCAGTTGCTTGATTTGTTATAAAAACACTTGGACCTGTGTGAGAGACCTGCCATGCCATCCTCAAGGATCAAGGGACCTCCCTCCATTCTTGGGGTCATCTGACCATCTGGGAAACCCTGGGCTTCTGGTGGGAACCTAAATGGGGGTAAAGAGCCTGAGGAAGATGGTGGAGGGTTTGCTATTCTTTCCCACCCAAATCTGAAGAAACCCCCAGCAGTTCTCCTGCCTTCATAGATCCAGAGCCTGGTGCAGCTCCCCTGAGGAACAGCAGCTCCAGAAGCTCATTCCCTGCTGGGTGGACAGAGGAGGCCAAGGTAAGTGCTGCCTCACTTTGAACGGTAAGCAGCTATTTCAGGAAACTTTTATCACTTTATTCAAATCCTCTCTCACCTCATGTCAGTGTGGGCAATGCCAGTCCCAGGAGATCACCATTACAGATGCCTCCAGAAGCAGTAAGTCCTTAGAGGTTAAGGACTGAAGGGCTTGCACGGTTATATTTCTGGAAGGAACTGCAGGAGAAAGACCCTTCACTCCCCTACTTCACAATGCGTGGTGCAGTTGATTCCTTATTGATATCTTTTAGTTTATGGGCTACCAAAATGTGATTTTCTTTTTAATATTTTTTTATTTTTTTTGCCTTTATTTATTTATTTAATATTACATTAAAAAATATGAGGTCCCCATATACCTCCACCCCCTCACCCCACTCCTCTCCTCATAACAACAATCTCCTCCATCATCATGAGACATTCAGTGCATTTGGTGAATATATCTCTCAGCACTGCTACACCTCATGGTCAATGGTCCACATCATAGCCCACACTCTCCCACGTTCCACCCAGTGGTCCATGGGAGGACATACAATGTCTGGTAACTGTCCCTGCAGCATCACCAAGGACAACTCCAAGTCCTGAAAAGGCCTCCACATCTCATCTCATCCTCCCATTCCACACACCCAGCGGCCACCATGGCCACTTTCTCCACACCAATGCCACATTTTCTTTGATTACTAATCACAATAGTTCATGAATATAATATCAGTAAGTCCACTCTAATCCATATTCTATTCCTCCATCCCGTGGACCTTGGAATGGTTATGTCCACTCCACATCTATATCAAAAGGGGGCTTAGATTCCACATGGATGCTGGATGCAATCCTCCTGCTTTCAGTAGTAGGCACTCTTGGCACCATGGTGTGGTGGTTGACCTTCTTGAACTCCATGTTAACTGAGTGGGGTAAGTCCAATAAACCAGAATGTAGGAGCTGAAGTCTGTTGAGGCTCAGGGCCTGGCTATCATATGGTCAGACCAGAGATTCATGTCCCCTGGGTATATATTAAACCCCAGCACCAACTACAGTTCCGGTAAAAGTAACAGGAGAGGCTTGTGAAAAAAGATCATATCTGAGTCCAGCTTCATCACATAGAAACACAAACTCCAAAGAAGGGCCAACTGACATGGTGCTGAACTCCATCTACCATGACCGTAGAAGCGGTGGGTCTCTGTAGCCCTCAGAAGAACTAAGACCCGGGGTTGTATCTACTTTATCTGTCTCTGGGACTCTGCTGAGTTGTGCATAAGGGCAACCCCTCTGATAACCCCCCAGCTCTTTTTGGAGACTCATAGCCATATAAACTCATTTGTCCTTTCCATTTCCCCCTTTTATTCAGGTCAAAAAGCATTTTTAACTCCTGATATTATATGTAGACTGAGATATTCTGCTGGTCCGAGTTGACCCTTTTATTCAAGGTCATTTCTAGTTACATCATCAACTGGTATTTGGTAGTGATCCCTCAGTGTCAGGGAGGCTCATCCCCGGGAGTCAGTCCCACACTGGGGGGAAGGAAATGCATTTACATGCTGAGTTTGGCTTTGAGACTGGCCACATTTGAACAACACGGAGACTCTCAGGAGGTAACTCTTAGGCACCCTGCAGCTCTAGGCCTTGTTCTTATTTCAGGTGCACAGGCTCACAAGCATAATCATTATTACCAAGGGCTCATTGTTGGGCCTTCCTTCTTTTTTGATCTTTGCTCTTGCACTTGGGCGATTGTTGCTGTTCCTTTAGGAACTGTGATAGAGCTCCTCTGTCTAGGAACTCAGCACTCCATCAGCTGCTGTTTTTAATTGTATCTACTATGAAAATGTCCAAACATTTTTATGTACCCTGCATATATGCCCTGTAGAACTCCCTGCCAACCATGTATCCCCTGTCAATAACATCCCACACTAGTATTCCTCCCCTGCCATTGTTAAACCTCTCTGTGATCCAAAAATTCCTGAAAAACCCAATATATTGCTAGGTTCCATTAATAGTAAAATGGAATATAGCCATGAGTATAAAGGTTAGATATAGAACACATATTAATTTGGAAAAATTATACTAAAAATAAATTGGGGTAACCTAAAACTTAAAAATGCAAAAGCTTTGTTTTTGATGTTTTGCCTTCCATCACTGCAATAAGTGTTGCCCTGTATGCAAATTGTCAAGGCAACTACTTCCGTCTTTTCCTCAGTGTCTATGTCCTATCTTTTTCTTTTTTCTAATTATTTAGCTTATCTTCACAAGAGTTTTAGATCACAGTAATTCATATATACAATATACAGTATTCCCACATATCAACATAAGACCTTTTCCCTTCCACAGCAATAATCTTTTTACATATTCATACCATATTTACTGAAACTGATGTACAGATATTGAGACAATAGCTTTCAAACAAGGTAACATTTGGGTTTACATTGTGGTTTATATTTTAGACTACACAATTTTCTAAGTTTTTGGTTATCTTATGTTTTACATTATGATTTACATTTTAGCCTATCAGCCCCTATATATTTTTTGTGTAATTTTACATGTCTTATATCCATCCTTGCGTACTCTTGTGGAACACTTCTATTGCCCACACAGTTATTAGTTCCATCTATTCAATACCTCTTTCCCCCTCCACTTAGGGCCCACAGTAACAGGCAATCTTCATTGCTTGAAGGGCCATGTTCAGAGATACTTGCAAAAGTGTTGAGGGCTTGATATGCTCAACTGTCCTAATGCACTGGGAGCCACCATTTCTCTTGAGAGATTCAATTCCCTCTATTTGAGGGCATCAGTCCTCCCCAGGATGTGGGTATACCTTCACTCTCATTATATGAGTCTCTATCCAATGATATAACCCAGTATGGCAAAATGAGCATTCACATATTCCCTAGGAGCCTGTCCTGTGTCAAATTTTCCCCTTTAAGCATCTTAAATGGTAACTTTCCTTATTATATTTTTGAAAAGGTTTTCTCAGCATTATACTCTCAACCAAATACCTGACAATCTCTTATGTTCATATGTTGCCCCACCCTCTCCCCAATTTCTTGGGCAATATTACCCATCCTCCCATCTCTAGCCCCCCATCAAGCCCATAAGCCTCACCCAAAGGTAACCCTGTGCCCCTATTTTATTCCTTCCTTGGACAAATACTTGCCTCCAGGTTATCATAGATTTCACCCATGTAGGTATCAGCTTACATCCTTCCTCTACTCCCCAATTACCTGTAAGCCTATCATACAGTCTCTAGCTCTCTGAGGCAGCTTGGTTTACTTATTTCATATCATTGAGGTCATGTAGTATTTGTCCTTCAATGCCTGGGTTGCTTCACGCAACATAAGGTTCCCAAGATTCATCCATGTTATCACGTGTGCTTGTAGTGTATTTGTTCTTAAAGCCAAGTAGTGTTCCACTGTATGTATGTACCACATTTTATTTATCCATTCATCTGTTGATGGGCATTTAGGTTGATGCCAACTTTCGGCAATAGTGAACAATGCTGCTATGAACATTGGTGTGCATATATCGGTTTGTGTTCTTGTTTTCAGTTCTACTGGGTATATACCCAGCAGTGGAATTGGTGGATCATATGGCAAATCTATGGCTAGTTTTTTGAGAAACTACCAAACTCCAGAATGCCTGGATCCTTCTTCATTCCCACCAGCAGTGGATGAGTGTTCCCATTCCTCCACATCCTCTGCAACATTTGTAGTTTTCTGTTTTTTTTATAGCTGCCAATATGGGAGTAAGATGGTATGTCTTTGTAGTTTTGATTTGCATTTCCCTGATAGCAAGAGATTTGGAGCATTTTTTCATATGCTTTTTAGCCATTTGTATTTCTTCTTTGGAGAAGTGTCTGTTTAAGTCTGTTTCCCATTTTTAAAATGTGTTGTTTACCTTTTTATTTTCAAGATATAGAAGTTCTTTATATATGCACATTATAAGTCTCCTATTTGATATATGGTTACCAAATATTTTCTCCCATTGTATAGGCTCTCTTTTCACTTTCTTAACAAACTCCTTTGAGGTGGAGAAGGCTTTAATTTTGAGGAGGTTCCATTTATCTCTTTGTTCTTTTGCTGCTCATGCTTTTGGTGTGAAGTTCATGAAGCCATTTCCTATTACAAGGTCTTGTGTATGCTTCTCTACACTACTTTCGAAAGTCTTTATGGTCTTGGCTCTTATATTTAGGTCTTTAATCCATCTTGAGTTGATTTTTGTATAAGGTGTAAGATGGTAATCCTCTTTCATTCTTTTACATATGAATATCCAGTTCTACAGGCACCATTTCTTGAATAGGCCATTCTCTCCCAGTTGAGAGGATTTGGTGGCTTTATCGAATGTTATATGACTATATATATGAGGATCTATATCAGAACTCTCAATTTAGTTCCATTGGTCTGTGTGTCTCTCCTTGTGCCAATACCATGCTGTTTTCACTACTGTAGTTTTTTTAGTATGTTCTGAAGTCAGATAGTGTGAATCCTCCAATTTCACTTTTCTTTTTCAATATATTTTTGGCTATTCAGGGCCTCTTTCCTTTCCAAATAAATTTCATAGCTAGTTTTTCTAGTTCCTTAAAGAAGGCTGTGTTGATTTTTATTGGGATTGCATTGAATGTGTAGATCGGTTTTGGTAGGATAGACATCTTAATAATATTCAGTCTTCCTATCCATGAACAAGGAATATTCTTCCATTGATTTAGGTCTTCTTTGATTTCCTTGGACAGTCTTGTATAGTTCTCAGTGTATAAGTTTTTTACCTCTTTAGTTAAATTTATTCCTAAGTATTTGATTTTTTTATTAACTATTGTAAATGGTATTTGTTTCTTGATTTCCTCCTGTGCTTGCTCATTATTGGTGTACAGAAATGCTACTGATTTTTGTGCATTGATCTTATAACCTGCAACTTTACTAAATTCATTTCTGAATTCTAGAAGATTTGCTCTAGACCTCTCAGGGTTTTCTATGTATAGGATCATGTCATCTGCAAATAATGAAATTTTGACTTCTTCCTTTCCAATCTGAATGCCTTTTATATCTGGTTCTTGCCTCAGTGCTCGAGCAAGTACTTCTGAGGCAATGTTAAATAGAAGAGGTGATAGTGGGCATCCTTGTCTTGTTCCTGGTCTTAGAGGGAAGGATTTTAGTATTTCACCATGGTAAACGATGTTGGCTGTGGGTTTTTCATATATGCTCTTTATCATGTTCAAAAAATTTGCTTGTATTCCAATCTTTTGCATTGTTTTTATCAAGAAAGTGTACTGTATTTTGTCAAATGCTTTTTCTGTCTCTATAGATATAATCATGTGATTTTTCCCTTCAATCTGTTTATATGGTGTATTACATTGATTGATTTTCTTATGTTGAACCATCCTATCATACCAGAATGAATCCCACTTGGTCATGGTGTATAATTTGTTTAATGTGTTGTTGAATACGGTTAGCAAATATTTTGTTGAGGATTTTTGCGTCTAAGTTTATTAGAGAAATTTGTCTGTAATTTTCCTTTCTTCTAGTGTCTTTGTTTGGCTTTGGTACTAGAGTAATGTTGGCCTCATAGAATGAGTTAGGTAATGTTCCTTCTGTTTTGATTTTCTGGAAGTGTTTCATTAGGATGGGTATTACTTCTTTCCGGAATGTTTTGTAGAATTCACCTGTGAAGCTGTCTGGCCCTGGGCTCTTCTCAGTTAGGAGGTTTTTTTTATTTTTAATTTTTTTTAATTGATTTTGTAAAAATATTACATTAAAAAAATAATGAGGTCCCATTCAACCCCACCACTCCCCCCCCCCCCCCCCCCCGCCCCAGCAACATTCACTCCCATCATCATGACACATCCATTGCATTTGGTAAGTACATCTCTGGGCATCTCTGCACCTCATGGTCAATGGTCCACGTCATCACGTCATGGCCCATATTCTCCCCCATTACATCCAGTGGGCCCTGGGAGGATTTACAATGTCCGGTGATTGCCCCTGAAGCACCATCCAGGGAAACTCCAAGTCCCAAAGGCGCCTCCACATCTCATCTCTTCCTGCCATTCCCCATACCCATCAGCCACCATGTCCACTTTTCCCCCTCCAATGCCACCTTTTCTCTGTGGACCTTGGATTGGTTGTGTCAGTTAGGAGGTTTTTAATGACTGATTCTATCTCTTGACTTGTGATTGGTTTGTTGAGATCATCAATTTCTTCTTTCATCAATGTAGGCTGCTTATGTGTTTCTAGGAATTTGTCCATTTCCTCTGAGTTGTCATTTTTGTTGGAATATGCTTTTTCAAAATGTACTATTACGTTAGTCTTTATTTCTGTGGGGTCAGTGGTGGTATCTCCTTTCTCATTTCTCATTTTGTGTATTTGCATCTTCTCTCTTTTTCTCTTTGTTAGTCTCACTTAGGGCTTGTCAATTTTATTGATCTTCTCAAAGAACCGGTTCTTGGTTTTGTTTATCTTTTCAAGTGCTTTTTTTAAATTTTTTAAATTTTAATTTTTTAAAATTTTATTTATTCATTTTTTAAAAAGTATTACATTCAAAAAATATGAGATCCCCAATCACTCCCACTGCCCCCACCCCACTACTCCCCCCACAGTAACACTCTCCCCCATCATCATGACACATCCATTGCATCTGGTGAGTACATCTCTGGGCATTGCTGCACCCCATGGCCTGTGGTCCACACCATAGCCTACACTCTCCCACGTTCCATCCAGTGGGCCATGGGAGGACATACAATGTCCAGAAATTGTCCCTGCAGCACCACTCAGGACAACTCCAAGTCCCGAAAATGCCTCCACATCTCATCTCTTCCTCTCATTCCCTGCACCCAGCAGCCACCATGGCCACTTTTTCCACACCAATGTCACATTTTCTCGATTATTGACCACAATAGTTCATGAATAGAATATCATTACGTCTACTCTAATCCTTACTGTATTCCTCCTTCCTGTGGACCTTGCTTTGGTTGTGTCCATTGCACATCTATGTCAAGAGGGGGCTTAGATTCCACATGGATACTGGATGCACTCCTCCTGCTTTCAGTTGTAGGCCCTCTAGGCTCCATGGTGTGGTGGTTGACCTTCTTCAACTCCATGTTAGCTGAGTGGGGTAAATCCAATAAATCAGAGTGTAGGAGCTGAAGTCTGTTGAGGCTCAGGGCCTGGCTATCATATTGTCAGTCCAGAGATTCAAATCCCCTAGATATACCTTAAACCCCAGCACCAACTAGAATTCCAGAAAAGTAGCATGAAAGGCTTGTGAAAAGAGATCACATCTGAGTCCAGCTCCATCACGCAGAAACACCAGCTCCAAAGAAGGCCCTACTGACCTCCAAGTCAGAAACCCAAAATTGCACCTCTCACAAGAATCTCTTCTGTCAGTGTCTCACCAAATCGACATCCAGACACCTCCTGCCCTGCAAGTCCCTGAAAAAGTCTCCTGGGGTGCCCCTGCACTACAAAGAGTTCAGGGACCTCTGTGGATGGGCTGCCAGCCCCAGGGGGAGGGATTCTGCCTGGAACTTCTGGACCTCTGTGTCAGAAACCAAAAATTCCACCTCTTGCAAGAATCTCTTCTGTCACTGTCTCACCAAATCGACATCCAGACACTTCCTGCCCTACAAGCCCCCGAAACAGCCTGCTCAAGTTTTGGGAACACCCCACACAACAAATTTCCCAGGGATCACCACAGCCTGGCCACCAGCCCTAGGGGGAGGGGCTCCAGCCAGAACCTCTGACCTCCAAGTCAGAAACCCAAAATTCCGCCTCTCATAAGAATTTCCTCCATCACTGTCTCACCAAATCGACTTCCAGACACTTCCCATCCTGCAAACCCCCAAAACAGCCTGCTCAGGGCTTGGGAACTCCTCAGCACAGCAAAGCCTTTAGGAATCACTGCTGCTGGGCTGCTATGCTCAGGAAGAAAGGTCCCACCCACAACCCCGACCTTTGTGAAGGAGACCCAAAATTCTACTTCTTACAAGAATCTCCTCTGTCACCGTCCCAACAGATCGATGTACAGACACCTCCTGCCCTGCAAACACCTGAAACAGCCCGGTTCAGCAGGACTCCAAGCCTACTCAGCTGCTTCTTTGCAGGAGAGATTATGAGGTGTACTCACGCAGATGCCATCTTGCCCCACCTCTCCCAAAATGTGATTTTTGATGTTGCTGTTAATTTCCATCTTTCTTCGTTTGGAGAAGCTGATTTTCTGTTTTTCTGTTTAAACTCTTTTTATCCTCATTACTTAAAAAATGTGAAAATCTCATCTTTCAATTTCACTGTGTGCTTCATGCAGTTCTGAATGCTCCTCAACAAAATAATTTCATTGGAAATGTCATAATCCATCATTGCCCCATCTCTGAAAATTGCATTATTGTAGAATCCCTTCTCCCTTTCCCTCTATATAATTAGTATGAATTACAAGAAAAGACACAATTTAGTAGAAATGTACATGAGTGAAATAGTGAGGATAGAAAGTTGCTTATGTCCTGGAGAGCAGAACCTTTAAATTTGGTTCCCATCAATGTGCTCTTGTGACACCTGCATGACTGTTAGGGCCACCAAGTCCTCTGAACATCTTCATGGGACTTCTCCACCTTGAAATCAAAGTACACTTAATTCAGTCATGGAGAATTTCCAGGTCATATTTCCATGGGGCAAAATTAAACCCACATCTTGGGTTGCACATAAAATAGTGTTACCTGTGGATGTTCAGAAATATGATAGCTGAGCTCCTCTCATTTTTCTGTCTGAAAACCCTTTCCCCAGTCACCTACAGGGCTCCAGGTAATGTGTCTATCAAGAGATTTCAGAGCCCCAGAGCAGCAGCTCCAGAGGGGGAAGATCCCTGTCAGGAAAAAGGTAGAGGGAGAAGGAGCAGGCCTGGGAGGCAGAGCTGGACCATTGACCATGAGGTGCAGCAGTGCTCAGAGATGTATTCACCAAATGCAATGAATGTCTCATGATGATGGAGGGGCATGTTGTTATGATGGGAGGAGTGGGGTGAGGGGGGTGGGGATATGTGGGGACCTCATATTTTTTTAATGTAACATTAAAAAAATAAAGATAATAATAATAAAAAAGAGTACTGAAAATTTCATGGAAAAAAAAAGAAACTCATCCTGCCTCATCCAAGTTGTTACCCCGAGCAAAGGCTCTCATTCCTCTCAGGGTTTCTGTCCCTGAGACTCAGAGCAGGCTGGTCAGACTTAACTTTCAGAGTTCTGGAATGGGAGATGAGAAGTGAGGGGTCTGCAGAAGGACTCTGAAGAACAGCTTCCATTCCCTGTGTAGAGACTGGCCCTCTCATCCTCTCTCATTCTCTGTTTCCAATATGCAAAGAGTGAACTTCTGTGTATTGATGAAGGGAGGCTGGAGGGCCCTGGAAGTCGACACCAGTCTGCCTGGACTGTGGGCTTTTATTACTTTGGAATGACCTCTGTTAAGGCTCTAGGAGAGCCCATTTGCCCTCCTACATTTGCAGACACAGGCAGTGCTGTGTGATCCTAGTATTTCTCTCCCCTGTTTCCCTTTAGCCTCTCTCCCCTTAAGCTAGGGGTTCTTAACCTCTTATGTTCCCATGGATCCCTCAGCCAGGCAGGCAAAAGCCAGGGACCCCTTACAATGTCCACACTAAACTGTGTATTATTTAATATATATATATATATCACCCACATCGACAAGTCCCCACAAGAATAATACTTTTTTAAATTTAAATTCAAGCTCATGAACCCCTTGTTAAGAACCCCTGCCTTAAGCTGTCCATGGGACTAAGTGGGGGGTCCAGTTTCCTGGGACTGATGCTCTCTGGGACCTGGCTAAGGGGAAGTTGCCAGTCACTGACCTGCTTCACTGGGCTTCAGATTTGGTGGTGTCTGTGTTTCGTCTGTCATGTGAGTGTATTTCAAAATGTCACATCATTCTGCTCTGCTGGTTATTATGGCTGCAAGGTGACCCCCTCCTTTCCCAGGACATCCCTTGATGCCCATTGTGTGGGAGGCCCTCCACCACCAATGCTGAGACAGAGCCACCTCTTCCACCCTGGGGGCCTCTCAGACCTCCCCCACCACCTCCCTCTCTGCCTTTGGTAAGAGGATTTGAACAATATGAATTCTTTGCATGCAAGGGTGGCAGCTGCTACTCAGGTTTTCCAATGTAGGGGTCAATCTGGCTGATAACATTGTAACTCTCCTCAAGTGTTTTAGGACACATGATGGCAGTTTCTTCACAACACTGCAGGTGTTCATGACAACAAGAAAAAAGGTTGATTATAGAAATATCCATTCTGCAGCTGTGTATGGAGACTTGGCCTTGTGTCCAGTTCCAGGGATAAGACACGCCTCTAAATTTAAGAGCCTAAGGTGACCCTCAGAAGAGAGACACTGCCAAGGCCCTGCACAGAGTGTGTGATCGCCTTCAGTGAAAGCACCAGTTGAAGGCCCTGGAGTGCAAAAGAGGGAGATGTAATTGCACTGGAAATAACAGGGTATTGAAGGGAAGGAAGAGTTGAACAGGTGAATGGATGTTTCTTTAATTCAAGCAATTGAAACTGGAAGGTGATCCCTGTCAGGGCAGCTGCTTGAGCAAGAAGCTTAGAGGCAAACATGAAGACCAGTTAGAGCTGCTGTTTGAATGTTCAAATGGCAAGATTCAAAACCAGAAATTTCTTGATGAAAATTTCATTGTTGCTCTAAAGGCTTTAGTTCATAATCTGAAATAAATATTTTCATTTCCCTTGGGATTCTGAAGGTTTTGGATCAGTGTGAAAGAATTCCCTATTGGTTTAGGAAACTTAATTTGTTTCTGACAGGATATTCTGTCTGCCTGGGTTTCTTATGCCCCAGTGAAGTCAAAAGTGAAGGCAGGACCTGGCTGAAATGAGAGGCTGCCTTGGCCTCCAGAATGAGTGAGACTCTCTGTGGGTCTTTCAGGGCCTTCATGGGCTGCCCCAGCTGGACCTCCATCACCACGTCCCCTACAGCCTCTAGGCAGCCCTGACTCTGGGCTTCATGCCCACAAACATGTCACGCAGGAGCCTATTCATTGCCCGTGTTCCTGGGTCTCAGCTCCTAACACCACATTTTTCTGGAAGCTATCAAGAACCTCAATTGTGTTCTATACAAGACAGGGGTAATATTGGTTTTATAAGCTCTATTTGGGGATGAAGAGATAAAGTACATGAAGAATTAATCTTGCAAAACATCTGCTCTATGTTGGATGTTCACCTTACTCAGAGTTCAAATGAAATGATTTGCACTCTGACACAATGTTTCATCAATTACAGAAATTAAACTAAGGCTGATAGGTTTGGGGCCTAGAGATTTCAAATCTGGTTTCAAACATTAAGGTGCTGACTTCCTATTATATTAACATTCAGCTTCTACCGGGTAAAGAAATAATTGTGAGAATGTGCACACAGTTAAATTCAGAGCTCTCTAGCTGAGATCAGAAGTAAAATTCTTTCACCACATATAGACACACAGCTGTAGAACACACTGAAATATAAATCAGGGTCCAGAGAAATGTGGTAAAGACAAAATGTATGTGGGGAAAAATAAGATCAAATTGATATAAACCAAGACCCTTTTTGCCTTACAGGACAATTATATTGATATTTGAAGTGGCCTCTCAAAGCAGTCAGCAGGCTGCCACCATAATAGTTTGAAAAAGAGACAGATCTGTGATACAGTCTGAAGGTCTTCCCTGTGCCATCCAGTTTCCTCTCCCTTTCAACTTTCCTAGATGTTTACCCTAATAAACTTATTTTACTTATTTATGTTGTTTGACTCATGGTTATTTATTTTACATTTTGGTTTTAAATTTTACTATATTATTTCAATTTTTTACTCACATCCCTCCCATTTTGGCCATTGGGAGCTCTTTTGTTCACTTCCATGTTGCACTTACCTAACACCCTCACAGGGCTTTTTTTTTTTTTTTTTTGGTTAGCACCATCTTTCTTTCTTTCTTGAACTCTAAGATATGCAGGTCACTTTATATATTTCCTTCCTCAGGCCTAGGATCAGCCATTTCTCCAAGGATCCCTGGATCCTTTCACTGGATGAAGATATTAAAAACCTAGATCAGGAGGCTAAGTGTGCTCTTTGCTACACAGGTAACCTTGTTTCTCTCACCTCTTAGGAGATGGTGTAAGGAAATGAAAGACTGAATACTAAGTTGTGTATATGCAAATAAAAATGATTTCATGGAACCATCTGGATGTACATTATGTTAAACAAAGTTCATCATTATGGGTGTACATTATGCTAAGCATGTGTTCAACTCTAATCCATTATTATATGGATATTCTACCTTCTCCAATTTTGCTTTTCTGTAACCTTCTACTCCAGCAGCAAGAAACTTGACTCCACTCACTGCCATCTATTTAATTAAGGTCCAACTCAGGTGTTTGAGTGTGTGAGTATAATGATTTAGAATTAATTAACCAAGAACCTGTGGGAAGTAACAGTATCAACTAGAATTCAATGCTTTAGTACAGATCCTTTTAAATTTACAGATTTCATTCACTGATCTCATCACCTGCAGAGTCATTTTTAGAGATTTGTTACAGACTTAGATGTTTTTGTCATGACCTACCTTCCATCCTGGGATCCCCAGTTCCCAAAAGTATTTTTTAAAATTTTACATACATTAAAATTCACAGTGTGTGCCATGAAATTCTATGGCTTTTGAAAATGCTTAATGACAGTTTTTTACCATTAAAGTATCCTACAGCCACCATGGTCACTTTCTCCACATCAATGTCACACTTTCTTCAATTACTAATCACAATAGTTCATGAATAGAATATCAGTAAGTCCAATCTTATCCATACTCTATTTTAGGGAACAGGAGGAAGAGATGTGATGCAGGGGCATTTTGGGGACCTGGAGTAGCCCTGGGTGGTGTTGCAGGACACAGTATGTCCTCCCATGGCCCACTCGGTGGAGTGTGGGATAGTGTGGGCTATGATGTGGACCATTGACCATGAGGTGCAGCAGTGCTCAGAGATGTATTCACCAAATGCAATGAATGTCTCTTGATGATGGAGAGATTGTTGTTATGGGGGGAGGAGTGGGGTGAGGGGGGTGGGGGTATAAGGGAACCTCATATTTTTTAATGTAACATTAAAAAAATAAAGATAATATAAAAAAATAAAGTATCCTACAGATGCATTGCCTGTTCAACCTGTCATCTCCACCCCCCACCTCTGCCAGCCAATGATATGTTTACCATTTCTTTGGTTTTCCTTTTTTGTAATGTCATATAAAGGGGATCATACTGTATGTGGCCTTAAATAACTATCACATTTTAAAGTAATAAGATGGATCTCTTGTAAAACACAGATAGAAGGCTTACACTAAAAACAGGAGGACTCTATTCCCACCTCTCAACCCCTAATTTGAGTTTACCATGTTCAAGCCTTTCACATATTTTTCTGCTATTTGTATCCATATTTCCAAATATATTTTTATGTGATGTTGCTGCTATTTAGAATTTAAATAATTTCTCATAATGTGAAAGAAGGGGAACGGGCTCTTTTCCTCCATGTCCCTCTCACCATATGCTTTCTCTCACACATTCTTCTAAAGGGATGATCACCATATTTGATGAAATAATCACTAGCTAAGTTAGTAGGCTTATATGAAGATTCTTGTTTCAGTCAAGGTTCTCCACAGACCATATATACACACACACATATGAAAGTGAATGTATATATACACATGTATACATATATCTATGTGTATATGTATGGATAGATATGCATATTTGTGTGTGGCATGTATGTTATGGGATTTATTGTAAGGTATTGGCTCATATGAATGTGGGAGCTGGCCTTGGGCTGGCAGCCTGGGAAATCATCAGGAGCTGAATTTGCTGTCTTGAGGCAGAATTTGTTCTTCCCTAGGAAATCTCATTTTTATTGAGGCATTTGCCCAATTGAAGGAGGTCCACCTACACTATAGAAAATATTCTATCTTAGGTACAGTCAACTAATTGTAGATATTAATCATTCCTACAAAATACTTTTTTGTAACCTGGTCCTGGGGCCACACTTCAAGGTTTGAAAACCTGAGAACAGAATTCTTCAGAACAGATGTAAGAAAAGCCATTCAAAAAGTACTGATTTTCAGTTTCCCAATTTGCACAATCTATGGAAGTAACTGCTCTTCAGCTGCTCCTTCTGGATCTTAAGCCAAGTACTTTCCTTCTGTGCCTGTTGATCTTCAACTTCACTTTCATAACACTGACATGAGCTTCCTGAAGGGAAATTTAACTCTAAAGCCAAACAATCTCATTATTAAATTAGTTCCCAAGAACAAAAAGAGTTACATTATTCCAAAGAGACATCATGTAATTTTAAAATTACAAGACATGAAATATTTATTCCTCAATAAAGCTAAAGTGTACTACAAAAACCCTGCATCAAGCTCAGGCAGCTGTAGCTTGACCACTTTAGATGCATTTACTGAAATAACTTGAGTTTTCTACAGAGTTTTCTTTTCCAATATCTGCATGTAGGATAGAAAGAAAACCTATATTAGGATTCCTAAAGAAATGCTGGGTGAAACACTAAAAAGAAGAAATGTAACAACATGTTCCACAGCAAAGCCCTATATTTCAATGTAAAATTAATACAAAGAAAAATGCATATCTATATATATAGTGTATTTATAGATATGTTTTCATATATAGAATTTATACACAGTGATAAAAATTTAAATTGAATGGGCTTCGTGACCTCTTGTATACATTTTTAAGACATTAAACTCTTTTAAAATTAAAACAACTTATACAATTTTGAAAAAAATAAAAATAAAATAAAATTAATACAGGTTGGAATTGAAGAAAAGAAAGGAGGAACAAAAAATACCTGATGGCATAAATATTTATCAGCATCCACAACTTTCTTCTTTATGAAAGAATGGGGCACATGAGAGGATGACAAGGGAGATGGCAAATCTTTCAGGTTGAACAGCTCAAATAAATGACTTTTCTAAATGGCAGAAAAAAACTCACCACCTTCAACGTTCTCTATCATCCCTTAAGTGGTAGGGATTGTTGCTGATTGAAGATACATTTTCTCGGTTTTTTGATGTACCTTGACAGATACTTCAGAATCATGGGCACATTACACAGGGTTATAAAAAGTAATTACTTCCTAGGCTCTTCAATATAAAAAGCTGTTGCTGTATTAATTCTTCTTGAAATTCCTTATCAATTTTCAGAAGGAGGTTCAGCTTCCCAGACACCAACTCCACTCTTAGTGGTGAACAGTGTAGGGGCATGGAGGGTTCAATTCTCCCACAGACAGAGAGGCTCACAAGGGAAACTGTCTTAGCACTTAGCGGCAAACTTTTACCAAGACCTGATTACTGACATTCTGATCTCTGTCAGATTGTACCATGGCTCATGCAGTTTTTTTTTTTTTTTTACATACTGCATATTTCAACCTATATGAAATTCTAGAAAATAGAAATTATTTTGTATTTATAATGCATATATTGTTGTGTGTATATTTATTTTTTATTAGTCAAGTTGTGGGTTTACAGAACAATCATGCATAAAATACCGGATTTCCACACACCACCTTACCACCATCAACTTGCTTTGGTTTAGATCATTTGTTACTATTGGTGATAGCACATTTTTATAAGTATGCTATTAAAGTCCAATATTTAACTTAGAGTTCACTGTTAATATGGTGTAGTTCCAGCACTTTTTAAAAAATGTATTCTGTTTCCATATATTTAATCTGACACCACCCATTTTTTAAAGATTTATTTTTATTTATTGATTTCTCCCCACTGCCTCATTGTTTTGCACTTGCTGTGTCTGTTCATCTTCCTTGTTTCTTTAGGAGGCACCAGGAAGTGAACCTGGGACTTTCAATGTGGGAGGGAGGTGCTTAATCACTTGAGTCACCTCCATTCACCTTCCCCTTTTAATCATATTCAGATATATAGTTCAGTGTTATTAATTGTATTCACAATGCTTACTACCATGATCACTGTCCAGTACCAAAACATTTCCATCTTTCCAAATAGGATCGCTGTGCATTTGAAGTCTCAACTTCCTATTCCCATCCCATCCCCTGATAATCTATATTTTAAATTCTAATTCTATGAATTTGCTTATTCTAATTACTAAAAACCAGTGAGATTAAACAATACCTGTCATTTTGTGTCTGCCTTATTTCACTCAACTTGGTGTCTTCAAGATTCATCCATGTTGTTGCATGCATCAGGGCTTCATTCCTTTTAACAGCTAAATAATATTCCTTTGTATGTCTATACCACATTTTATTGATCCATTCATCAGTTGATGGTCACTGGCTTGCTGCCAACTTTTGGCAATTGCGAATAATGCCTCTAAGAACTTTGGTTTGCAAATATTTTGAGTCCCTGTTTTCTATTCTTTGGGGTATATGCCTAGCAGTGGGATTGCCAAGTAATATGGTAATTCTATACTTAGCTTTCTGAGGAACTGTCAAGCTGTCTTCCACAGCGGCTGCACTATTTTACTTTGCCACCAGCAATGAATGACTGTTCCCAGTTCTATGATTCCTCACCAACATGTCATTTTCCGTTTATTTTTAATACCAGCCATTTTAATGGGTGTGAAATGGTATCTCATTGTGTTTTTTAAACAAATAAATTTTATTGATATGTATTAATAAAGCATACAATTCATCCAAAAGTGTACAATCAATGGTATTTGGTATAATCACATAGTTGTGTATTTATCACTTCATTCATTTTTAGAGCATTTTCATTTTTTCAAGATAATAATAAACACCAGATGAACAAATAAGAAAATCCTTCACTTCTCAATTTCTCTATGCTTCCCCTGCTGTATAGAGCTATTTCTGACTATTGCATATATATTAATTTATTAAGCACTTTCACTGAGATATATTCACATACCATCTGATCTAGCCAAAGTGTAGTCAATGACTTTTTGTATAATCACAATGTTGTGCATTCATCATCATACAAAAAAAATTTAGAACAATTTCATTATTTCAAAAATAAAAACTCCACACCCCTTAGCAGTCCTTCCCCAGTCCTACATACCCACCAATCTAATTTCATCTTTATAAATTTGATTTATATTTATATTATATATATATGTAATAATAGAATATGTGGCATTTTGTGCATGGATTATTTTACTTGTATAATTTTTTGGTCTGATATTAAATCTTGTAGTATTAACATACATTTGTACAGTTTCAAAGAAAAATAGTCTACTTTTACCCATATTCATATTTCACATGTGGTTTTTTAAATTTTATTTTATTGACTTTGTAATAATATTACATTAAAAATATATATGTGAGGTCCCATTCAACCCCCCCCACCTCCCCCTCCCAGCAACACTCCCTCCCATCATCATGACACATCCATTGGATTTGGTAAGTACATCTTTGGGCACCTCTGCACCTCATAGTCAATGGTCCACATCATGGCCCATACTCTCCCCCATTCCATGTTCTTAATACATTTCTTAGCTTTCTATTAGCAATATACATGATCTTAGATATTCCCTTCAAACCACTTTTGTACCCACAAAATAGTACAGCTAGTAACAAACATTATGTTGGGCTTTCACCTTTTCCGTTCATTTCCAAAGATTAACACACACCCTTTTTACTAATTCTGCACAAGTTAACCCTCAGCTTTCCATTCTCTAGACTCATTCTATTTTCTGGTGATCCATTATCAAGTTATTAACACCATGAGATTATACAATATATGTTTTCATAGTAGTACATTCATACAGTATTTGTTCTTTTGTGTCTGGCTAGCTTCACTTAATACAGTCCTCCAGGTTCATCCATGTTGTCATATGCTTTATGAATTCATTTGTTCTTACAGTTGCAAAATTCCAGTGTTTAAATACATCACAATTTGTTTATCCATTCATCACTTGATGGTCATCTAGGTTGTTTCCATCTTTTGGCAATCATGAATAATGCCACTATGAACATCAGTGTGCAGATGTCTGTTTGTGTCACTGCTCTCAGTTCATCTGGGTATATACCCAGTTGTGGTGTTGCCAAGTCAGGTGACAAATGCATATTCAACTTCCTCAGGAACTGCCAAACAGTCCTCTTTGGTGCCTGTATCATTTTACATTCTCATCAACAGTGAATAAGTGTTCCTATCTCTCCATATCCTCTCCAACATTTGTAGTTCTCTGTCTTTTTTTTTCCTGGTGAAAATTTTTACTCAGTATGTGAAAAGGACATATTAAGATTCAATAATATATTAAGAAAGGGAAGTGAACTTGGCCCAGTGGATAGAGTGTCTGTCTACAACATTGGAGGTCCATGGTTCAAACCCCGGGCCTCCTTGACCCATGTGGAGCTGGCCCACATGCAGTGCTGGTGTGTGCAAGGAGTGCCGTGCCATGCAGGGGTGTCCCTGCATAGGGGAGCCCCATGCACAAGGAGTGTACCCTGTAAGGAGAGCCACCCAGCATGAAAGAAAGTTCAGCCTGCCCAGGAATGGCACTGCACACATGGAGAGATGACACAATAAAAAGAAAAAAGATTCCCATGCCGTTGACAACAACAGAAGCAGACAAAGAAGAACATGCAGCAAATGGGCACAGAGAACAGACAACTGGGGGTGGAGAGAGAAATAAATAAAAGAAATCTTAAAAAAAAAAGCATACCATTAGTAACACCTATGGAGATGATCATTAAGAATGTTTTACATGCTCTATAATATTGTTGGTGTTTTGTTTTTTAATTCTTATTATTTTTATGACTTTTTCCTCTATTTTTTAAATGTTACATTAAAAAACATAAGAGGTCCCCATATACCACACACGCCCCCTCACCCCATCAACAACCTCTTTCATCATCATGTCTAATGGGACAGTCATTGCATTTGGTGAATACATTTTGGAGCACTGTTGCATGTCTAATGGGACAGTCATTGCATTTGGTGAATACGTTTTGGAGCACTGTTGCACCACATAGATAATGGTTTACATTGTAGTTTACAGTCTCCCTCATTCCACTCAGTGGGCCCTGGCAAGACATACAATGTCCAGCATCTCAGCAGGGTCCCAGAGACAGCCAAAGTAGATAGAACCCCATGTACTGGTTCTCCTGAAGGCTACAGAGACCCACAGGTTCTATGGTCATGGCAGATAGATTTGGAGTTCAGTGCCATGTCAGTTGGCCCTACTTTCAAGTTTGTGTTTCTGAGTGTGATGGAGTTGGACTCAGATGTGACCTTTCTACATATGCCTCTTCTGTCACTTTTATTGGACCTGTAGTTGATGCTGGGGTTGGTGTATACTCAGGAGATCTGAATTTCTGCCCTGTACATGTGACAGCCAGGGTCTGAGCCTCAGCAGACTTGCAACTCCTCCCCTCTGGCTTATTGGACTTACCCCTGCCTGCTAACAGCATTGTGAAGAAGGTCAACCACCACACCATGGAGCCAAGAGTGCCTACAACTGCAAGCAGGAGAATTGCAGCCATCATTCATGTGGAGTCTAAGCCACCTCTTGATGTAGAGAGGGACTGAACATAACCATCCCAGGGCCCACAGTATGGAGGAATAGAATATGGATTAGAGTGGACTTACTGGTGTTCTACTGTGGAACTACTATGATTAGTAATGGAAGAAATTGTAAAATTGATGTGGAGAATGTGGCCATGGTAGCCTCTGAGGGTAGGGAGAAGGAAGAAGAGATATGATGTGGGGGCATTTTCAGGACTTGGAGTTGTCCTGGGTGGTACTGCAGGGACAGATGATGGACACTGTATGTCTCTGTCTTTTTAAAATTTTATTTCTCTCTCCTTCCCCCACCCCAGTTGTCTGTTCTCTGTGCCTATTTACTGCTGTCTTCTTCTTTGTCTGCTTCTGTTGTTGTCAGCCACATGGGAATCTGTGTTTCTTTTTGTTGCATCATCTTGTGTCAGCTTTCCGTGTGTGTGGCACCATTCCCAGGCAGGCTGCACTTTCTTTCGCACTGGGCAGCTCTCCTTATGGGGTGCACTCCTTGCATGGCACTCCTTGCACACATCTGCACTGCACATGGGTCAACTCCAAATGGGTCAAGGAGGCCTGGGGTTTGAACTGCAGACCTCCCATGTGGTAGACAGACACCCTAACCACTGGGCCAAGTCTGCCGCCTGTCTCTGACTTTTTAATAGTGACTCGTCTAACAGGTGTGTAATGATATCTCATTGTAGCCTTGGTTTGCATTTCCCTACTTGCTAGTGACAAATGTCTAGTCAAGTCTTTTGCCTAATTTTTAATTGGCTTATCTTTTTATTGTTGAGCAGTAGCATCTCTTTATATATCCTGGATATTAAATCCTTATGTGTCTGTTACGTCTAGCTAATTTTTTATGTTGTTCAAGCTCTCTGTTTCCTTGTTGATTTTCTGACTAGTTACACTATTTAATGATGTAAGGGGAGTGTGGAAGTCTCCAATTAAAATTGTAGAGGGGGCTATTTCTCCATTCAGTTCTGCCAGAGTTTGCCTCCTGTGTTTTTGGGCACCCTGGTTAGGTGCATAGATATTTATGATTTCTTCCTTTCTGGTAGAGTGTCCCTTTATTAATATATAATGGTATTCTGTGACTCTTATAACTTTTTACATTTAAAGTATTTTTTGTCCAGTATTGGTATTGCTAACCCCACTCTTTTTTGGTTACTATTTGCATGGAGCATCTTTTTCCAACCTTTCACTTTCAGCCAGTTTGTATCCCTTCTTCTAAGGTGAATCTCTTGTAGGCTGCATAAGAATGGCTTATGCTTTTTAATCCATTATGTCATCCTCTATCTTTTGATTGTTAGTTTAATCCATTCACATTCTGTGATGTTTCTGTAAATGCATTCTTTCTTTCCACCATTTCATTCTTTTGTTTTCATGTCATATATTATTTTCATCTGTCTTTTTACTCTTTTGGTTATCCTCTCTACTATTCTTTCTTCTATACTCTCCTCCAAGCCTCTCTGTCCTGTCTTTTTCTTTCAAGTTCTAAGGTTTCCTTTAATATTTTCTGCAAAGGTGGGTTCTTTTTCATGAACTCCCTTAGCTTCTGTTTGTTTGTGCATATTTTAAACACACCTTTATATTTGAAAAACTATTTTGTTGGATAAAGAATTCTCAACTGGCAGTTTTTCTGTTTCAGTATCCTAATTGCATCATACCACTGTCTTCTTGCCTCCATAATTTCTGATGAGAAATCCACACTAAGTCTTACAAGGTGTCCCTTGTATCTATAATGCTTTTCTTCTCCCTTGCTGCTCTCAGAATTTCCTCTTTATCTTTGATGTTTGACATTCTGAGTAGCATATGTTTTGGATTAGGTCTATTCGGATTTATTCTGATTGGGATAAACTCTATGCTTGCACATGTAAGTTCATTTCTTTCATGAGAGTTGGGAAATTTTCAGCTATTATTTCCTCACATACTCTTTCTGTGCCTTTTTTTTTTCCTATTCTTATTCCAGAACTACCAAGACACATATGTTGTTGTCTTTCGTGTTATCATTCAACTCTCTGAGCACCTGCTCAATGTTTTTCTGTTTTTTTCTCTTCAACTTCAGCTGTTCTTTCCTCTGTAACAATTAGTTTTCATTATATCACTTCAAGTCTGCTGTTGTATGCCTCTAATATGTTTTTTATCTCACTTATCATGTCTGTAATTCCCATGAGCTCTGTTATTTTTTTTCTTCAGGATTTTAAGTTCTTCTTTTCCTCACTAAGTTTCTTCTTGATGTCCTTTATTTCTTTAGCCATATTGCCTTTTAACTCATGCATCTAATTTTGGAAATGTGTGTGTATCTCATTAATTAATTGTCTCAAATCCTGCATCTCTACTGGAGCTTTGAAATATTCCTTTTCTTGAGCTAGGTCTTCCATTTTCTCAGATGGCTTGTATTTTTTTGCTGATAAGCATCCGATTGGGGTAGTAAGTTTAATCAGATGTTCAATTTCTTAGTTCATAGAGTTTTAGTGGTGGGAGGGTGTTACTGCTGTTCTTTGATTCTTGGTTGAACTTGTTCTGAGTTTTTAGGATTGCTACTATTAGTTGCTTAAATCTGGGCCTGTAGTGAGTAATGGGCTGAAGACCTGCTTTCCAGGGCCTTGGGGAGGGAGGCTGTAAAGGATGGAAGAGTCTCTCTTACTTATTTACTTTTAATTTCCTCATGTACACTTTCTTGGTCTGCCAGAAGATGGTAGTCTTTGGCAGCCTTCTCAGTTCAATGCCTGATTGGAGTGTGTTGGCTGTAACTACTGACTGGATCAATGTGCTAGAGGATACTGCCTGGAGTCTAAGATCCTCATAATTCAAACTCCATAACATCAAAACCATATGGGCTAGTTATGCTAAGAGCTGTAGAAGAGGCTTTAGGCTTTAGTTTAACACTATTTAACCCCAAAAGCATCTCTCACTATATTTCTGAGGAATCCAAGTACACAGATTATGTTCCTTGATCATAATGTACTTGTACTAGAAATCAATAATAAAACCCTAACCTGATATTCCCTCATTCCAAAAATGAAAACTGCCTTTCTAAGTAAGCAAGAGTAAAAGAAATCACAAAGAAAAAGAGAATATATTTAGACTTAATAATAAAACAGGATAAAAATAGTCTCCTTCTGACCAGGGAATCCTGCTTTGTGTGGGAAAGATGTTATAGTCTCAAAATCATCCCCTGTTTACCTAGAGGTAGAAATATCTGTGGATATGCTCCCTCACTATGGTGCCCACTACTGATAACTGTGGGATTGAAACTATGAACACAAATAGAAAAAGTCAGGGAGTTGGGGCAAGATGGTGGCTGAGTGAACTTGCCTGGTAGTGTCTCCTGCAGGGGGTGGCTGGGCGGCATTGAAGGCTCTTTGGGACCATGCTGTTTCGGGGATTTTTGCTGGTTGGAAGGTGTCTGGACGTCAATTTGGTGGGAAGGTAACAGAGAGGATACGTCTATAATATATAAACGGAGGTCCCAGCTGGGCGTGGAAAGTTCCCTCCTTGGGTGGGCGGAGCTGCGGTATCGGGCCCTGCTGCAGCTTGGGGAGCTGCTGTGACCAGGGTTTTTTTTTTTTCCTTTTTTTGGAGGCTCTGTGGTGCTGAGAGATTCGCGGGTCCTGGGCGGGCTGGTGAGGGGTTGATGGGACAGGACTCCTTTACAGATCGATTTGGGGAGACAGACGGTGTTTTGTTGTGAAGCGGGGGAATTTTTGGTTGCGGACAGGGGTGGTAGTTCCACCTGGAGCCCCACCCCCACAGGTCAGGCTGCCGATCTGCAACGGAATTGGATTTTTGGCAATAAGGGGACACAATTGAGAGATTGTTGCAGGGTGCAGTGAGGGAGGGGGACACGTCTGGAAGCCGATTGGGGAATATTTTGCGAAGTTTGGGAGTTCCGGTTTTGGAGTCTGTTTTCCGCGTTTCCAGCTGAAGCCCAGCCCACCGGCGGGGCTTGGGATCTGGGTCATTGAACTGGCTGCGGTGTAGAGGCGCCCTCAAGTGGCTGTTGCATGGGAGCACAGGGTGGGAGCTGTCCAAAGGCTGAATTGACGATATACCCACATAAAGAAACCCTGAGGAGTAGGTGAATTGCAGGGTTCAGACATTAAATATAGAGTTTGCGGATCTGGCTTCCCCCATGGGGCTGACACCCAGCTCCGGGGATCCCTGAGGGCTGTGTTGCACTGCGGGGCTCCTAAGCTTCCTGTTGACTGGATTTGAGGTTGCCAGGTCTGGGTTCCCTGGACTCTGGTGGTCCACAGCCCAGACTCACACCTCTTGAGTCTTCAGTGTCTCAGACTTTCCACCCCTGAATCCATCATGCCCTGGGGTCCACCTGGGGTCCTTGAGTGCCCTGGACTTTAACGTTTGTGTTTTATCTTTATTGGTTCATATTGTTTTGTTTTTATTTTCATTTTATCTTATTTTTTACTCTTTTTGATGCCCTGATTGCTAATATTGCATTATCCCCTAGTCTTTTCTCCTAGCGTGTCCCCCAAAGTCCTTTTTTTATGCAGTTATTTAGGGGTTTTTGTTGATGTTGTAGATGGTGTTGCAATTGTGGTTCGTGTATACCTGTATTTCTCTTCCCCCTACCTGTTCCCCACCCTTTGCCCACCCTCTTTTTCTTTCTTCCTTTCTTCTCGTCTTTCTTTTTTTTTCTTTATTATTATTATATTTTCTTTTTCTGTTTTCTCTCTCCCTCTTGTCCCTCATTTTCCACTTATTTTATTTTATTTAAAGTATACAATAGGTGCTACAGGGAACACCTCACATTTGCTGGGTTTTCCCATCCTCCACTGCCTCATTTCTGTGGGAACTGATTTAGGATACCTACATTATTCCCCTTCCCCTACATCTTGATATCCGCCATCATCTACTGTCTCTCCTATATTCCACCCCCCCACCTCCCTTTCTTTGATCCACCTCTTAATTTCTAATACCTTTGTTTTGTTTTCTGTCTGGTATCCACTCTTGAAACTATTACCTTTCTTTTCTTTTTCCCTCTCTCACGAAAACAATAGCTTTGTAGCTCATACCATATTCCTCCCATATTCAGTCATCTACCTCATAATAGGTACTCTACCTACAGCTATAACTCTACACAATTTACATGAATCTAACCTCCATCCTCCCAGATCTCATATTCTTGCTTTGTTAACATACATCACCAATACTACTCTACACTTTTTCCTTGCTTACACAATTGCCTTTCCCCACCACTAATACTTTCCTTTAAAGTGAACTTAACCAGCAACAAGAAATTACAATAAGAAGAACAAAGTGACAAAAAGAAGATATAACACTTACGCAAAAATAACAGCTAATTAATCTCCAAGACTAGACAAAGAAGCTAAGGAACTGATTAAACCCATCAAGATAAAATGGTGACCAGAAAGCAACAAAAATCGACAAACCAAACCAGTAATCAGGAAAACATGGCTGAATCCAATCAACAAACTAAAAATCAGGAAGGGGAGCAGAACTTTGCACAAACAATGAAAGATCTCAGAACATTTATCACCGACAAATTTGATGAAGTAATGAAAGAGGTTAACAACATGAAGACAACACTGGGAGGGGAAATTGCAGACATATGGAAAAACATAACAGACATGATGGGAAAGAATTCCAGAGTTCAAGAAATCAAAAATACGCTTGCAGTAAATATCAACAGACTAGAAGAGGCAGAGCAGAGAATTAGTGATGTGGAAGACAGTACATCAGAAATCAAAGAGATAGTAGAAGTGGTCGATAAAAAGGTAGAAAAAATCCAGCTAGGACTTAGGGACCTGAATGACAATGCAAAACGCTCAAACATACGTATTATAGGCATTCCAGAAGGAGAAGAGAAGGGAAAGGGGTCAGAAGGAGTGTTGCAGGAAATAATGGCTGAAAATTTCCCAAATCTACTGAAAGAGACAGATGTACATATCCAAGAAGCACAGCGCACTCCACTGGTCATAAACCCCAACAGGCCCACCCCAAGACATATACTTGTCAAATTATCCAATGCTCAACACAAAGAGAAAATCCTAAAAGCAGAAAGAGAAAAGAAAACCATCACATACAAAGGAAGCGCCATAAGATTAAGTGCTGATTTCTCATCTGAAACCATGGAGGCAAGGAGGCAGTGGTATGATATAGTCAAGGTACTAAAGGAAAAAAATTTCCAACCAAGAATACTCTATCCAGCTAAACTAACATTCAAACATGATGGAGAGTTAAAAATATTTGCAGATAAACAGAAACTGAAAGAGTATACCAACAAGAAACCTCCCCTTCAAGAAGTTCTAAAGGGAGTTCTGTAGGAAGAAAGGAAAAAACAGGACAGGCAGAGTTGGAGGAGAGTATAAGAGCAACAAAAAAAGATAAACTAGAAGGAAAAAAAATACAAACAAAATATGACAAACACAAATACAATAAAAATATTGCTAACACAAATAATTCCTTGAAAGTAATAACACTGAATGTCAACGGGTTAAACTCACCTATCAAAAGATTCAGACTGCGACATTGGATAAGGAAATATGACCCATCCATATGCCGTCTACAAGAGACACATCTTAGACCCAGAGACGCATGGAGATTGAAAGAGAATGGCTGGAAAACAATCATACAAGCAAACAATAACCAAAAAAAGGCAGGAGTAACTATATTAATTACAGACAAAATAGACTTTAAATGTGAAAAAATTGTGAGAGACAAAGAAGGATACTACATTTTAATGAAAGGGAAAATCGGTCAAGAAGATGGAACAAGCATGAATATTTATGCTCCTAATAAGGATGCCTCTAAATACGTGAGACAAACGCTGGAAAAACTAAGTGAAACAATAGATGCATCTGCAATCATAGTGGGGGATTTTAATACACCACTATCTACCTTGGACAGAACATCTCAAAAAAGAATCACTAAAGAAACAAAACATTTGAACAGTATATTAGAGGAGCTGGAACTAATAGACATATATAGATCATTACACCCAAACACAGCAGGATATACATTATTCTCAAGCGCACATGGATCATTCTCCAAGATAGACCATATGCTAGGCCACAAAGAAAGGCTGAATGAATTCAGAAATATTGAAATCATACAAAACAATATCTCTGACCACAGTGGAGTCAAGCTGGAAATTTGCAAGGGACAGAAGCCCACGGTTCACACCATGATTTGGAAATTAAACAGCACACTCTTAGAAAAACAGTGGGTCAAAGAGGAAATCTCAAAAGAAATCAATGACTACCTTGAAACAAATGATAATGATAACACAACATACCACAATTTATGGGATGCAGCAAAAGCAGTACTGAGAGGGAAATCTATAGCCATAAATTCATATATCAACAAAGAAGAAAGAGCAAAAATTGAAGAACTAACTGCACATTTGAAGGAATTAGAAAAACAACAACAAAGTGACCCAACAGGAAGAAAAAGGAAGGAAATAACAAAGATAAGAGCAGAACTAAATGAGATAGAAAATAGGAAAGCACTTGAAAAGATAAACAAGACCAAGAGCTGTTTTTTTTGAGAAGATCAACAAAATAGACAACCTTTAGCGAGACTAAGAAAGAAAAAAAGAGAGAAGATGCAAATACACAAAATAAGAAATGAGAAAGGCGATATCACCACTGACCCACAGAAATAAAGACTATCATAAGAGGATACTTTGAAAAACTATATTCCAACACAAATGACAATTTAGAGGAAATGGACAAATTCCTAGAAACACATAAGCAACCCATATTGAAGAAAGAAGAAATTGATGATCTTAACAAACCAATCAGAAGCAGAGAGATAGAATCAGTCATTAAAAATCTCCCAACTAAGAAGAGCCCAGGGCCAGACAGCTTCACAGTGAATTCTACGAAACATTCCAGAAAGAACTAACACCAATCCCGCTGAAACTATTCCAAAAAATTAAAACAGATGGAACATTGCCGAACTCCTTGTATCATGCCAACATTACCCTAGTACCAAAGCCAAACAAAGACACCACAAAAAAGGAAAATTACAGACCAATTTCTCTAATGAACCTAGATGCAAAAATACTTAACAAAATACTTGCTAATCATATTCAACAACACATTAAATGAATTATACACCACGACCAAGTGGGATTTATTTCAGGTATGCAAGGATGGTTCAACATAAGAAAATCAATCAACGTAATACACCATATAAACAGATTGAAGGAAAAAATCACATAATTATATCTATAGATGCAGAAAAAGCATTTGACAAAATACAGCACCCTTTCTTGATAAAAACACTCCAAAAGATTGGAATACAAGGACATTTTTTGAACATGATAAAGAGTATATATGAAAAACCTACAGCCAACATTGTTTACAGTGGAGAAATCCTAAAATCCTTCCCTCTAAACTCAGGAACAAAACGAGGATGCCCATTGTCTACGCTCCTATTTAACATTGTCTTAGAAGTACTTGCTCGAGCACTGAGGCAAGAACCAGATATAAAAGGCTTTCAGATTGGAAAGGAAGAAGTCAAAATTTCATTATTTGCAGATGACGTGATCCTATACATAGAAAACCCTGAGAGATCTACAACAAAGCTTCTAGAACTCATAAATGAGTTTAGTAAAGTCGCAGGTTATAAGATCAATGCGCAAAAATCAGTAGCATTTCTGTACACCAATAATGAGCAAGATCAGGAGGAAATAAAAAAAAAATACCATTCACAATAGAAAATTTAAAAAAATCAAATACTTAGGAATAAATTTAACTAAAGATGTAAAAAACTTATACACTGAGAACTATACAAGACTGTTCAAGGAAACCAAAGAAGACCTAAATCAATGGAAGAATATTCCTTGTTCATGGATAGGAAGACTGAATATTATTAAGATGTCTATCCTACCAAAACCGATCTACACATTCAATGCAATCCCAATAAAAATCAACACAGCCTTCTTTAAGGAACTAGAAAAACTAACTATGAAATTTATTTGGAAAGGAAAGAGACCATGAATAGCCAAAGACATATTGAAAAAGAAAAACGAAATTGGAGGAATCACACTACCTGACTTCAAAACATACTACAAAGCTACAGTAGTGAAAACAGCATGGTATTGGCATAACGAGAGACACACAGACCAATGGAATCGAATTGAAAGCTCTGATATAGGACCTCACATATATAGCCATATAATATTCGATAAAGCCACCAAACCCTCTCAACTGGGAGAGAGTGGCCTATTCAACAAATGGTGCCAGGAGAACTGGATAGCCATACGTAGAAGAATGAAAGAGGATTACCATCTCACACCTTATACAAAGATCAACTCAAGATGGATCAAAGACCTAAATATAAGAGCCAAGGCCATAAAAACCTTGGAAAGCAGTGTAGGGAAACATCTACAGGACCTTGTAATAGGAAATGGTTTCATGAATATCACACCAAAAGCACGAGAAGCAAAAGAACTAATAGATAAATGGGACTTCCTCAAAATTAAAGCCTTCTGCACCTCAAAGGAGTTTGTCAAGAAAGTAAAAAGGGAGCCCACACAGTGGGAGAAAATATTTGGCAACCATATATCTGATAAGAAACTTATAACTTGCATATATAAAGAACTCATATATCTTGAAAATTAAAAGATAAACAACCCATTTAAAAAATGGGAAAAAGATTTAAACAGACACTTCTCCAAAGAAGAAATACAAATGGCTAAAAAGCACATGAAAAAATGCTCCAAATCTCTAGCTATCAGGGAAATGCAAATCAAAACTACAATGAGATACCATCTTACCCCCATAAGATTGGCAGCTATAAAAAAAAAAAACAGAAGAATACAAATGCTGGAGAGGATGTGAAGAAAGGGGAACACTCATCCACTGCTGGTGGGAATGCAGAAGGATCCAACCATTCTGGAGGACAGATTGGCGGTTTCTCAAAAAACCAACCATAGATTTGCCATATGATCCAGCAATACCATTGCTGGGTATATACCCAGCAGATCTGAAAACAAGGACACAAACCGATATATGTACACCAATGTTCATAGCAGCATTGTTCACTATCGCCAAAAGTTGGAATCAACCCAAATGCCCATCAACAGATGAGTGGATCAATAAAATGTGGTACATACACACAATGGAATACTACTCAGCTGTAAGAACAAATGCACTACAAACACACATGATAACATGGATGAATCTTGAGAACTTTATGTTGAGTGAAGCAACCCAGGCATTGAAGGACAAATACTATATGACCTCAATGATATGAAATAAAGAAGCTGCCTCAGAGAGCTAGAGACTGAATGATAGTCTTACAGGAAATTGGGGAGTGGAGGAAGGATGGGAGCCGACCCTGCAGGGGTGGAATTTATGATGAGCTGGCAGTAAGTATGAACACAAAGACGAGATAAAATGGGGGCAAGGGGTTGCCTTTTGGTGGGGCTTTGCGGGTTTGAGGGTGGCTGGGGATGGGTGGATGGGTAATATTGCCCAAAAAGTGGGGGGAGGGAGGGGTAACATACGAACACAGGAGAGTGTCAGGTGTTCGTTGAGAGTAAAATGCTGAGAAAATTATATCAAAATATAATTAAGAGGGTTACCTGTTTAGGATGCTCGGAAGGGATGGTCTGATGCGGGACGGGCTCCTGGGAGATGTCTGAATGCTCATTTTGCCAGAGTGGGTGATACCATTGGGTAGGGACTCAAGTAGTGAGTGTGGGGGTGGACCCACATCCTGGGGAGGCCTAATGCCATCAAATAGAGGGAACTGTATCTCTCGAGAGAAAGGGTGGCTCCCAGGGCATTGGGGCAGCTGAGCAAGTTAGGACCTGAACACTGTTGCAAGTATCTCTGGATGTGGCTCCTTGGGAAACGGAGGTTGGCTGTCAATGTGGGCACCAAGGGGATGGGAAAATGGATGTTAAATGTGTGGAACCCAGGTAAATGTGGGGTAAGAGAGGAGTTTCATGAGAGTACACAAGGATGGATATAAAACATATAATATTACATCATAAACATATAGGGGACGACAGAATGATAATGTAAACCATAATGTAAAACATAGGATAACTAAAAATGTTAGAAAACTGTGTGTCCTAAAGTATGCACCACAATGTAAGCACAGATGTCACCTGGTTTGAAAGCTATTGTCTCAGACTCTGTACATCACTTTAAGTAAATATGTTGTGAATAGGTTGTAAGAGTATCACTGTGGAAGGGAAAAGGTTTTGTGGTGGATGTGTGGGAGTGCTGTATATTGTATACATGAATTGCTGTGGTCTAGGGCTCTTGTGAAGAGAAGTTCAATAATTAGGGGGAAAAAAAAGGAAAAGAAAGATAGGATGTAGAATTTTTCCAAGTCAACACGTATTCTATATCTAACCTTTAAACCCATCGCTATATCCCATTTTGCTAGTAAGAGATCCTGACATTATATTGGGGCTTCAATTTTCAGGAAGTTCTGGATCACAGAGTGGTTCAACAATGGCAGTGGAGGAATACTGGTATAGGATACTATTGATGGGTATATATGGCTGACAGGGAGCTATACAGGGCATATGTCCAGGGTGCATGGTAATGTTTGGATATACTCATAGTGGCAACAATTAAAAACTAAAGCTGGGGAGGTACTGGGTCCCTGGCCAGGGGTGCTGTGCCATGGCCCCTAGGGGAGCAGCGGCAGTCCCCCAGGTGCAGCGGCAAGGACCGAGAAGGAATGAGGGTCCAACAGTGAGCCCCTGATACTAATGACTATGCTTGTGAGCCTATATGCCTGAAATAAGAACAAGGCCTAGAGCAGCACTGTGCCTTGGAATTTCCTCCTGACAGCCTTCATGTTACTCAAATGTGGCCAGTCTCGAAGCCTAACTCAGCATCTAAATGCAATGCCTTCCCCCCAGCATGGGACATGACACCCAGGGATGAGCCTCCCTGGCACCGAGGGATCACTATCAACTAACAACTGATAATGCAACTGGAAAATGACCTTGAATTGAAGGTTCAATGTGGATCAGTAGAATATCCCTGTCTACATAGAATAATATGACTTTAAAATGCTGTTTGACCTAATGTATGGGGGAAATAGAAAGGAGAAATGAGTTTATATGGCTATGAGTCTCTAAAAAAAAAAAGAGTCTGGAGGCTGTCAGAAGGATTGCCCTTATGCACAACTGAGCAGAGTCTAAGAGACAGATAAAGTAGATACAATCCCCAGGTATTGGTTCCTTGGAGGGCTAAAGGGACCCACAGGTTCTATGGTCATGGCAGATAGGGTTCACTGCCATGTCAGATGGCCCTTCTTTGGAGCTGGTGTTTCTGCGTGATGAAACTGGACCCAGAGGGGATCTCTTTTCATAAGACTATCATGCTACTTTATTGGAATTGTAGTTGGTATTGGGGTTTAAGATATATTTAGGGGATTGAATCTTTTTACTGACAATATGATAGCCAGGCCCTGAGCCTCAACAGACTCCAGCTCCTACAATCGGATTTATTGGACTCACCTCACTCAGATAAGATGGAGTTGAAGAAGGACAACCACCACACCATGGAGCCTAGAGTGCCTACAACTGAAAGCAGGAGGATTGCATCCAGTAACCATGTGGAATCTGAGCCTCCTCTTGACATAGAGGTGCAATGGACACAACCAATCCAAGGTCCACAGAGAAAAGGTGGCATTGGAGTGGGAAAAGTGGACATGGTGGCTGATGGGTATGGGGAATGGCAGGAAGAGATGAGATGTGGAGGCGCCTTTGGGACTTGGAGTTTTCCTGGATGGTGCTTCAGGAGCAATCACCAAGCATTGTAAATCCTCCCAGGGCCCACTGGATGGAATGGGGGAGAGTGTGGGCCATGATGTGGACCAATGACCATGAGGTGCAGAGATGCTCAGAGATGTACTTACCAAATGCAATGGATGTGTCATGATGATGGGAGTGAGTGTTGCTGGGGAGGGGAGGGGTGTGGTGGGGGTGGTGGGTTTGAATGGGACCTCATTTTTTTTTAATGTAATATTTTTACAAAATCAATAAAAAATAAATAAATAAATAAATAAATAAATAAATAAATAGATAGATAAATACTTCACTGAGACCTGTGGCAATTGCTGCCATGCATCACATTAACTTTACAAATTCTGGAACTGCAAACTTGCAGCTTGTGTCTGCCTATGGACTTTGGGACTGTGTGCTCTCTCCTTATGCTATTGTGACAGGAACTGTTAACATCACAAAGGAAAATGGATACTGGCCCCTTGGACTAATGGCACTCATAGTCATAACCTGCAAAAGAATTTGTGGACAAGACAGTATTTGACCCTTAAACATATCATTTTAAAGCCTGTGTTGAAGATCCATTTGTTTTCATAACTGGTAAGATAACTATTAAGTATGAAAAATACTAGTGATTTGTGGCATAGCCAAGAGCACATTTGTGAACAGTTAAATAATTGGGTTAATGATTTAGAATCTGCTGTTTTGCATATTGGAGATCAATTGTATAATTTAAACTTGTTAAGGGGATTGAGGTGTGGTTGGAATGAAAGTAATTTCTTTATGACTCTGCATATAATTCATCAGATATAGTATGGAAAATGAGACTCATTTATTAGGCCATAAAAGTAATATCTCTAGAAATAATGGAATTACAAAGAAAAATATTAGAAATATCTCAAGATCAAATTCATGTAGCCAATGATCAAGACATTTTCTCTGATATGATTTCACATATTACAAAATTTAACCCAGTTAATTGATAGAAATCACAGCATTTCCTGTCAGGTTTAGAAATAGGGTTAATCATATTTGTTCTGTGCTCATGATTCTCGCCTGTGCTGAACAGTGCTTTTGAAGAAAATTGGCAAAGCGTAACAGCCATGGGACATGCGAATAATCTGGTGCTAGCAAAAGCACTTCAATAATTTCCCCAAGTCAAAGAGCTTGGCCAGTAGTCAATGACGGGTAAGACTCTCAGAGGAGGGCAACCTAAGACAGGCACGGTCACCTCAACTAAAACAAAAAGGGAGAAATGTTGGAAACTGAGGCACAGTGGCCTCTCAAGGACAGACGTGCTGTCTCCATGACAGTGCTGTCTCCATGACTATGCTTGCAACCTAAGGAATGCGGTGATTGGGAGTTCCTGGCAAATGGTTTGAAGCTGTTAAAGGCTGAAAGAAAAGATGAGCTCATATCTTTTGTAATGTATAGAACACTTAGACTTTGTACCTTGAGATAAGATTTTTTAAAATTCCTTAGACTATAGATAATGCTGATAGTTAATACATGTTGTGACATTAAGTGTTGCTCCTTAATGTCATGTAGGCTAGTGTTTGTGTGTATAGGCATGTACACTGGGGTATATAAGACCCCCTTGTAAACAATAAAGTTGTCTTAGGAGTCATTACTCACAGACCCCCTGATCCCAGTTCTCTCATTCTTTCTCTTTGTTTCCTTCTCCCTTATATCTTTCTTTCATTCCTGATACCCTTCAGGTCCAAATCTCCAACATTCTGCACCTCAAAGGAGTGTGTCAAGAAAGTGAAAAGAGAGCCTACACAATGGGAGAAAATATTTGGTAACCTGCATATCCTGCATATATAAAGATCTCCTATATCTTGAAAATAAAAAGACAACCCATTTAAAAAATGGGAAAAAGATTTAAACAGACACTTCTCCAAAGAAGAAATACAAATGGCTAAAAAGCACATGAAAAAAATGCTCCAAATCTCTAGGTATTAGGAAAATGCAAATGAAAGCTACAATGAGATACCATCTTACTCCTATAAGATTGGCAGTTATGAAAAAAAACCCCAGAAGACTACAAGTGCTGGAGAGGATGTGGAGGAATGGGAACACTCATCCACTGCTCATAGGAATGCAGAAGGATCCAGCCATTCTTGAGGACAGTTTGGCAGTTTCTCAAAAACCAGCTATAGATTTGCCATATGAACCAGCAATTCCACTGCTGGGTATATACCCAGTAGAAATGAAAGCAAGGAGACAAACTGATATATGCATACCAATGTTCATGGCAGCATTGTTCATTATTACCAAAAGTTGGAATCAACCCAAGTGCCCTTCACCATGTGAATGGATAAATAAAATGTGGTATATATGTACAATGGAATACTAGTCAGCTTTAAGAATGAATACATTACAAACACACATGATAACATGGATGAATATTGAGAACCTTATGTTGAGTGAAACCCAGGCATTGAAGGACAAATACTGCTTGACCTCTCTGACATGAAATATGTAAACCAAGCTGCCTCAGATAGCTAGAGACTGGATGATAGGCTTAAAGAATTTGGGGGTTAGAGGAAGGTTGAGAGCTGACACGTACCTGGGTGAAATCTATGATAAGCTGTAGGTAAGTATTTGTACAGGGGAAAGATATAATGGGGGCACAGGGATAACTTTGGGTGGGGTTGTGTGGGCTTGAGTGGGGGTAAGGATGGGAGGATGAGTAATATTGCCCAAGAAATTGGGGGAAGGGTGGGTGAACATATGAACATAGGAGATTGTCAGGTATGTGGTTGAGAGTATAATTTTGAGAAAACTTTTAAAAAAATATAATGAGGAAGGTTACTTGTTTAAGATGCTTAAAGGGGAGAATCTGACATGGGACAGGCTTCTAGGGAGTGTGTGAGTGCTCATTTTGTGATAGTGGGTTATATCATTGGATGGAGACCCAAACAATGAGATTGAAAGCATAACCACATCCTGGGGAGGACTGATGTTCTCAAATAGAGGGAATTGTATCTCTTGAGAGAATTGGTGGCTCCCAATGCATTAGGACACTCGAACATGTCAAGCCCTCAACATTGCAGCAAGTATCTGTGAATATGGTCCTTCAAGCAATGAAGATTGATTGTCACTGTGAGCCCTGAGGGGAGGGGGAAAGAGGTATTGAATAGATGGAATCAGTGTAAATGTGGGGCAACGGAAGTGTTCCACAAGATTATGCAAGGATGGATATAGGACATGTTAAATTACACAAAAATGTATAGGGGCCTATAGGCTAAAATGTAAATCATAATATAAAACATAAGATAACTAAAAATTTAGAAAATTTTATAATCTAAAATATAAGGCTCAATGTAACCCCAAGTGTAATCTTGTTTAAAAGCTATTTTCTCTATATCTGTACATCAGTTGCAGTAAAAATAGTATAAAAATTTGAAAAGATTATTGCTAGGGAAGGGGCAAATTGTTTGTTGTTGAATGTGTGGGAGTACTGCATATTGTATATATGAATTACTGTGAGGTAAAACTTTTGTGAAGACAAGCTTAATAATTAGAAAAAAAAGAAAAAGAAAGGACATAGACACTGAGGAAGTGATGGAAGAAGTTTCCTTGCCAATGTGCATACAGGGCAACAATTATTGCCGTAATGGAAGGCAAAATATCAAAAACGAAATCTTTTTCATATTTTAATTTTTTGATACCCCAATTTGTTTTTACTTTAATTTTTCTAAATTAGTATGTATTCTATATCTAACCTTTAAACCTATCATTATATTCCATTTTACTATGAATGGAACTTGGCAATATATTAGGCTTCATTTTTGGAGAAGTTTTGGACCACAGAGATTTTCAACAATGGCAGGGAAGTAATACTGATGTGGGGTGTTATTGATAGGGATAAATGGTTGGGAGGGAGTTCTCCAGGACATATATACAGAGTACATAAAAATGTTCAGATATTTTCACAGTGGTTACAGTTAAAAATGGTGACTGAGGGAGTGCTACCTTCCTAGCCAGGGGAGCTCTATCACATTCCCTAATGGAACAGCAACAATCCCCCAGGTGCAATGGCTAAGACCAATAAAGAAGGATGGTCCAACAATGAGCCCTTGATACTAATGACTATGCTTGAGAGCCTGTGCTGAAATAAGAACTTGGCCTAGAGCTGCAGGGTGCCTAAGAGTTACCTCCTGAGATCCTCCATGTTGCTCAAATATGGCTAGTCTCAAAGACAAATGCAGCATGTAAATGCATTGCCTTCCCCCCAGCATGGGACATGACTCCCAGGGATGAGCTTTTCTGGCACCAAGAGATTACTACCAAGTACCAGCTGATGATGTAACTAGAAAACAACCTTGAATAAAAGGTTCAACTCAGACCAGCAGAATATCTCAGCTTACTTGTAATATCAGGTGTTAAAAATGTTTTTTGACCTTGAATAAAGGGCAAAAATGGAAATGACAAATGAGTTTATATGGCTATG
Source organism: Dasypus novemcinctus (assembly GCF_030445035.2). Classification (NCBI taxonomy): domain Eukaryota; kingdom Metazoa; phylum Chordata; class Mammalia; order Cingulata; family Dasypodidae; genus Dasypus; species Dasypus novemcinctus. The sequence continues at coordinate 5,521,309 of NC_080695.1, read as the reverse complement.
AGTCTCCAAAAAAGAGCCAGGTGGTCATCAGTGGGGTCGCCCTTATGCTCACCTCAGCAGAGTCCCAGAGACAGCTAAAGTAGATATAACCCCAGGTATTGGTTCTTCCAAGGGCTACAGAGACCCACAGGTTCTATGATCATGGCCAATGGAGTTTAGTGCCATGTCAGTTGGCCCTACTTTGGAGCTTGTTTTCCTGAGTGTGATGGAGCTGGACTCAGATGTGATCTTTGTTCACAAGGTTTTTCTGTTACTTTTACTGGACCTGTGGTTGGTGCTGGGCTTTGGTGACCTGAATCTTTGGACTGTCCATCTGATAGCCAGACCCTGAGCCTCAACAGACTTGCAACTCCTACTCTCTGGTTTATTGGACTTACCCCAGTCAGCTAACAGGGAGGTAAAGATGGTCAACCACCACACCAGGAAGACAAGAGTGCCTACAACTGCAAGCAGGAGAATAGCATCCATCATCCAAGTGGATTATAATCACTCTCTCGAAATAGAGGTGGAGTGGACATAACCATCCCAGGGTCCACAGAATGGAGGAATAGAGTATGGATTAGAGTGTACTTACTGATATTCTACTATGGAACTATTGTGATTAGTAATGGACGTAAATGTAACATTGATGTGGAGAAAGTGGCCATGGTAGCTGCTGAGGGTAGGGAGTGGGAAGAAGAGATGTGATGTGGGGGAATTTTTAGGACTTGGAATTTTCCTGGGTGGTACTGCAGGGACAGTTTCTGGACATTATGTCCTACCATGGCCCACTGGGTGGGCTGGGGAAGAGTGTAAACTATATTGTGGACCATTGACCATGTGGCACAGCAGTGCTCAGAGATGTATTCACCAAGTGCAATGAATGTCCCATGATGATGGAGGAGGTTGTTGTTATGGGAGGAGTGGGGTAAGCGGATGGGGAGTATATGGGGCCCTCATATTTTTGAATGTCACATTAAAAAAATAAAAAGACAAAAAATGAGGGTGTGTTCAAAGTCTTCACAGGCAAAAGCTGACAGAATATGTCACCAAATACCAGAATTACAATAGACACTAAATGGAGTACTGCAACCTGAAAGGAAAAAAAACAAAAACAAAAAAATGGTTAAAACATATCATGTTTGTAACTAGCAGAGCTATTATATATGACAATGGTTGAAATGAAAAATCTTAGATCAGGTATATTACAGAAGAAAAGCTAAAAACTGTAACATGGGACAGTATAAGATGGTAAAACCTCATGTAAAATAAGAATATGGGTGATATTGCGTATATACAACCACTTTTACAAATTATAAATACAAATATACTAGTGAAGGTAAAAGAGTAGCACTTATGTACATCAGGGAAAGCATAGAGAGATTGAGAGATGATGATTTTTGTTTGTTTTTATTTATTATTATTACTGGAATAATGAAAAAGAATAACTGAAGTGATGAATGCACAAATATGGAATTACAGCGATTTATGCTTTATTAATATGTATCAATAAACATGATTTGTTTACCACAAAAACAACAAAAAACAAAACATAAGGAGATAGCAGGACACATGTCTTAGAATGGCTAAAATTAAAAAGACTGACCATACCAAGCGTCAACAAGGACATGGAGAAACTGAAAGCACCATGCACTGCTGGTAGGAATCGCAAATGTACAACCATTTTGTAAAAGAGTTTGGCTGTTTCATAAGAAGTATGATCTATCTGGGTTAGCAGTTCCACTCACAGATATTTACTCAAGAAAAAATGAAAACATAAATCCATACCAAGTCTATACACAAGCAGTTTATAGCAGCTTTATTTGTAATAGCCAAAAGCTGGAAACCAATCAAATGTATATGAATAGGTGAATGGATAAACAAACTATTGTATAGCCATACAATAGAAGTTGCTCAGCAATATGAAGGATTGAACTACTGATACACACTGCTATATGTATGAATCTCAAAATAACTATGCTCAGTAGAAGAAGACCAAAAACTACATTCGGTGCAATTCCATTTTTATAAAATTCTGGAAAATGCAAGCTAAATGGATCAGTGGTTGCCTGGAGATGGGGTGGTGACAGGAAAGGAATGGGAAGGAGGGATTACAAAGGGACAAAAGGACACTTTTGGGGTTGATGCATGTCTTCATTATCCTGATTATGATGATGATTTCACAGGTGCATGCATAACTCAAAACTTATCCAATTGTATACTTCTAAGAGGAATGGAGTGGTATATTGTGATTCTAATTTGCATTTCCTTCACTACTAATGAGAGGTTGGGAGTATTATAGGCTTGGATCCTATGATTGAAATCTAGGCTGGGCAGAGAGATTTGGGAGCCATTGTGTAAAAAAAGTTGAACCTGTGGATTTGAGTTCCTCCATCAGAGAGAGCATGCGGCATGAGGAAAGAAGTCTGGGATGAATGGCCAAAAAGGAAGGTTGTTCTTTGATGAGGAATTTTAAGCCTTACTGATATCAAGAATCAGCCATGGCTTCAGATTCAGAAGAGCTGGGTGATGGAGAACCTACTTTCCAAGCCTCTGTTCTACCATATATAAAGAATGTCTGCATCTAACTGGGAGAAAGCACCCAAACAAATTTTGAGGCTTTGTGGACTAACAATGACCTTGAGTAAGTGACAGGCTTGAAAATATAATGACAGTTCACAAAGTCTGTCCCCTGATCCTAGACAACCCTGCCATGGAGTCTCTGAGAACAAGAATTCTCTTGGCAAAATTCCCAGCAGGTGTGCACAGCCCTCATAGCTTGGGCCCACTGTGGGAAATGCAGGGTGGTAGCCTTCTGAGAACAAGAACATGACCTTGTTGGCTGTCGCTCCAAAGGCATTTCTATAGGACCATCAATTACTAAAAATAAATCCAGAGACCAGTGGACAAGGAAAACAGCTTGTGAGACCAAAAGGTGGCTCTGAGACATCCACAGCTCACCTCCAAATAGCCATCCCTCTCTGAAGATGGGTTCCTGGGTGTTGAACATTTTGGTTCAGCTTACATTGTCTAAGTCTAGTAGTGGCATAGGCAATGACATGAAGTAAATATGACATAAGGCAAATGGGATGAGTTCCACCTTTGGGATGCACAGATAGTAGGGTTTGTGTCCCAGATGGCCTGAGCCACTTAGAAAGTTCTGCTCTGGAAATTCATGTCAAGTTAGGATCAGAGTTAGTGTTAGAAACCTGTTAAGGTCAGAGCGAAGCAGAGATCCTAAATCAGATGGCAAAGTCACGTGACAGAGAGGAAACTGGAAAAATGGCGCTAACAGGTCCCAGAGACACAGAGAGGCAGAAAGAGAGCCCATACCCTACAGATACCCATTTCAAAATTTCCAATTCTCAGCTGCACTGACAGTGTCTGTGAGGTCTCTGTAACTTTACAGAGATTCAGTTATCCCATCTTTCAAAGAGAGATGAAACCCCATCCTCTTCTTGTATCAAAGTGTTATTGCAGACAACAAACCAGGAACTGTTCATAAAATGTGGAGGTCACACACCTGTGAGGGGTTATTATTTGTTGAAGATGGTGGTCCAAAACTTTTCAGAGAAGCAGGGATTTTAATGGGAAAGTGGTCAGGAAACAAGTCAATTGTGCTATTGCCAATTTAATGCAAAGCAGTTTAATGCGGTAGATATGGAACTTCTACTTCATATCAGATGCCTAGCACAGGCTCTGAAGGACTCACCACCAGGCCCAGTCTTCTTCTGTGCCCCATCAGTGCAGCCTAGACCTGGCAGAGGGGCTATGTCTGTAGTAGGTGGTGTCCAGAATGCATCCAGCTGCTGCTCTGAGCCAACACTGAGGGTCCCTGGATATTGTTGTTGAACTTCTGCCCCCTACAACCCAGGTCACCCTTAGCCTTGGTCCCAACATCTTGGCTTCCTCTCCCTTCTGCAGAGCCCAATTCTGAGACTTCAGCACGTCTACAGCTTCAGCCTGCCCAGGTTATGGTAATGAGCAGATCAGAGAGAACATCGAACCAATTTGGTTTAAAGTTCTTATCACTTGTAGCTGTGTGGCCTTGACAAGTCACTTAACATCTCCTAGCCTGAGTTTGTTCATCCATTACTTCCATCAAGCTAGGCTGGCAGGAGGATTTATTAAAATAATGTAAGCAAAGAAAAAGGTTTAGTGCCTGGCTCATAGAGCATGTGCAATAGATGTTAGCTGCATAAATATTATTATTACTATTATTATTATCTTCATCATCCTCATTAGTCTAATAGGCACAGATAAGAACGATTAGAACTCAATGGAAAATATGATGGGGTCTAACAAGGAATAAAGAGACTCAGAATAGCAGAAAGATCTGGAAAGCTTCCCCAGTTCAGCAGGACCTTCTGGTGCATGCTCATGGCACCACCCCAGCCCTGCTTTCTCCATTGATGAGGAGCTCTCTTCCTCTTGCCTCTGGAGACAGCCATCGTTCTGACTGTGGGAAGCCTTCCCCATAGTGGTCTGAGTCTCTTTGAGGTGTTTTGAGCATTTATGAGCAGACTTCATTGCTGATGGTGAAATCACTTGGAGCCAATTATGAGCTCTCAGAGCTTTGGTGGACGCGGGGCATGAAGGGGCCGAACTGTACATGGAGGGTAGAGGGAGGTGGGGAGGAGGGTCTTGGGAATGATCCTGGCCTTACACTGATGTTGACCAATGACAAGGGATGACAAGTGGCAGGAACTGACCCAGGAGCAACTCCCATGATTATTCCACAGTGGTCCCCATGAGGCAAGACATGTCATCTCTCTGCCTAGGATTCTCTCACCTTGGGAGGAAGGACAGGACCAAGATGGTGAGAAGCTACAGGAAAAGAAGATGAGAGGCCAGTGGCAAGCACATCCTTAGCACAGCCTCAGAAGAGAAGCTGGAGGAACAGAGCACACAGAAAGTCTTCAACAAACCCCAGGGCACTCAGAAAGTCTTCAACTCTTCAAAGCCCAGAGTGCACAGAAAGTCTTCAACAAAGCCCAGGGTTCACAGAAAGTCCTCAACTCCTCACAGTCCAGGGTGCACAGAAAGTCTTCAGCTCCTCAAAATCCAGGGCACACAGAAAGCCTTCAACTCCTCAAAGTCCAGAGCACACAGAAAGTCTTTGACAAAGCCCAGAGCACACAGAAAGTCCTCAACTCCTCAAAATCCAGGGTGCACAGAGCATCTTCAGCTTCTCAAAGCCCAGGGACAGGCAGTTGGCTGGGTTTACCCCTGAGCTCCCAGAATTCTTTGCCCCAAGCTTCTCTTTATGTTGTAGGTTAAAATCTAATCCCTGTCACACACTGTCTGGGGAGGGGACTTACATCCTCTGAACCTCAGTTTCCTTTTTCATAAATAGGAGGTAGTAACTCAATTCACAAACCCGTCTTTACATTTTATCTGTGGATTTGGCCACATTGTCAAGCACTCAATAGAATTTTCAAGGGCAATTGATGGCGACCTGTCTTTCAGAAGAAAAAGTATCCACTGAATGAGCTGATTAAATATTGCATAGCAAGAGGATTGTAGCAAATTTCATTCCTTCAACAAATATTCACTGAGCACCTACTATCTGCCAGGCATTTTGTGAAGATAAAGATGAATTTCAAATAGTTGTTATCCAATGGGTGTCATAAACACATGAACAGAAAATTCAAGCACATTGTGCATGGCTATGATGGGGAAACACTGGTACTCTGGGAACTTGGCAAAGGGACATCTGGTCCAGCCTTTGTATGGGGGAAGGAAAATGTCAGATGGCTTCCCAAGGAGGAGATGGCCTGATGCAAAGGAAGAAAGAGTATGAGTGATCCAGGACATGGCAGGGATTCTGGACATAGGGACTAGCATTCGCAAAGCCAAGAAAGTGTTGGGGAGGGAATTAGGAGCAGTCCCTGTTACTCAGGGGAGCATGCAAACAGGGATGGGAAGATGAGACTGGAGAGGCTGGCAGTGGCTTCAAGCTGTTATTGAGCTGCTCCTTCATCTTCTGATTGATGGGTGCACCCCTGGATGGTGGTAGGTGAGGCAGGTACCTGTTGAGCTTTGTACATTATCAAATCATTCTGGTAGCTGGTGTGGATGGATCTGAGTAGGCAAGAGTGGAGTTGGGGGAGCAGCTGGGAGGCTAGTGCAGAGGTCCACGAGAGAGGGGACAAGACCCATACTGGACAGTGGTGGTGGGCATGGAATGAGGAGGATGGATCAGGGAGTTATTCTGGTGGTGAACTCTGCAGGACAGATGCCTGGCTGGATATGGGGTAAAAAGAAAAGGATGAGCCCAGGTTTCTTGCTTGAGCAGCAGCTATTTAGTTGTGACCCTCCTTGGCTTGGGGCACATGTGTGAGAGCTCAGATGGTCATGTGGAGTTAAAGGGCCCGTGGCCTTCCAGGCAGAGGTTTCCAGCATGCAACCAGAGCTCAGGAAGGAAGCCTGGGCCTAAGAGGCAGATCTGAGAGCTGAAGGCAAGGAGGTCATGAGAGCTCAAATTCAGGAGGGAGTACAGTGAGAAGAGCCATGAGCTAGGGACAGGGCCCTCCTGGGAAATGTCAACATGGAGAACTAAAGAAGAAAGAAAAGTCCACCAGGAGACTCAGAAGATGAAGCCAGGGAGGTAGGAGAAATCCTGCTTACGGGGTGTCATGAAGCAGGGCATGGGCAACACTGTCAATCGTTTCAAATATGGCCACTGTATCAGTAAGACAAGTGCTGGAATGTCTCTACTGAGTTTAGCAGTAAGGTGGTAATGGTGACCCCAAAAAATGATTTCAGGGGAAGTTGGTGGCAAAATCCAGACTGGAGGGAAGTGGATGTGACTCAAGTAGTTGGGTGCCTGCCTACCACATGGGAGATCCTGGGTTCAGTTCCCAGTGCCTCCTGAAGAAGACAAGCAAGACAGTAAGCTGATGTGATGGACTGGCATGCAAGATGATGCACTGAGATGACACAATGAGGAGACACAAAGTGAGACAAGCAGGGAGTAGTGCCTCCCTCCCACATGGGAGGTCCCAGGTTAGTTTCTCAGTACCTCCTAAAAAAAGAAGATGAGCAGACACAGAGAGAAGACAGCAAGTGCAAGAAAATGAGGGAGTGCGGTGAGAATAAATTCAGAAAATAAATCTTTAAAAAAATTCAGACTGGAGAAGGGTGAAGATTATGTGATGGTGCCTAGTCTTTGCAGGTGCTTGGTAAGGCTTGCTCTTCCCTCAATCTTTAGTCCTCTCCCTTTTGAGATCTGCAGACAGCCACGTTGTCCCTGTGAGTCTTCTCTTCCTCAACTACCACATACGTGTCACATGAGCAGCAGTGCTGCTGGAGATGGTCAGCACCCAGGGAATCCTGGAATCCTCAGGAATGCAGAATCCCCAACTTCCAGTGGCTCCCCAGCCAGACCTCACACACACTCCCTTGGGCCCCTGCTCTACTCACTCTTCCTCAGTAATAGCCCTTCCTGTGCTCTCAATGAGCACATGTATGCAGAAGAGTCATCTGAGTCTCTGACCCAGACCTTGCCCAGGAACTCCAGAACTGCATGTCCAAGTATAGAGGTGACATTTCTTCATGTGTCCAAGGCTTCAGTGTGTCTACAATGGAACTCATTGTTTCCTCCCTGATTTTTTCCCTTATCCACTCCAACCTGCTCTTCTGACTTTCTCAACTAGTGAGAGACAGGCCCCACAGTCCTTGCCGTTATATGAGTCAGAAAACCCCAGAATCACCCTGACTCCCTCACTCCCTAATCTCCTCCAAGCCCTGCTGTTTTACTTCCTGATGATCTTGAGTTGACCTCTCACTCCCTAATCTCCTCCAAGTCCAATTGTTTTACCTCTTGACCATCTTGAGTTGACCTCTCACTCCCTAATCTCCCCCAAGTCCTGTTGTTTGACCTCCTGACCACCCTGAATTGACCATCATTATTTGGTAGAAGTTGGATCGCCTCTCACCTGGACCCTACCACATTGTCTTGATTAGACTTCCTACCACCCTTCTTGCCCACCTCCAACCTGATCTACACATCACACTGCAACCAGAGTGATCTTTAACACATAATTCTGTAGCCCAATGAGTAAACCTGGGGAGTTAAATGGTAGAGTATAGGGTAGTAGGAGGCAGAATGAGTGTTGGGAAGGGGAGCTGATATGTTTATAGAATGTCTAAAAAGGGGGATTGTAAATATGTGGAAATGGGTAGAGTTGATGGTATCCCTATATCATGTGATTGTGGTTGAAAGGGGTAGCCTAGGGAGATTAATTTTAATAGAAAGACAGGTAGAGGAGAATATAGGGACTGTATAATATAGTATTTCAGTGGTAAATAAGGATTGTGGTTATAGAACAAATACAAGGTTGTTCTTCTATTACAAAGTGTTATGAATATAGTGATACAGGGGAAAAATAAAACTAATATAACTTGTTTATTATAGTTGACAGAAATATTGCAATGATTTTGTACAAAAGTAAAGAAAAAAATAGAATTTGGGATACAGTTTTATGAGATGTGACTATCATCAAGCTTTTTTTTTTGTCATTAAGAAGACAATCTTGGCCATGTCATCTGGCCAGTATGTGCTCATTTGTTTGTCTTTTGCATGATCCAACTTTTTTTTTTTCAATTTTTCCATTTTTTTTCTTCATCAAGGCGATCTTGGCCATGAAACTGGAGAAACAGATGAGTCTGCCTTGGGTTTGGACAGGGTGGGTGTGCCTGCACAGGGTGATTTATGGTGATGTTTCCATGGTTTCTGGAGCTACCTTTTGTCTGTTATTTTACTTCAGAAGGTGAAATGAAGTTTTAAGAAACAAATCTGATCATGCCACTCTCTTGCTATAAATGCTTCAGTGACTTCCCACTGTGTTTGGGATGAAGACAAAACTTGACACCAGTGGGTGGCTTCCTCAGTTCTTCCCAGCTCTGTCTCCTCCCTCACAGAACCCCTGCATGTGCCCACCCCATGGAATGTTCTATGTGCCTCCCTTTGCCTACTTAGCTCTAAACCTTCCAACAGCCTCAACTCAGTATCACTTCTTTACTGATACCTCTAAACATCCCCCATTCTGAGGTCCTTAAAAGCTCTGCTGCACATTTGGTACCTAATGGAGGAGAGCAAGTCAAGGGTTCAGAGGGAAACAGCTGGTGTCGCTGCACTGGCCTGTTCAGGCCTCCTTGGGAGTCTGTGGGTGGTAGCAGTCCTGGTCCCCTTCCCTCCCCTTCCTTTACTTGCAGATGGAATGAGGGAGTGAAGAAAGAAGAGCTCCCCTGTGTGGTCACCAGTCGGGCTGAAGTGTGGTTTGCTGGCCTGGCGGGGGAGCAGCCGCGGTAGGCCAAGCCGCTGCCCCCATAATAGGGTGGCTGGTCGGACTCACCGCCACCCCTGAAGGAGCTCGGCATGGGCGCAGAGTGCCCTCGGGTCTCCCCTTCTCGGCAGCCATGCTTCCGCGGCCGCCCCTCCTCCCGGATGGCGCCACCCGATGCCTGTGGGGCAGCACCCTTCTTCTTCTTTCTCCCTGCGCAGCAGGGCGGAAAATTCCAGTCTGCCCTTTTCCCCTCACCCGACAGCAGCAACAGCCAGGTGTGGGTGGAAAAATCCAGCCCGCTCTTTCCCCCTCCCCCAACAGCAGCAACAGCCAGGTGTGGGCGGAAAAATCCAGCCCGCCCTTTTCCCTTCCCCCGACAGCAGCAACAGCCAGGCGTGGGCGGGAAACTCAAGTCTGCCCTCCACCCCAGCAACAGCAGCCACCAATCCCTAAACCCTGCCCCTTCCCCCAGCAACAGCGACAGCCAATCCCTAACCACCACCCCTCCCCCGTCCAGTACTGCCCACTGACCTTTTGCCGGCAACCAATCAGAACAGGGCGTGGCTTCGACCAATCAGCCTTCCCCAGCCCCTATAAAACTGTTGCCTCTCCCTCAGTAAAGTGGACTTGCGTGTTTACCTTGTCTCCGCAGTAGTTCTTCTGCCGTGCGCCCTCCAGTCCTGAGAGCCCCCGACAAGGGCCTGGCCTCCCTTGTCCCCAGTTCGTCGCCTGCTTCTCCGGGCGACCCCTTCGTCGCCGGCTTCGCCGGGCGACCCCGTCAGCCGAACTGCGCAACCCCTTGTGAGACTGATCCCTCGTCTGCTGCCGGACCGACCCCTCGTCCCAGGTGGGACCGACCCCTTGTCCCAAGTGGGACCGACCCCTCGTCCAGAGCTGGACCGACCCCTCGTCCGCAGCCAGACCCCACCTCTACCGACCGAGCAAGCCGCCGCACCCCTGAGCTGGCAGAGTGCCGTTTAGCTGCATGGTTCTGAAAAATGGGCCCAAAACATTCACTTGATCAGTCACTGCTTTAATCACTGACCCTTCAGCCCTGCACTTTGCACTCAGGTATCTGGGCTGTGGCCCACTAAGATGATCTGCTCTTTTCAAACTTTGCTTTTTCAGAGTGATGCTAGTCTACTTCTGTTGCATCTTCTCCAAGTGGATTAATCTTTCATATTTCTTATTCCTGCCTGATTACTAGATGATCTTGATGACTGGATCTAATTCCATTATTTCCTGGTGACCCAGGGTGGAATCAATTTTTGCAGGGCCCAGTGCTTTTTGGGGGTCCTTCCTTAACTAAACTGCAGCAATATCTTACTTTTGGAAACCTCACTAAGCGTGAGGCCCTGGAAGCACATGACTGGGCCCCTCCTATTCTTTTGGAGCCAGAAGAGACCTGCTGCCCATGAAGGGCTCTGAGGCTAAACTTCATTGGCTTCATGGAAATGGCTTTTGGGTACAGTTTTGCGATCCTGTGTTGGGAAGTGTCAGCTTGTCCTGGACCCACTGTGGGGCTGACCAAGCACAGACTGCGGGCTTTGTCCTCTGCAGGCTTCTACCCTGCAGGGCAGACGGGCCATTTCATGACTAAAGCACATGCCAGCAACTCCATGGTTCCTCTCAAAAGGGACCTCCTCTTCCCCGGCCTCCCACTGTGGGCATGGGGTGAGAGAGCAGACTGTACCTGGACATGCTTCCCTGGGTCAAGGGAAGGGCTCTGGGGGCAGGTGCGGCTCATATGCAGCATTTCTCTCTGTGGGGAAGAAGCTTTTCACCTTCCTCCTCACTGCCCCCTGGCCTTGGGGAAGCCTGTCTTCCCATTTGGAAGGTAGGTTTTAGATTCCAACCAGGAGGCCCCGTGCTGGGTTTAGCCAAGCCGGGATCCCTGGGGGCTGCAGAGGCCCTGGTCCACTCAGGGGTCTGGGAGACGCAGCTGAGGGCTCTGTCATTGAAACAGCTATGAAGTGCCCCATCTGCGGGAACACCTCCAGCAGTCAGCTGTGCCAGATAATAAGCAGACAAAAGCTCCTGCTCCCCTGGGGCCACCTTCTAGTTGGGAGTCAGAAAGTAACAGGGCTCGGTCCAGGAAGTAAACCGTGGCACCCCACTGCCTCCCTAGATGTGCAACAACCTCCCTTCTGTGGGGGTGATGGCAGAGCCACAGACCAGGAACCCCGAGTGGATACTGGGGGCCAAGGGGCTCCTTCCACTGCGAACCCTGGAAGGACCATGGGGGAGGCCAGGGTGGGTGGGGCAGAGCTGAGTCCACACAGCCTGGGTTTCCAGTGGGCACTGAGGCCTGGGGGCTTCCCTGGGAAGAAAGGAGTCAGAAGGGGCTGCAGGGGGTTCCTGGGAGCCATGTGGGGCTTCTTAAAGGGGACAGCCTTTGGAATGGCTGCAGGGATGCCAGGGGCCAGGGAAGGTCTCAGAAGGAGCCCCCTCACCTTCCTGGGCTGCTCCATGTGGGAAGCCAGGGCCAGGAGCCCCAGGAATCTGAGGCTGAGGGGTTTTCAGGACTGGGCCTCAGGGGCACCTGAGAGTCTGGACTCACCCTCACCCCCCAGTGCCACAGGGCGTCATCCAGGGCACTGTCCCGTATGCGGGGACACTCCACTGCACTCATCGTGCTGGAAGGAGAATCTAGACGTGGGTGAGCCGGGCTGGGGCAGGTGGGCAAGGACGCTGAGGCTGAGGAGAGGACCCTGAGCTGGGGGCCAGGCAGGGTGGACAAGGACACTGAGGCTGGAAGAGAGGCCCCAAGCCAGGGGCTGGGCAGGTGGGCACTGAACCCAAGGCCCAGGAGAGGCCCCGAGCCTGAGCTCCAGCAGGGGTACACTGCACCTCCCGAGAGCCCCCTGCCGCCCTGGGAGTGGGGGTACCTGGCGTCTCTCACAGCGAGCACAGCCTGGGAGACGCCTCAGGTGGGGTCCCCTCTGCTCAAGCAGCAGAGCCCCGACTGCGAAGGTGGCGAGGCATGGCTAAGCGAGCATGGCTCCTCCTCCCAAAGGGAGAAGCAGGGTTCTGCCAGGCCAGGTGGCCAGAAGGGGCCGAGCAGTCCTTTCCAGCCTCCACCTCTCCAGCTGCCATCAGAGAGGGCTGGGCGGGGGTCCCTCAGCCTCTGCCCAGTCACCTGTCCTCTGGGGCCCAAAACCCGCTCAGGTCCCATTTCCGGTGTGTGTGCCGCTCTGCCCCCTGGTGGTCGCTCGCGGTAGTGCAGCAAGAGGGAGAGAAGCAGGTTGGTTAGAGCCTGGGGGGCACCCCGAGGGGCGTTGTCTGCTTTAGGGGAGACCCGTCAATTCTGGAAAGAGGAGGAAGGTGAGCAGCCGCGGTGCTCGCCGTGGGGTGGGTGGAGGAAGCGAGGTCCACCCAGGCAGGACGCGTCCTGGCTCCATCCTCCTTCCTTTTAGATTTATGGGGGGCCTGAGTCATGGGGAGACCCTTCGAAGTAAAGAGTGAGGGTGGGGGTGACGTCAGGGTCAATTTCCCGGAGGGGCTGTTTGAACCCAGTTCTGAGAAGAGGTCGGGGCCTGGGTGGAGTGGAGGGAGGAGGAGCCATGAGCAGAGACCCCACCCCTGCCCCTCCACCCTCAGGCCCCAGGTCTCAGCAGCCCCTTGTCCCCCTCTGTTCCCTGGATGCTGCCATCCCAAGACCCAGCCTCTCCGGTCTGCCTGCACCTGCCCAGCCTGAGCCTAGAGCCCTTGCCTGTGCCCTTTGAGCTGGGCTTTCATCTGGGAAACGGGGTGATGCTGCAGGATATCTCAGCAGCCAGGAGCAACTGACACTGCAGCTCCCAGCAGTGCCCAGGGCACAGACTGCGGGGGCGGGGGGGGGGAGGGCAGGGGCTTCCCTGGAGAGGCACTCAAGGCAAGGTGGTCCTTTCAGCCACCAGGCCCCCAAAGCAGAGCTCAACAACAGCTCACACTCCAGGGTCCAGCCCATGTGGCCCCTCTGGGCAGCAGGGACACAGCCAACCAGGCCAGTGCACCACAGGCTGCCTCTAGAGCTCTAACGTGGAGGAAAGGACAATGAACCTTGGCCCAGCATGTCGAGGACAGGGAGAGAAGGCCACTGCCCGTCCCTTCTCCTGGCAGCTCCTGTTCGGTTGACCCTCCCTTCCTGGGGCCAGCATTCACTCTCTGTACCCACTAAAGGGCCAAGAAGTCCCAGCTCCAGAAGAAAGTCTTAGAAGACCTCAGGTCTAGATGCAGATCCACAGCTCCTGCTTCTTTTGCTGTCCCTGCAGGCCAGTGATTTGACCTCCCTTTAATCCCAGAGATCTCAGGTGTCAGCTTAACCTCTAGCCACCTGCTCACCTGGCCTCCAGCTCTTCCTTCTCCTCCTCCCCACCCCCAGGCCTCCAGCTCCCCCTCCTTCTCCCAGGTCTCCAATTCCTCTTCCTCCTCCTTCTTCTTCTCCTCCTTGGTCTCTAGATGCTCCTCCTCCTCCTCTTCCAGGCCTCCAGCTTCTCCTCCTCCTTGGTCCCCAGCTGCTTCTCCTCCTCTTCTTCCTCCTCCTCTTCCTCCTCCTCCTTGGTCTCTAGCTGCTCCTCCTTCTCCTCCTCCTCTTTCTCCTTGGTCTCTAGCTGCATCTACTCCTCTTCCTCCTCCTCCAGGCCTCCAGCTTCTCCTCCTCCTCCTTGGTCCCCAGCTGCTTCTCCTCCTCCTCCTCCAGGCCTCCAGCTTCTCCTCCTCCTCCTTGGTCCCTAGCTGCTTCTTCTCCTCCTCTTCCTCATCTTCCTCCAGGCCTCCAGCTTCTCCTCTTCCTCCTCCTCCTTGGTCTCTAGCTGCATCTCCTCCTCCTGGGCCTCTAGCAGCATCTCCTCCTCATCCTGGACTTCCACTTTGTCTGTTGTTGCCTGGCACACCCACATGTGCTCCTTCTCAGAGGTTTGCATCACAACTCCTCATTGTTGCTCGACAACCAGTGGGGGCTGTTGCAGCATCACACCATCAGCCTAGATAAGAATAGCAGCAACAAGTAGAAGACCATCCTGGGGAGCTGGGTGTACAGGGCAGCCCCATGCCCCACCCCCAAACCCTCTGTGGGTACCAAAGTTTCCCTAATGGCTGCCACAAAGAACCAGCTCTCAGCTGAAATCCAGCATGCTCACCCCTTGGAGGAGGCAGGGGGCACCACAGCTCCACCATACAAAGGAGGACACTAAGGCAGGAAGCCTCACCCTAAGCCGATGTTCAGGGAGGATGCTTTTGTGGGGGTGTAGACAATATGTCCACTGAGCTCCCTCCAGCCCTGGGAAGCTCAATCTCTAAGACACAGTGTCCCTTTGCTCACTCCTGAACAAGCAAGGACTCTCTCTATTACCTGTGGGATCTGACCCAGATGCACTCCAGCATGCTCATCTGACCACACATCCACTCTTCTAGTCTCCATCTGAGCCCATCATGCCCTGACCCTCCTGAGAGCCAACACAGCCTACAATGTCCTTCCCCAAATCCACATGGACCCTTTGGACGTGCTTATTAGGCTGGACTCACAGAGAACACCTACCTGGGGCACTTCTGCAGAGCCCAGCCTTGTAGCCTGACTGACTTTGATTCAAACCCTAATCTGGGCCAAACCACAGATGGGCAACATGAGAGGCAACATCATGTCATCATTGCTCAAAGCCTCCCGTTCCTTGAGTGCAAATTGGGGTAATTGACTCAGACCTCATGAGTCAGTTAGGCATTAGAGTCACGGAGAAGGCCCTAGAGAGCTGGGACATCAGGAGGCCTGCCAGGCCAAGGGAACACAGCCCACAGGTGAGGCATGTGGCATCAACAGGGAGGGGAGGAATGGCTGTGGCAGTGCCTCTGAGTCCCAGGTTTGTGACTGCACTTGGTCACTGTGAGCTGTTGGTGCTGGATGCTCATTTCTAAAGTGGAAAGATTCACTGATTGACACTCACCTGCCTGCCTCCAGGTGCCCTCCTCCTTGCTGTCTTCTGTGGGCAGCACCTGGGCACCTTGACCTGGGGGGGGGTGGCCAGATATCAGGCAGCCCCCCTCCCTGGAACCCAGCAGCAGGCCAGCAGTCGGGAGCCACCTAGAGGGCCATGGGCAGGGGAGGAGTGGCCAAGCCTGAGGCTGAGGGCAGTTTCCCAGATGAGAGCCCTGTCCTATCCTCTCCTGGTATGTGGGTGGTAGGCGTGCCAGCCATACACCCACATCCCATCCACGGGAGGTGAGCTGGCACGTGCTCTCTGAGTGCACACTCACACAGTTTATGTCCAGCTCTTTGGTATAAAATTGGGAAACTGACCCCTAGAGAGAGGGAGTAATTGGCCCAGGGCACAGGGTTGGGCAGAGTCCCAAGTGTAAGGTAGGGTTGTGGCCACCAAGCCAGGGCTCCACCCCCCCACCCCCACAGGGTTTCCTACCCAGGCAGAAACCTCCAGGGATTGTCTCAGGGCCAGGAGCCAAGGGTAGCCTCAGACCACTTCCCCGGTGGAGCACAGCCTGGGAAGATTCCTGGGCCAGGGCTTCTCCTAGAAGCAGGAGCTTCTTATCCTCCCCTTCCTGCTCCAGGTCCCAAGGGACTTTCAGGAACTTCTCTATTTGAAAAGAGAAGGATGAACTCCAGGGCTGCAGTTTCCTTGGGATCACTGCTTTGGGCCAATCGGTGTTCGCTTCCACTCAACAGGAGGCGAGTGCATCAGGCTGCTCACAACCATGCCAGCATTTCCAGTGAGGAGCACAGAATGAATGAGTGGACAGTCAAATGATGGTGCCACAGATTCTCTTGACCCCAAGGCAACAGGACACTCTCCCCTGGCTCCAAGTCCCCCACCAAGACCTCAAGACTCTTTTGGCAAAATGGACCAAAGAAGGACAATTCTGGCTGAGCACTGGTCTTTGCCAAAGCAAGCCCAAAGAGACGTTATTCAAACAAAGATCAGTCTATGACCATCAATGGTCATGGATCAGGCCACTCAGGGTGTCCCTGCCCCATATGTAAGGAGATGCAAACCAAGAGCTGCCCCTTTCCTAGCTGCAGCATCTTCAACTTGAGCTCTTCCTGTCTCAGCCAGAGAACGATGGTGACAACTGGCTCTGCCTGCTGGACAGCAGCCTGGTTCATGGATGCACCGAACCAAAGCATACTTCTTTCAAGGAATATCCCCTCCACCCAGGGCTTGGAGGATGGCATTAATCATCACGTCACAGTCAGGGCCAGACCCAGTTGCTCCCAGGGTTGAGATCCCAGCTCTCAGAGAGGGCCCTGCCAGGGCTTTTCTGGCTACTGTGCTGACAGCAGGGGGCAGGGCTTGTGCTGAGCTCTTCACTCGACCTGGGCACAAGCTTCTGTGGGTTAGGGCAGCCCCAGCCTTCAGTCCATGGAGTGAAGCATCTCTACCTCCATCTCGATCTCATTCCTGTCCAATGGCTTGAGTGCCTCTCCCTCCTCTTCATAATCCCCCTCCTCATCCAGAGGCTGAAGTCTTTAGAGACCAAGGATCTTGGACACAGAGCCAGAAGCTGAAAACCAGGAAAAGCCAGAGATGGAGAGAGAGAGAGAGAGACAGAGACAGAGACAGAGAGACAGAGAGACTGCCAATACCTTGATTTTGGACTCCTAGCCTCCAAACCCCTAAGCCAGTAAAGTTCTGTAATTTAAGCAAACCAGCACACTCGGGGCCTACTTGCATCTGGGACACCTCAGCCCTGCCCCCACAGCATCAAGTCTGAAGTTTCTCTAAAGACCTGTGTCAGAAGAAGTCAATGATTTGAAGGCACTGGTGCGTTCCCATTTGGGAGGTACCACCTTCATGAACCACATGCCTAGATGCCTGCAGCCCCGCTTGCCATGGGCCCCTGTATGTTAAGGTTCAGGGCCAATCCTTAATGGTCAAGGTCTCCCTCCTTGATGTTCCACTCCCACATCGCCCACAGTGTGGCCACTTGAAATTATTGGATGAATGTCAAAGAAGAGAAAGATGATGTTTTTACAGCCATCTCTTGCTGTGGGTGTGACCCACTTTGAACTTGAGTAGAGAAGTTCAAAGCACGACCGTCGGTAGAGAGGCCTTTGATTAGATGACTTAATAAGACCACCTGAGGGTCTCGATTGGACTATGTCAGTGAGGCCTGACTCAGGTCAAGTCTCCCCAACTGCCCTCGCTGGCACTGATACAAGCAGAAGCACAGAGAGAGAAACAAACAGAGGCAGGGAAAGCATGCTGCCATATTTGATCCTGCCGCGCTGAGCCTGAGCGAGGAGACCCAGAAGAGAGCAGCCCCACGCAGCTTTGCTGAGAGCTGTGGAAGAGTAGAGGCCTTGGCAGAGACCCACGGCCATCTCGCTTCACCTCGTGGCAGCTGACTTTGGTGGGAAAGCACCTGTCACCATGCCTTAAGTTGGAATTTTCACGTTCTTACAGCTTTGACCCCAAAGAAATCCCCTAACCAAAGCCAACCCATTGCTGGTACATTGCAATGGCTGCCCTTGGGCCAAGGAAAACACTCGGCCTGGGGGGGGCCTGGCCCAGCACAGCCATGGTCACCCTGCCCACCAGTCAGCCTGCTCTCCCACCATGCCCGCCACCCCCCACCTGCACAATTCCAGGGATGCCCCATGCTGTCCACTCCCCCAGGTAGCCTGCCTTGACGTGTCCCCTCTGGAGTGGGTGACTTTCCATGTGCCCACAGCACATTCTCCTCATCTTTGTGTCAGCAGTGACCATATTCTTATGCCCAAATCTATCCCTCCCCAGCTGTCAGCTCTAGCAGGGCACAGATAGTGCCTGACTCCCTGTCCCCGGTGCCAAACCCCCAGAAGGCAGCCTATAAAGGTTTGTGGAGTGAGTGCATGACTGGGAGGCAGTGGGAAGAAAAGAGATTTGGAAGCTTTCTAGTATTACCTCTGAGCTGTAGATCATCAGGCTGGTGACCGCAGGCCTTTGAGTCCCAAGGAGGAAGATAGGACCTCCAGGCCAGAAGCCATCTGGGCACTAGCCTTCCCGACCAGCTGCTTGACTCTTACACTGGACACACAGGCAGCACAGTCAACAGGGATGTGACTGCACACCTACTGTGTTCAGAGCAGGATGCCAAGGCTGGCCTCCTTATTGTGGAGGTGCTTGGGGACCCAGGCTTGGGTATGGGGAGAACTTGTGCCCCTTCGGCAGCCCTCAGCTCTGCCATTCTGTGTGCTGTGGCCAGGAGCCTTCCCGGGGTGTCCCCCACCATGCATTCCAGCTATGGGAGCCTTGTTCAGCCTTAGGCAGGCAAGGTCTTGTCCACCCCAGAGCCCCCTGCCCACATGGCTATTCCCTGTAACCCACCACCTCCTTGGGCTCTTCTGCAAAGCACAGACTCTGGAGCCAGAGTGTCCAAGGTGGAAAACACACAGCTGGAGCAGGTCACAGCCCTGTGTCGGGATCACAGACCCTGTGTTTTCTAGAAGGCCAAAGGAAGCCAGTGATTGCCAGCTCAGGTGGGTGTGTTAGAGTTGAAGAGTTGGTGTGAAGCCTCTAAAGAGCTTGGGTTCAGGAGGTCCTTTGGCCCAGTAAGCATGCCAGGGGCAAGGTCCTGCTCAGGAAGAGAGGCAGGTGAGAGCAGGACTGTGAGCCCACCTCGGAGACCGGGCTCGCTCTCTCAGAGCTGCAGGACTTGAGTGCCGGAGCTGCCTGCTTCACCGTCCACAAGGGCAGGGGCAGGCAGCCCAGGAGGGCTCCTTAGCAGCAGGGAGCGCTCTGACCCTCAGTGCTGGGGGCCTGCCCTGCCTCCACCCTGGGCTCACCTGCCCCTCTCATATCCCCCTGAGCTCTGCTAGAGATGGGGTGGGTTCAGGTGCCCTGGGTCTTCTCAGGGAGGACTGGAGGAGGCAGAGGGGCAGGAGCACCAGGCTGGCCTGCCTTCTCCCCTGCTCAGACTCACAAAGATGTGCCCGCCTCCAGGTCTGCTCCAGGTGCGCCATCCACTGGCACATGAGAAAATGAAAAATCATTAAGAGAGGCTTTTCCAGCCTTCAGAGATTCCCTCCCCATGGCCCTAAGAAGCAGGTCTGCCACCAATTCCTGTGTCCAGAGCCCAGTTTTGAGCAAGTAGGAGGGCCCACCCTAACAACCCACATCCGGGTCAAGGCAGGAATCAAAGAGCAGTGGTAACACACAGCCTCCCACAACTCCATCCCTACCAAAGGAAAAAAGGGAGCATCTGAGTACATCACATCCTCATCAGATGCCCAGATATCAGCAATAAATTATGGGCCCTACTAAGAAAACAGAAGGCAGGGCTTAAGAAAAGGAACAGACCAAAGCCCTAGAAGAGATGCAGGATTCAAGAGGCCTCATCAGTGAGATGCGCACAAATTTCCAAAATCACAATTATGAGCTGAGGGTCAATGTGGCTAAGGAGATAAATGACAACAAAAAGACATTGAGAAAGTGCAAAGACACGTTTGAAATCTTGACCAGTGAAGTGACAGAGCTCATGGGAATGAAAGACAAAAGAGGTATGATCCATAGCCCATCGGAGGCATGCAACAGCAGACTCAAACAGACGGAAGAGAGAATAAGTGACACCGAAGACAGAACAAGTGAAATGGAAGGGAGCAAAGAACAGAGAGTGAAAAGAATGGGAAAGAATTTAGCAGGGGCTCAGAGAGTTGAATGACAACACAGGGCACAGCCATGTACACATCATGGTTATTCCAGAAGGAGAAGAGAAGGGAAAAAGGGCAGAAAGTCTTTGAGGAAAGATGAGTGGAAAACTTTCCCCACTCTCATGGAAGAAATGAAGTTAAAAGGCCAAGAAGTGCACCGTACCCCAATCAGAATAAATCCAAAGAGACCTCCTCCAGGACACATACTACTCAGAAGGGCAAATGTCAAAGACAAAGAGAAAATTCTCAGAGTAGCAAGGGAGAAGCAAACCATGACCTACAAGGATGCCCAGTAAGACTCCATGCGGATTTCTCTTCAGAAACCATGAAGGCAAGAAGACAGAGGCATGATACAATTAGGAAAGTGAAGGAGAAAATCTTCCAGCCTAGAAATCTTTATCCAGCAAAATTGTCCTTCTGATACGAGGGCAAGTATAAACCACTCACAAAGAAACAGAAACTAAGGGACTTTGCCAAGAAGAGAATCCACCTTTGCAGAAAATAGTAAAGGAAGCCTTAGAACTTGAGATCAAAAGACAAGAGAGAGAGAGAGGCCTGGAGAAGAGCAGAGAAGAAAGACTAGCAGAATGGCTAACCCAAAGAGTAAGAAGACAGGCAAAAGTAGAATACGACCTAAGAAAACCCAAAAATAAAACGGTGGAAGAAAATAATGCACTTAAAGCAATATCATTGAAGGTGAATGGGTTAAACTCCCCAATCAAAAGGTACAGGCTGATGGAACGGAAAAAGAAAAACACACACAAGTCATCTATCTGCTGCTTTGTAGACCCAGGGCTACAAAGCAGCTGAAAGCGAAAGGTTGGAAAAAGATACTCCATGCAAACAATTACCAAAAAGAGCAGGGGGAGCTAGACTGCTCTCAGGCAAAACAGACTTTAATGCAAAAAGTTATGAGAGATAGAAAATATATGAATAAGAGGGACCATCCACCAGGAAGCAATCAGTCATAAACATCTATGTAGCTAACCAGTGTAGCCCAAAATACACGGGACAAACTCTGGCAAAACTCAAGGAAGAAATAGATATCTCTACAAGAATTGTTGGAGACTTCAACATCCCACTCATATAATGAGATAGAACAATTAAACTGAAGAGCAACAAGGAAAGAGAGAAGTTGAATGGCATGATCAATGATTTAGACCTAACAGACATCTACAGAAGGCTGCATTCCAACTCAGTGTGTTCTGCATTCTTCTTAGGTGCCCAGGGATCTTTTTCCAGGAGAGACCACATATTAGGGCACAATGCAGCTCTTGATCAATAGAGAAAGACTGAAATGAATCAAAGCACCTTCTGAGATCAAAATGGAATGAAACTGGAAATCAGTCACAAACAGGACCAAAGTAAATTCACCAAGGTGTGGAGGCTGAAGAACCCATCCTCACATAATCATTGGGTGTTGGAGTCTTCATTGTTGACTCAAGGTATTGGGAATGAAAGACAAAGAAAGATTGGGTTTAGGGGATCTGAGAGCATTGATTTCTCAAGCTCATCAGACAACTTTATTGAGTTGAGGGGCTAGTATATATACCCCTAACCTACGTGACATTTAGCACAAAATCAAGTTACCTATTACCCTTACCTCATACTAGATTAACTAGTGATTGATGAAAACCCAACAAACTTTGCTGGAACTACTACTATAAGAATCAGTAACTATACTCATAAATCCTGTTACTCAGGTTGTTCTGTTCTATATGTTATTGTTCTGCCTGCAGGTGTGCTTACCCAGACAAGATTGTGCTCCGCACTGATAATCATAAGGGACAGCTTGACTCAGTGGTTAAAGAAGTAACTTGCTTCCATGGAAACAACATGCCTTTGTTTCCCACATTTCCCCCTTTTTGTTTTAGTTAGGGTGACTGTGCCTGTCTTAGGTTGCCCCCCAAGGGGTTTTACCCATTATTGACTACCAGCCAAGTGCACTGACTTCGGGGTACTATTGTAGAGTTTTAGCAAGTACTATGTTGTTTGCTTGTCCCATTGTGTTTACACGGTGCAACCTCTGGCAAACACCTTTTCTCAGGCAAGTGACAACAATGAGCAACAGGATTAATACACATATCCCTATTCCTAAGGCAGATAAGAAATGTTGAGATTTCCACTAATCAACAGGATTAAACTTATTTAAATGTGAAATTAAATCATTAAAGATGTCCTTATCATTATCTACGTATATCTGATTATAAGACATTTCTAAAATCCTTTTTTGCAATTCTTAAATTTCTAATGACATATTTCTTTTGTGTCCTAACAAATGATTTTTTATTTTATTCCATTGAAACATAGAAATGTTATAATCCAAAGGAGTAATACAAAAATTACTTTCATTCCAATCACATTTCATTCCAATTACATTTTAAATTATAAACTTGGTTTCTTAAGTGTAAAACAGCAGATTCCAAATCACTAACTCTGTCATTAAGTCCTTCATCAATGTGCTCCTGACTATGCCATAAGTCACTTGCATTCTTGTGCCAATCATGCAAGTATTGCTGTTTCTGCACTGTCTCATGCAATGCAACAGCAGCAGTGGCAGCAGCAGTGATGACACCAATGAAGCCAAGAATGCCAGCTATGATAAGTCCCAAAAATCTCTTAGATTCTTTCAACAGTTCTTGAGCCAGGTGGAAAAGAAGATGACTTTCAGGTGATGACTGCCACATCCAATTCATTTTCACGGGGATCCACACTCCTCATCTTTGGCGAGCCATGGTGATAATATCTCTATTCTGAAAATATTTTTAGACAAGCAAGTATACAAATCCCCATCCTTATAAAATAAAGCATTTTCAGTAATGGTAGCCTTCTCTACCACAAACACATATGGATCTCTGACACATGATTGAAAATGATGAATTTGATCTAATTGTAAATATTGTCCATCCATACTTTTATTACCTTTCCATTCAGAAGTAAATGCCACTCCTAAGAAGACTTTCCATATTTGTTTTTGATCATGGATTCCAGTGCTATTGCACCATGGAAAATGAACCCATTTCCTTATATTTTTCCAATCACTATTATTTTTGGCAAAAATTATTTTTTCATCTAAATCAAGGGATTCATGAAAGGGATACTGCATATTACTAATTTGTTGTTCCATGCTATTTATACTATACCAAATAAATCTGCCCTTATATTTGTTGGGATTCCCTATAGGGGCACTTTCCCAAACTATTCCATAGGAATCATTAAAAACGACAGATCTTCTTTCCATATGGCATTCATACCATCTTTGCATATTACCAGCATTTTTTTTAGGACAACTGTAACTTGGATACTTATATTCTTGGTATTGATAGGATGGGAATAAAGTTACCAAAGATTTAGTATTATTATGGCTAAAATTGATCACTGTTCTATTTTTCACAACCATATATGGTGGGCGATTGCCAATGCAAAGAGGTTGGAAATCAAATGGAAGAAGGAGATTATAAATCCTTTGTCCTTCTTCTCATGGCTTAAGTGGTAACCTATCATTCACGGGTTTAGGAAATATATGAGTTTTATTTAAATAGACAGGAAAAGAAGGATCTTTCCAGGTTAACACTCGAAGTAATGGGGGATTAGGGATATAAACCCAATATGTGTAATTACCATTATCATTGCCAGTTTCACTCACTATCAGTAGGATTCACATGTGTAGAAGACTCCACTTCTTCGTCCTAGGTTTAATCCTTTTTGCTGGAAGCCAGATTGTTTTTTCCATTTTCTGAAATGATAAGAGCGTAGCCTTGCCCCCATACTTTAACCCTGCCTTTCTTCCATTCATTACTTAAAACATCTTTCCAAAATACTGGTTGATTTTCAGATTCTGAAATTTCTGTGGATTTTTGAGAATGTTCAAAATGACATTCAGCCAGTGGTATAGAATCATAAACGTTAACAAAATTTAAGGTAAATAAAGCTTTAGCCAATTGATCTTTAGGTGATATCATACCATCACCTCCCTCTTTTTGTTTTAAAAGCATAGTTTTGAGAGTATGATGGCATTTTTTAATAATAGCTTGATTTGTAGGATTATGGGGAATGCTGGTAACATGTTCAATAGCATATTTTTTACAAAAGGAAGCAAAGGATTTACTAATGTAAGAAGGTTTATTATTAGTTTTAATTTTTAGAGGGCATCTCATCACAGCAAAAGCAGACTAGAGATGTGAGCAAACATGATGAAACTGTTTTCTACTTTGAGTAGTAGCCTACATGAAATGAGAATAAGTGTCAATACAAACATGAACATATTGCTGTTTACTAAAGGATGGAATGTGAGTAACATCCATCTGCCATAATTGATTAGGAGTTAGGCCTCTGGGATTAGTTTCAGCCTGAAAAGGCACTGCTGTTTGTGGTCTACAGGTTGGACAAGTACGAATAATTTCCTGCGCTTGTAGTCTAGTTAGCTTTTGATATTTATTTTGCAGGCCTTTAGCATTAATGTGAGTTAAAGCATGGTAGTTATGAGCACTTTGTAAACACCCCACTAATAAATCAGCTCGAGCATTACTTGCTGTTATAGGACTAGGCAAAGATGTATGAGAATGTATATGTGTAATGTAAATAGGATGCTGTTTTAATGTTGCAAATCAGCAAAAAGTTGAGATAATTTATTAGTAACAAAGATATGAGCCGTTTTAATATGCTTAACAGTAAGGCATACATATTTAGAATCAGAGACAATATTTAAAGGTTTTTAAAATATTGTTAATACCTTAATGATGGCAGCAAGTTTAGTATGCTGAGCAGACATGAATGGAGTTTGCTAAGCCTGTTCTTTTTGAGAAGTAACGTATGCTGCTTTTTTATTACTATTACTATTAGTAAATACTGTACAAGATAGTTGGGCTATGCACATAGCCTTGAAAAGCACTGCAAAAGTTTATTGTTGCGTTTTTTACAGATAGAAGAATGCAGCTGGCTTGATTTGTTTAAGAAGACACTAAAGAAAGTTTTAGCAAGTTTTAAAACAAAGTGATAGCAACACAGCTGGACATTAACTTTTGCAACTAACAGTGTTTGGGATTGCTGCATACTACAGTGTTACTTTAATTTATGATAAGAGGTTGTTTCTGTGACACACACTCTTTTATAATAATTAAAACCATAATACTTTTTATAACTTGCCATATGCATTTAAGTTCTAAGAGTTTATGAAAATTAGCCATCCTACTTTATGGCAAAACACACTTTTTTGCAAAAACTTATTAAATTTCAATTAGCATTTTCACAAACTTTTAACTTTTTTAATATTCATTTAAGCTTTACATCTTTTATATTATCCTGTGAAGAAAAATAAGCTATTTATTTTAATCTAGGCAAGAACAACTTTTTATTAAAAGACTTATAGTAATTTTGTTAATTAAGACTCATAATTTTTATTATTGTAGAGATCTTATTAACATTTAAACTTATGTATTAATATAAGCACTTATTTAATTTTTGGCCATTTGAATAGAGCTCTTTTATAAATTTTTATTAATTTATATTACCATCTGGAGGTATCAAAATATACACTGACATTGAATGAACAAACACAGAACAATTACAACACAGTAACAGAAATATACAATTTACAATTAATTCATAATTCTTACTTTTTTGGTATAGCTGCTTTTAAGCTCTCCATTATATTACATTTTAAATATTACTTCTTAAGATTTCTTTTGGAATTCATGTTACCTGTAACATGCAAGCTTGTGCTTGGAAACATTTTTATTAGTTATTAGCAATTAGTTAAGATAACTTGAGCAGCATAAATGTAGTTAAAACTCTAATTTAGCAGTTTAGACAGACTGTTAACACACATTTTTGGATTATTACTTTGTAAGACTATACTGAGACTTGAAGTTTAGGAGTAAACTATTGATTTAAAACTGAAAATTCTTTTTTAAACCTTGATAAAAATTTTGTACTAATTTTATTATCTTGGTTAAATAAGCCCAATTAGAATTAGCATGGAAATAAAACAGAACACCAATGTTGCTATGTTTTTTTTCTTTTTTCAGTGGCTTAACTCTATTAACCCCTACTAGCCCACAGCTACATTGTTATGTAGACAGCAGGGGGGTTGCAGAGTTGCTGCCAGAATAGTTTCCTTATCTTAGTTAACACTTTAATAGAGAGTTTTTTTACAAGCCTGATTTTACTAACAAGGACATTATTTAGTATTTTTGCCTGTTTTAAATCTTTCAATAGTTTAAAAGTTTTTGGCTTAGGATGAAACTTGACACCCCCTTGTGGGTGTTGAGCATCAGGAAGAATTTGTTGAATAGTTATAGGAAAAGCTGCTATGCTTGCTTAGCCAGAGGCTCACCTTGACTAGATTCTAGTAAAAGACATTTTATTAATGGAGTAACAGGCACAGGATTTGGCTTAAAGCTGCTACGAACATAAGGCAGGTTCATAGAGAAAAGTCCACTAGGTATTTTTCTAGGTTTTGGAGGTGCAGAAGGAACTTCATGAGTTAAATTAGGATATATGTTTGCCTTAGAAATATTTAGCTTTGACATGGATTTAGTTAAGAACGGATTTGTGTTTTCAACTTCAAATAACTCCTCTTCTTCCTGATCCTCCTCCAAATTCCTATCTTTACCTGTATCATTTATAGCCATTTCCTCCCTTGAGAAAAGAATAATCTCTTCCTCTTTGTTAGACTGCAAAGGATTTAATGCAGCAGCAATATGCTGTTTTAAGGCCTAAACTGATACAGGTATATTCTCTCCTTTCTGATATGCTCTCCTCAATTTTTTCATTACTTGCCTCTACTGCTTAACATTCAACAAATTCTTTTTTTGCAGTTGAAACCAATAACAATGCTTTTGAACTAAAGCAAACAATTCTAACAAATCTGCAGTTTTAACTGTGATGCCTACACTGTGCAACAGTGTTTTCAAAACTTGTGAATATTCTTCCAAGCATCCTGGTTGATTACCCATACTCTGATGCTAACAGAAAGCAAAACTTAATAATATGAAGCAGCAATTTACCGGGGTTAATTAATTTCGACGCTCCTTACCTTAAAAAAGGCTTTTCAGCTTTCTGCGTTCCCAATCCAGAGGTGGGAGATTCTACGCTGCCATGTTTTGATGAATCCTCTGCTCGAGTCCCACGTTGGGTGCCACCTGTCGGAGTCTTGGTCATTGACCCAAGGTATCAGGAATGAAAGACAAAGAAAGATTGGGTTTAGGGGATCTGAGAGCATTGATTTCTCAAGCTCATCAGACAACTTTATTGAGTTGAGGGGCTAGTATATATACCCCTAACCTACGTGACATTTAGCACAAAATCAAGTTACCTATTACCCTTACCTCATACTAGATTAACTAGTGATTGATGAAAACCCAACAAACTTTACTGGAACTACTATTATAAGAATCAGTAACTATACTCATAAATCCTGTTACTCAGTTTGTTCTGTTCTGTATGTTATTGTTTTGTCTGCAGGCATGCTTAACTAGCCAAGACTGTGCTCTGCACGAATAATCATAAGAAACAGCTTAACTCAGTAGTTAAAGAAATAACTTGCTTCCATGGAAACAAAATGCCTTTGTTTCCCACAATTGGGTTCAAGAAGAAATCGCCAGTGAAGTCAGGCAATCTTTGAGACAAAGAAATATGAGGACACAACTTATCAAAACGTAGGGGATACAACAAAAGCAATCTTGGGAGGGAAAATTAGAGCCTTAAATGCTGACATGAAAAACCAAGAAAGAGGTAAACGCAAAGAATGAAATGAAGGACTAGAGAAACTAGAAGGAGAACAGCAAGCCAATCCTGAAACAAGCAGGAGGAAAGAAAGAAATCAAGATGAGAGCAGAAATAAATGAAATTGAGAGCAACCACCACAAACAATAGAGCAAATCAACAAAACCTAAAGCTGGTTCATTGAGACAAACCCCTAGACAGACTAACCAAAAACAAAAGAGAGAAGATGCAAATCATTGGAATCAGAAATAAATGAAAGAGGGGACGTTGTGATTGACCCCACAGAAATGAAAAGGATCCCAAGAGGATATTATGAGAAGCTGCATGCCAACAAAGTAGACAACCTGGATGAAATGGACAAATTCCTAGAAATGCACAAAACACCTACACTGGACTTCCGGCAAGATGGTGGCTGAGTGAGCTTGCCTTGCCGTCTCTCCTGGGAAGAGGCAGCTGGGCACTGCTGGAGGTTCTCCGGGACCAGGATTTTTCAGGATTTTTTCAGGGCAGGAAGTGTCTGGACATCGATTTGGTGGGAAGGTAACGGAAAGGACTGGTCTATAAGATATAAATTGGGACTTTTCAGGAGGGGGAGGCAAGATGGCGGCTGAGTGAACTTCCCGGTTACTAGCTCCTGGGGGGAATCGGCTGGGAGGTGTCGGAGACTCTTTGGGACTGGCTGTTTCGGGATTTTTCCTGGTCCGGAGGTGTCTGGACATCGATTTGGAGGGAAGGTAACAGAGAGGATCCATCTGTGAAATATACACGGAGATCCCAGCTACGTGTGGAGGATTCCCTCCTTGGGTAGGTGGAGCCGAGGCAGCTAGCACCGCGCGGAGCCCCAGCGGGCGGCGGCCAGGGTAGCTGGGTCCGGCCGAGCCCGGCTGAGCTGCGGCGGGCGGAGGGGAGGAGCCCGGCTGAGCTCGGCCGAGCCCAGCCGCGCCACGCCGGGCGGCGAGCGGGAGAGCCGAGCCGCGCTGCGCCGCGCCGGGCAGCGGGCAGGAAAGCCGGGCCCAGCTGAGCCCAGCCGAGCCCAGCCGAGCCCTGGCGGCGGGGTTTCTGTTCTTTGGTTTTTTGTTTTTGTTTTTTTATTTTTTCTTTTTTAATTTGTTGTTGTTGTTGTTGTTGTTGTTCTTTTTTTTTTTTTCAACCCTCTCTTTCTTGTCCCCAATATTCTTCTTATACTATTTTACCTTAACAATACAATAGGTCCTACAGGAAATACCTCACATTTGCTGGGTTTCCTCACCCTCCACTGCCTCATTTCTCTGTGAATAGATTTAGCCTATCTACACTATCCCCTTTCCCCTACAACTTGATATCATCCACCATCTGCTATCTCTCCTATATTCCATCTCCCTTTCTTTGATCCACAAAGTGTCTAACTCTTAATTTCTAATACCTTTGTTTAGTTTTCCATCTGGTATTCGTCCCTGAAACTATTACCTTTCTTTTCTCTTTCCCTCTCTCACGAAAACAATAGCCTCTTAGTACGTACCACATTCCTCCCATATTCAGTCGTCTACCTCATTATAGGTACTTTCCTACTACTATAACTCTACACAATTTACATGATCTAACCTCCATCCTCCCAGAACTCATATTGTTGCTTTGTAAACATATATCACCAATACTACTTCACACTTTCTCCTTCCTTACACAATTGACTTTCCCCAGCACTAATACTTTCCTTTAAAGTGAGCTTAACTAGCAATAAGAAATTGGAATAAGAAGAACAAAGTGACAAAGAGAAGATATAACACTCACGCAAAAACAACAGCTAATTAATCTCCAAGACTAGACAAAGAAGCTAAGGAACTGATTAAACCCGTCAAAGAAAAAATGTTGACAAGACAGCAACAAAAATCTACAAACCAAACCAGTAATCAGGAAAACATGGCTGAATCCAATCAACAAACTGAAAATCAGGAAGGGGGGCAGGACTTTGCACAAGCAATGAAAGATCTCAGAACATTTATCACCGACAAATTTGATGAAGTAATGAAAGAGGTTAACAGCGTGAAGACAACACTTGGAGGGGAAATTGCAGACATGCGCAAAAAAATAACAGATATGATGGAAATGAACACCACAATTCAAGAAATCAAAAATACACTTGCAGCAAATATCAGCAGACTAGAAGAGGCAGAGCAGAGAATTAGTGATGTGGAAGACAGTGCATTGGAAATCAAACAGATAGTAGAAGTGGTCAATAAAAAGGTAGAAAAAATCCAGATAGGACTTAGGGACCTGAATGATAACGCAAAACGCTCAAACATACGTATTATAGGCATTCCAGAAGGAGAAGAGAAGGGAAAGGGGTCAGAAGGAGTGTTGCAGGAAATAATGAATGAAAACTTCCCAAATCTACTGAAAGAGACAGATGTACATATCCAAGAAGCACAGCGCACTCCACTGGTCATAAACCCCAACAGGCCCACACCAAGACATATACTTGTCAAATTATCCAATGCTCAAGACAAAGAAAAAATTCTAAAAGCAGCAAGAGAAAAGAAAACCATCACATACAAGGGAAACTCCATAAGATTAAGTGCTGATTTCTCATCTGAAACCATGGAGGCAAGAAGGCAGTGGTATGATATAGTCAAGGTACTAAAGGAAAAAAATCTCCAACCAAGAATACTCTATCCAGCTAAACTAGCATTCAAAAATGATGGAGAGTTCAAAATATTCACAGGTAAACAGAAACTGAAAGAGTATATCAACAAGAAACCTCCCCTTCAAGAAATTCTTAAGGGAATTCTGCAGGAAGAAAGGAAAAAAACAGGAAATCAGAGATGGAGGAGAGTGTAAAAGCAACAAGAAAGACAAAAATAGAAGGGGAAAATAAAATAATACAAACAAAATATAACAAACACAAATCCAACCAAAATATGGCTACCATAAATAACTCTCTAAACATAATAACACTGAATGTCAACGGATTAAACTCACCTATCAAAAGATTCAGACTGGGACACTGGATAAGGAAATACGACCCATCTATATGCTGCCTACAAGAGACACATCTTAGGCCCAGAGACTCATGGAGGTTGAAAGTGAATGGCTGGAAAACAATCATACAAGCAAACAACAACCAAAAAAAGGCAGGAGTAGCTATATTAATATCAGACAAAATAGACTTTAAATGCGAAACAATTGTGAGAGACAAAGAAGGATACTATATTTTAGTGAAAGGGACAATTTGTCAAGAAGATCGAACAATCATAAATATTTATGCTCCTAACAAGGGCGCCTCTAAATATGTGAGGCAAACGCTGGAAAAACTAAGTGAAAGAATAGATGCATCTACAATTATAGTGGGGGATTTTAATACACCACTATCAACTCTGGACAGAACATCTCAAAAGAGAATCACTAAAGAAACAAAACATTTGAACAGTATATTAGAAGAGCTGGATCTAATAGACATATATAGATCATTACACCCAAACACAGCAGGATATACATTTTTCTCAAGCGCACATGGAACATTCTCCAAGATTGACCATATGCTAGGCCACAAAGAAAGGCTTAATGAATTCAGAAAGATCGAAATCATACAAAACAATATCTCTGACCACAGTGGAGTCAAGCTGGAAATTTGCAAGGGACAGAGACCCAGACTTCACACGACAATTTGGAAATTAAACAGCACACTCTTAGAAAAACAGTGGGTCAAAGAGGAAATCTCAAAAGAAATCAATGACTACCTTGAAACAAATGATAATGATAACACAACATACCAAAATTTATGGGATGCAGCAAAAGCGGTACTGAGAGGGAAATTTATAGCCATAAATTCATATATTAAAAAAAGAAGAAAGAGCAGAAATTGAAGAATTAACTGCACATTTGAAGGAATTAGAAAAACAACAACAAAGTAACCCAACAGGAAGAAGAAGGAAGGAAATAACAAAGATAAGAGCAGAACTAAATGAAATAGAAAATAAGAAAGCACTTGAAAAAATAAACAAGACCAAGAGCTGGTTTTTTGAAAAGATCAACAAAATTGACAAACCTTTAGCGAGACTAACAAAGAAAAAAAGAGAAAAGATGCAAATACACAAAATAAGAAATGAGAAAGGTGATATCACCACTGACCCCACAGAAATAAAGACTATCATAAGAGGATACTTTGAAAAACTATATTTCAACAAAAATGACAATTTAGAGGAAATGGGCAAATTCCTAGAAATACATAAGCAGCCCATACTGACGAAAGAAGAAATTGATGATCTTAACAAACCAATCACAAGCAAAGAGATAGAATCAGTCATTAAAAATCTCCCAACTAAGAAGAGCCCAGGGCCAGACGGCTTCACAGGGGAATTCTACAAAACATTCCGGAAAGAACTAACACCAATCCTGTTGAAACTATTCCAAAAAATCGAAACAGAAGGAACACTGCCTAATTCCTTCTATGATGCCAACATTACCCTAGTACCAAAGCCAAACAAAGACACCACAAGAAAGGAAAATTACAGACCAATTTCTCTAATGAACCTAGACGCAAAAATACTTAACAAAATACTTGCTAATCGTATTCAACAACACATTAAACGAATTATACACCATGACCAAGTGGGATTTATTCCAGGTATGCAAGGATGGTTCAACATAAGAAAATCAATCAATGTAATACACCATATAAACAGATTGAGAGAAAAAAACCACATGATTATATCTATAGATGCAGAAAAGGCATTTGACAAAATACAGCACCCCTTCCTGATAAAAACACTCCAAAAGATCGGAATACAAGGAAACTTTTTGAACATGATAAAGAGTATATATGAAAAACCTAAAGCCAACATTGTTTACAATGGCGAAATCCTGAAATCCTTCCCTCTAAAATCAGGAACAAGACAAGGATGCCCACTGTCTCCGCTCCTATTTAACATTGTCTTGGAAGTACTGGCTCGAGCACTGAGACAAGAACCAGATATAAAAGGCATTCAAATTGGAAGGGAAGAAGTCAAAATTTCATTATTTGCAGATGACATGATCCTATATATAGAAAACCCTGAGAGATCTACAACAAAGCTCCTAGAACTCATAAATGAGTTTAGCAAAGTCGCAGGTTATAAGATCAATGCGCAAAAATCAGTAGCATTTCTATACACCAATAATGAGCAAGATCAGGAGGAAATCAAGAAACAAATACCATTCACAATAGTAAATAAAAAAATCAAATACTTAGGAATAAATTTAACTAAAGAGGTAAAAAACTTATACATCGAGAACTATACAAGATTGTTCAAGGAAATCAAAGAAGACCTAAATAAATGGAAGAATATTCCCTGTTCATGGATAGGAAGACTGAATATTATTAAGATGTCTATCCTACCAAAACTGATCTACACATTCAATGCAATCCCAATAAAAATCAACACAGCCTTCTTTAAGGAACTAGAAAAACTAACTATGAAATTTATTTGGAATAAAAAGAGGCCCCGAATAGCCAAAGACATATTGAAAAAGAAAAACGAAATAGGAGGAATCACACTACCGGACTTCAAAACATACTACAAAGCTACAGTAGTGAAAACAGCATGGTACTGGCATAAGGAGAGACACACAGACCAATGGAATCGAATTGAAAGTTCAGATATAGAACCTCATGTATATAGCCATATAATATTCGATAAAGCCACCAAACCCTCACAACTGGGAGAGAATGGCCTATTCAACAAATGGTGCCTGGAGAACTGGATAGTTATATGTAGAAGAATGAAAGAGGATTACCATCTCACACCTTATACAAAGATCAACTCAAGATGGATCAAAGACCTAAATATAAGGGCCAAGACCATAAAGACCTTAGAAAGCAGTGTAGGGAAACATCTACAGGACCTTGTAATAGGAAATGGCTTCATGAATATCACACCAAAAGCACGAGCAGCAAAAGAACAAATAGATAAATGGGACTACCTCAAAATTAAAGCCTTCTGCACCTCAAAGGAGTTTGTCAAGAAAGTAAAAAGGGAACCCACACAATGGGAGAAAATATTTGGCAACCATATATCTGATAAGAGACTTATAACTTGCATATATAAAGAACTCATATATCTTGAAAACAACCCATTTAAAAAATGGGGAAAAGATTTAAACAGACACTTCTCCAAAGAAGAAATACAAATGGCTAAAAAGCACATGAAAAAATGCTCCAAATCCCTAGCTATCAGGGAAATGCAAATCAAAACTACAATGAGATACCATCTTACTCCCATAAGATTGGCAGCCATGAAAAAAACAGTAGAATACAAATGCTGGAGAGGATGTGAAGAAAGGGGAACACTCATCCATTGCTGGTGGGAATGCAGAAGGATCCAACCATTCTGGAGGACAGTTTGGCAGTTTCTCAAAAAATTATCCATAGATTTGCCATATGACCCAGCAATACCACTGCTGGGTATATACCCATCAGATCTGAAAACAAGGACACAAACCGATATATGTACACCAATGTTCATAGCAGCATTGTTCACCATCGCCAAAAGTTGGAATCAATCCAAAAGTCCATCAACAGATGAGTGGATCAATAAAATGTGGTATATACACACAATGGAATACTACTCAGCTGTAAGAACCAATACACTACAATCGCACGTGATAACATGGATGAACCTTGAGAATCTTATGTTGAGTGAAGCAACCCAGGCATTGAAGGACAAATACTATATGACCTCAATGATATGAAATAAGTTAACTGCCTCAGAGAGCTAGAGTCTGGAAAAGTGGCTTACTGGAAATCGGGGGGTGGAGGAAGCCTGTGAGTTAATGTCTGTAGGGGTGGAATCTGTGATGAGCTGGGGGTAAGTACGAGCACAAAGAAGGGACAAAATGGGGGCAAGGGGTTACCTTCGGGTGGGGTTTTCTGGGTTTGAGGGGGGCTGGGGATGGGAAGAGGGGTAATATGGTCCAAGAAATAGGTGGGAGGGAGGGGCAACATACGAACATGGGAGAGTGCCAGAAGTTCATTGAGAACTAAATGTTGAGTAAAACGTATCAAAGTATAAGTAGGAGGGTTACCTGGTTAGGACGCTCAGGGGGTATGGTCTGATGCGGGACGGACTCCGGAGGGAATAGCTGAAGGCTCATTTTGCCAAGGTGGGTTCTACCATTGGGTGGGGTGGACCCATATCCTGGGGAAGACTAATGCCGTCGAATAGAGAGAACTGTATCTCTCGTGAGAAAGGACGGCTCCCAGGGCATTAGATTGGCAGGCGTTGTGGGCCCTAAGGGGAGGGGAAAATGGACGTGCAATGGATGGAACAAAGGTAAATAAGGGGGCAAAAGAGGAGTTATGTGAGAGTACACGAGGATGAATATAAAACAGCTAATATTACACCAAAAACATATAGGGGACGACAGACTAATAATGAAAACCATAAGACAAAACATAGGATAACTAAAAAATTTAGAAAACTGTACAACCTAAAGTATGGACCACATAGTAAGCACAAATGTTACCTTGTTTGAAAACTATAGTTTCGGAATCTGTACATCAGTTTCAGGAAATATGATATGAATTAGTTAAAAGATTATTGCTGTGGAAGGGAAAAGGTTTTATGGTGGATCTGGGGAAATACTGTATATTGTATATATGAATTTTGGTGATCTAAGACTCTTCTGAAGCTGGCATTATGTTGGGATTCTCTTTACGGGAAGTTTTGGATCACAGAGTGGTTCAACAATGGCAGCGGAGGAATACTGATATGGGATGTTATTGACAGGATATATATGGTTGACAGGGAGTTATACAGGGCATATGCCCAGGGTATATGGTAATGTCTATAT
Source organism: Dasypus novemcinctus (assembly GCF_030445035.2). Classification (NCBI taxonomy): domain Eukaryota; kingdom Metazoa; phylum Chordata; class Mammalia; order Cingulata; family Dasypodidae; genus Dasypus; species Dasypus novemcinctus. The sequence continues at coordinate 5,485,897 of NC_080695.1, read as the reverse complement.
ATACTCATAGTGGAAACAATTAAAAACAACAGCTGTGGGGGTACTGGGCTCCTGGCCGGGGGGTCACTGTTGTGGGCCCTGGGAGAGCAGTGGCAATCCTCCTGGTGCAACGGCAAGAACCAGGAAGGAAGGAGGGCCCAACAGTGGGCTCTTGATACTAATGGGTACACTTTTGAGCCTATGCACCTGCAATAAGAACAAGGCCTAGAGTAGCATTGTGCCTGGGGGTTTCCTCCTGACAGCCTTCATGTTACTCAAATGTGGCCACTCTCACAGCCAAACTCAGCATGTAGATGTGATGCATTCCCCCCAGCGTGGGACACGACACCCGGGGATGAGCCTCCCTGGCACCGAGGGATCACTACCACATACCAGCTGAAGAAGCAACTAGAAAATGACCTTGAATCAAAGATTCAATGCGGAACAGCAGAATATACCTGTCTACATATAATAACATGACTTCGGGAAGCGGTTTGACCTAATGTAAGGGGGAAATGGAAAGGAGAAATGAGATTATAAGGCTGTGAGTCTCTAAAAAAGAGTCTGGAGGTTGTCAGAAGGAATACCCCTATGTACAACTGAACAGAGTCTAAGAGACAGATAAGGTAGATACAACCCCAGGTATTGGTTCTTTTGAGGGATAAAGAGACCCACGGGTTCTATGGTCATGGCAGAAGGGGTTCACTGCCATGACAGATGGCCCTTCTTTGGAGCTGGTGTTTCTGCGTGATGGAAATGGACTCAGAGGGGATCTCTTTTCACAAGACTTGCATGCTACTTTATTGGAATTGTAGTTGGTGCTGGGTTTAAGATATATGTAGGGGATTTGAATCTCTGGACTGATAATATGACACCCAGGCCCAGAGCCTCAACAGACTTCAGCTCCTACACTTTGACTTATTGGACTTACTCCACTCAGCTAACATGGAGTTGAAGAAGGTCAACCACCACAACATGGAGCCTAGAGTGTCTACAACTAGAAGCAGGAAGAGTGCATCCAGTACCCATGTGCAATCTAAGCCCTCACTTGACATAGGTGTGCAATGGACACAACCAATCCAATGTCCACAGAGAAAATGTGGAATGGGTGTGGGAACAGTAGCCATGGGGGCTGCTGGGTGTGGGGAACGGGAGGAAGAGATGAGATGTGGAGGCGTTTTCAGGACGTGGAGTTGTCCTGGATAGTGCTTCACGGACAATTACGGGACACTGTAGATCCCCCCAGGGCCCACTGGATGGAACGTGAGAGAGTCTGGGCTATGATGTGGACCATTGACTATGGGGTGCAGTGATGCTCAGAGATGAACTTACCAGGTGCAATGGATGTATCACGATGATGGGAGAGAGTGTTGCTGTGGGGGGAGTGGGGGGCGGGGGCGGTGGGGTTGAATGGGACCTCATATATTTTTTTTAATGTAATTTAAAAAAATAATAATAAATAAATATTTAAAAAAAACAAAAAAAAACAAAAAAAAAACACCTACACTGATGCTGTGAGAAATAGAATATCTTAACAGACCATCAGAGTGAAAGAAATTGAATCCATCATTCAAAATCTCCCAGTCAAGAGGAGTCCAGGGCCAGATAGCTTCACAGGTGAATTGTACCAAGCATTTAGAAAAGAATGAACACCAATCCTGTTTAGACTCCTCCCAAAAATTGAAGAAGAGGGAAAATGACCCAAGATAATTGATGAAGCCAACATCAGCCTAATACCAAAGCCAGGTAAAGATACCACAAGAAAAGAAAATTAGAGACCAATCTCTCGAATGAACATCAATGCAAAAACTCTCAACAAAATACTTGCCAATAGAATCCAAGAGCGTATCAAAAGACTTATACATCATGACCAAGTGGGATTTATTCCTGTAATGCAAGTCTGGTTCAACATAAGGAAATCAATCCAAGAGGAAAAACACATCATCATCTCAATCAATGCAGAGAAGACATTTGACAAAATCCAGCATCCTTTTTCAGATACAAACTTCAAATAATAGGAATAGAAGGAAAATTCCTGAATACGATAATGGGCATAAGTGGAAAACCCACAGCCATGATGTGCTCATGGACTGGAAGAATAAACATCATGAAGATGTCAATATTTCCCAAACCAATTTATAGATTCAATGTAGTAACAACCAAAATTCCAACAGCCGTTTTACAGAATCAGAAAAGGCCATTACCAAATTCATTTGGAAGGGAAGGTGCATCCAAATAGCCAAAAGCATTCTGAAAAAGAAGAGTGACATGGAAGCAATTTCACTGCCTGGCCTTCAAAGGTATTACAAAGCTACAGTGGTCAAAGCAGGAAGGTAGCGGCATAAAGATAGACACATCTATTGGTGGAATAGAATTGAGAATCCAGAAAAACACCTTCAACTCTACTGTCAACTGGTTTTTGACAAACCTACCAAGGCTGAGTTAATGGGACTTAACAGGTTCTTCGATGAATGGTGCTGGGAGAACTGGATATCTATGACCAAAAGAATGAAAGAGGACCCTATCTCACTCCCTACACAAGAATCAACTGAAAATGAGGCAAAGACCTAGATATAAAAGCAGATAAGGGAAACGGACTTTGGCCCAGTGGTTAGGGCGTCCGTCTACCATATGGGAGGTCCGCGGTTCAAACCCCGGGCCTCCTTGACCCGTGTGGAGCTGGCCATGCGCAGTGCTGATGCACGCAAGGAGTGCCGTGCCACGCAAGGGTGTCCCCCGCGTGGGGGAGCCCCATGCGCAAGGAGTGCACCCGTGAGGAAAGCCACCCAGCGTGAAAAGAAAGAGCAGCCTGCCCAGGAATGGCGCCGCCCACACTTCCCGAGCCGCTGACGACAACAGAAGCGGACAAAGAAACAAGACACAGCAAATAGACACCAAGAACAGACAACCAGGGGAGGGGGGGGAATTAAATAAATAAATAAATCTTAAAAAAAAAATAAAAGCAGATAAGAAAAACCTAGAAGAAAACATAGGAAAGCATCTTCAAGACCTTCTAGTAGGTGGTGGTTTCTGTGATCTTATGCCCAAAGCACAGGCCACAAGAGAAAAAAAAAAAAAGATAAAAGGGACGTCTGCAAAATTAAACACTTTTGCACCTCACAGGACTTTGTCAAAAGGGTGAAAAGGCAGGTGACTCAATAGAGGAAGATATTTGGAAATCACATGTCTGATAAGGGTCTAATATCCAGGATCTATAATGAGATGTGTACATCTCAACAATAAAAGGAGAAACAATCCAATTTTAAAATGAGCAACAGACTTGAGTAGATGTTTGTCCAAAGAAGAAATACAAATGGCAAGAAAACACATGGAAAAAATGCTCAAGATCTCTTCTGATTAGGGCAATGCAAATCAAAACCCACAATGACTTATCATTTCACACCTATCAGAATGGCCACTATTCCAAAAGACAGAGAACTCCAAGTGCTGGAGAGGCTGTGGAGAGATAGGAACACTTCTTCCCGGTTGGCTGGTGGCAATGCAGGATGGTCCAGCTACTGTGGAGGACTGTTTGGCAGTCCCTCAAGAAGTTGAAAATAGACTTGCCATGTGACCCTGCAGTACCACCACTGGGTCTATAGCCAGAAGAACTGAGAGGAGTGACACGAACAGACATCTGCTCATTGATTTTCACAGTGGCATTCTTCACAATTGCCAGAAGTTGGAAACAACCCAGGTGTCCATCGATGGATGAGTGGAAAAACAAGCTGGTGAATTCACCCTAGGAAAAGTTATGCAGCTGTAAGAAAAAATGAAATGTCAAGAAGAAGACAACGTGAATGACCCTGGAGGAGATTCTTTTAAGTGAAGCCGGCCAGACACAAAAGGGCCAATACCACAGGATTGTGTTATGATGAACCAAATAGACTGTGTAACATACTGTACAATAAAAAAAAATTTCTACGTAACCAGTTCATGCAATTGAGAATTGTACAGTTTTATTCAATTGTGCTTGCTTTTTCTTTTTAAGTGATTGCTTCTATCTCCAATTCTTTCTTTTAATTAAAATTATTTATTTTTACGAATTACATTCAAAAAACATGAGGTCCCAATCAACCCCACCACCCCCACCCCCCACTCCCCCCACAGCAACACTCTCTCCCATCATCGTGAGACATCCATTGCACCCAGTAAGTACATCTCTGAACATCACTGCACCCCGTAGTCAATGGTCCACATCATAGCCCACACTCTCCCCCGTTCCATCCAGTGGGCCCTGGGGGGGGTCTACAATGTCCTGTAATTGTCCGTGAAGCACCACCCAGGACAACTCCATGTCCCAAAAACGCCTCCAATTCTTAAGTGGACAAGATAGAGTTAGAAATAATCAAGGCAATGGGAAGCCTCTGGGCAGGATTGGTGGCACAGCCGCAATGTCTGACTTTGGTCTCATTTGCACCTCGTCATGGGCTAGGTGGAGACAGCAACCCAGCAGGGCAAGTAGGTCTCCTCAGATCACACAGCCCTCCCCTAGCCCTGTGTGGAGTTGGATTCGGGGTTCCATCCATCCCCTTCCTGCTTCTCCCATGTCTAAGTGTGTGCATTCGCTCCATGTGAAACCAGACTCCAGGGCTCATAGTGTCCACCCCCCGTGGACGTGATGCTGTCCCGGGAAGCCAATGCTAGAATGAATCCCGCTGTGTGGTGAGGAGACTGGTGGTGGGCCCCAGTAACTACCCTGGGCTCCCCAAAACAGAAAGGAGGGAGCAGCGGGCTCTGAACCCAGCTAGGTCTCCCCCGAGCTGGGGCCCGAGCTGCCCGCAGCCTTCCCAGGGAGCTGGGGGGGGGGGGGGTGGAACGTGTTGGCAGAACGGTGTCCAGGGAACAAGGCCATCCAGGAGAGGGGATGGACAGACAGCCATGCAGAGGGACTTTGGTGGAGTTCTTACAGTTGAAGGGCCCAGGAGAAATGACCTAAGGAGATGACCTCACTTCCTCAGTGACAGAACTTGGAACCCTGGTAACCAGGCACCCAGATTCCACAGGCAGACCCTTCCCAGCTCACTTGGCAGGAGACGCTCGAGAGAGCAACATGTTCCCCTGCTGTGTTGCGTGACCCTGAGGCTCCAGCCTCAACCAAACCAGGAACGAATCCCCTTGCCATCACTTCTGACATTGGCTCAGGCCTCAGCCACGGAACTGCTGGCCATCGGCACCCAGGAGGCACCCAGAAGTGACACAGGGTGGCCCAGCAGAGCTGGTTGAACACAGGCCACCGCTGTGCTCCTCCTAGGCAGCCCCACGTCGATCCTCTTCCCAGGGTGTGGGGGCGTGGACAGGGGTCCACCATGGGCAGAAGCAGCCATCAGGGTTGGGGACACAGAGGACCTTCCCTGTCCCCTGCCAGGTCATGGGTGGAGGTGGGAAGAGGCAGCTTGGGGACATCCATGTGGACCATGTCTTTCCTGAGCCTCAAGCTCCCCTGTTCTCTCTACCAGGCTCAGGGGAATGCAGAGCCCACCTGGGCCTGCCCTGGGTCCCAGCCTGATGGAGGGCCAGCTTCCCCTGTGGGGGAGGACAGGCCCCTCACTGATGCCCCTCGGCCTGGCTGTCGAGCCCTGTGTTCACAGACCTCCACGCAGGTGGTCGGCGAGGAGCTGGAGGAGGGGTTCATCTACACTGTCTCTCCGAGGAAGGTGCCGGTCCATCTGGACCCCGGCCAGGGCCAACGCTGGTTCCAGGTGAGAGCAGGCACTGAGGTAGGGGGCCTGAGGCAGCTGGGGAGTACCCCGGGGCCGTATCCCACCCTGACCACTGCCTTCGGGGCTTTCACACCCGAGTGGCCCCATATCCTGCTTCCCGAGGAACCTGGGGTCCCACCAGTCACCCAGCACACAGCCACTCCACAGATGGGAGAAGGTCACTGCACACGTGCAGAGGGATAGGAGAGGGTCTTTAGCACAGGATTCCTGTCAGGGCCGGCTGGAGGGTGGGTGCGCTGCAGACACACGCATGTCGTGCTGCTGTGTTTGCGAGTACCCTCCTGGCCCCACGTCCCCGGTGGCATCTTTGTGCCTGTCCTTGCCCATCTGCTCCAAGCCGTCCAGCTCTCCTGCTGAGGAGGGTTCTCACCATGTTCCATAACCGCCCCCTTGACCTTCCCGGGTAGGAGCTGGGGCCTGCCTTGGCTGCCCAGGATTCCAGGAGGGCAGCAGCTCAGAGCAGCCTTTCGGCCTTCAGGCCTGCTGGAGCCAAAGGTCCTGTCCTGGGGCCCTGCTGGCTCTGATGCCCTGGACACCTCCCACAGGCCCCCAGGCAGTGGTCCTCCCAGCCCCGGCAGAGGCTCCAGGAAAGGGATGACTGGGCAGAGGACACACAGGCCTCCCTTACTCCAGTGAGGGCCACCTGACCTCACTGAGGGGCAGCAGTGGGGGACCACTGGCTTTCTTTGGGGGGAGCATCCCTGCAGCCCCTGGCGCTGGCCCTGTTGTTTTCCTTCCTTGTCCTGATGGGGAGTCGGGGTGGCCAACGGCATCCCCTTGTTCCTCTGGCCTTGTGACAGTGCAGTCCAGAAGGTCGTCTCCTGACCAGGAGGGTCTGCAGTTCTCCAGGTTCTGCTTAGACCCTTGGCCCTGCAGGAGTCTATCTCCCCCATGGGTCCTCCAGGCACCCGCCCTTTCAGGTCAGGGGCCTCATCTTTCAGGTGTTTGCTCACCTGCGGTTCAGTGTGAAGACCGAGGACCTTTCTCCACTAGGGGCCTGCACGGCCCCTTGGCCGGATGATGCTCAGGGCTTGGGGCAGCAGGTGGGCCCTGGCCCCACCCAGCTGGCTCCAGGCACTGCATCTGACCACACTGCCCCTCTGTCCCACCCCAGAGGAAGAACGAGGGAGCCCTCCCGAGGGGGGAGAGCTGCAACGGGTGCACGGTCCAGGCAGGCCGCTGGGGGAACCTGGCGGAGCACCTGGTGTCTGCCTTGCAGGAGGGTGACCTTGGCTACATCTGCACCTTCCTGGGGACATACTGCATGTTTGCCTCCACCAAGCAGGTCCTGCACTGGCTGTTCCACCGGTGAGCGCCTGCCCCAACCCGCCACCTGGGCTGCCCCACTCCCCACGTGCTGGGCATCTCAGAAATGCCACTGCACCCGCTGGCCTCAGTTTCCTCATTGGGAGGGCTCTGGCCTGCAGCACCGTGCCATGCTTCTGCTTGCAAAGATGAGACACCCGGAGCCCACGGAGGCAGAGCTGGAGGGTGAGGGGGCCTCAGGGTGGGGGCACGTGAGCTTGTGGGCCAGGGGCCGGGATCGCACTGCAGAGGCAGGAACCAGCAGAGGCTGCCCTTGGGCTGAGAGCCAGAGGGAACCCCAGACATGTCACCTGGAAGCCTGCAGGTGGGGAGCACTTTTCTGGGCAGGATCTTCCCCTCAAGGTAGTGGGATCTTCTCTGTATTGTAATGACACTTGGAGCCATTCATGGTGGGAAAACTGCCTCTTGTCCAGCTCCTTTGTCAGCTCCAGAGCTGCCGATGCCTCCAGTGCAACCGCCAGCGCCAGTTCCACCCTCTGCGGCCGACACAGGTCCAGAGTCAGAGTCGGCTCCATCACCACCCGGACTGCCCGCTAGCGAGGAGGCACTTGTGCCTACTGTGCTAGCTAGAACCTGATGCATTCCGCACCATGGCACCAGCTCCTGAGCTGAAGGTGGCTTTAGCACCACCGCAGCTGCCCCCCACAGAGATGGGGCCCGTGCCCTCCCTGGAGCTAGACCATCTGACCTGGTCAGCCAGAGCACCTGCTCAGAAGGCGCAGGCAGCTACAGCACAAACAGGAGCACAAGCTGAAGAGCCGGAGGCAAGTCCAGCTCCACCTGCCTCGCCGCCACTTCACGGATCGGCACTGCCCGCTCTCGAGGGAGAGCCTGCTCCTCCAGCAGCAGAAGCGCTGACTTTCGAGCCGGAAGATGCCTCGGGGCCACCTCCACTGCCACTTGTGGAGGTAGCGCCAGTGCCCACTCCGGCGATAGAGCCGGCCCCATCTGCAGGGGCAGCCCCTGCTGCACCATCTGCACCACCAGTTCGCAAGGGGGAGGCGGTCCCACCGGCCACCTCCAGTGCCGCCTGCACAGGTCGCTCCAGGGCCCACTCTGGAGCTCCAGCCAGTTCAGGCACCTTCAGGAGCAACGGCTCTTGAGGCAAGTCTGGCAGCAGCACCTGAGCCATGGCCAGAGCTCAGATCAGCAGCAGGGCAAGCTGCCCCCCCAACAGCCTTTCTGCCCCTGGCCCGGGCCCTGCCGGGAAGGTCTGCATGAGCAGAAGCCTGAGCTCCTGACTTTCCCTCCTGAGCTGGTGGCAGAGCAGCTGTCGCTCATGGATGCGGTGAGCAGCTGGGCTCAGCAGGGTGGAGCTGGGGGGGACCTTCCTCCCAGGACCTGCTGCCCCAGCCTTCCCCACCCTGATCCCGAATCCTGGGATCTGGGTCCAAACCCTGGTCCACTGCCAGCCTTGTTCCCTGGGAGAATTTCTTGAGCCCAAGCCCACACTTAGGCCTCTGGAGAGGAGACCTAAGACACTAGCTGTCCCTGCCACATGCTGTGATGATGACCCCAGCCAGGGTCCTGAGGCCCCACGGGATCTGAGCTGGGGGTGGGTGTGGCTGGCTGACTCTCCCTCCTCCCCAGGAGCTGTTCAAGAAGGTGGTGCCCTATCACTGCCCGGGTTCCATCTAGTCCCAGCGCAACCAGAAGGGCAAGGAGCACATAGCATCCACCATGTGCGCCATCATCAGCCAGGTCAACCACATGGCCGACTGTGTCATGGCCACCTGCCTCAGGGACTGCAGCATGAAGGCCACAGACAGGGCCAGGGTGGTGGAGCACTGGATCGAGGTGGCCAGGGTGCATGCTGGGGCCCTCTGTGGACTCCTGGAGCCCCTCTGCACTCTGGTAAGCTCTTGGCCTCTGGGCCCTGCCCTGCCTGGGGCACAGCCCTCCTCTCTCCTCACATCCCCCCCAGGCTCTTCCCTCAGGTGGAGTGTGGGGGTCCCACTCTGGGGCCTGGCTTGCCCTCAGGGGCTCCGTGGGAGTCTCTCATCCAGAAGGGGAGGTCAGCCGAGGGGGCTGGAGCTGGAGCAGAGGGCGCTCAGACCAACCCTCATGGCCCATTCTTTCTCCCTCCCCAAGAGTGCCGAACCCTCCACAACTTCTCCTCAGCCCACACCATCCTCTCTGCTCTCGAAAGCCATGCGATTGGCTGTCAGAAAGAGACATGGGCCGAAATTTCCAGGAGGGCAGGCTTCTCTCTAGGGGATGCCAGGGGGGTATCAGGGGCCTCACGGGAGGCTGGGCATCACCCTGCAGGGAGCCTGGAGGCAGTGGGATCCGGGCAGGGGCTGGGTGGGCTGGTGCTCCAGGTCTCACCAGGACCTGAGGTCAGCTGTTGCGCATCAACACTGGTGCCATCCACAGTCAAGCACAAAGTCGAGGCAGATGAGAGCATGTCCAGGATGTGCTTTTCAGCAGCCCACTCTGTCCAGCTGACAGCTCCCCGTGTCAACACGAGCTGCTTGTGAACTGGGGGTCCCCACTATGCCTGCCTGAGAGTTCAGCTCCCAAGCCCATGCTGTCCTGCAGTGCTCAGAGCTGCCCAGGTTCAGCACCACCCACCCAGGCAGTCTAGGTCCCAGGACCTGGCTACAATGAAGCGGGTTGTCCCCTGAACCCTCCCACCCACTCCCACCTTTCTCCTTCCTTCTTGCCCTCCCCCAGGGACAGATTCTGCCTCTTTCAGACACTGTCTGAGATTTTCTCCACTGAGAACAACCCCTCCCAGGGCATCAAGCTCATCTCCCAGGTGAAGAGCAGGCGGGGGGGGGGGGGGGGGGGGGAGGCGGGCAGGACTCAGGAGGTGGGCTTGTGAGTGTTTCCCTGGATGTTTCTTTGCCAACATCCTGTCTGACCTCTTCTGGAGGAAGATGAAGAGGAATCTATTTGGTTCATGGGCAGGTGGGGGCAGCTGAAGGGCCATAGGCTGGGGTTGGTGCTTGGATGTGATGGGGAGGACTGGGATGTTCCAGGAGGAGATGATGAACTGGTAGGATGAGAAGTCTCCATCCACGTGGGGGTCTCAGAACTGCACCTCGTTATGAATGGCTTGTGTCAAAGAGCTAGGAGAAGTATTTGGGAGATGGGAAACCACAGCGGATCCTTTCTGACTGAAACTAGAAGCTTCCACCTAGAAGATGCAGCACAACTTCAATGTCCAGTACTGCAAGGACATGTGGTCCCAGCCATGCAGCTAGAGGATGGGGTGCACTTGCAGGCAGAACATCCTGAGTGGACCCCTAGGAGGGGTCGCCTGTGTTTGGGCCTCAGGCAGCCTTTGGATTTTCAGTCGTGTGGGCTGGGGCAGGCAGGATCTGCTCAACTAGGCCTCCCAGGACACCCCATCCTCCAGCTCCACGGCTGGGATGACACGAGGCCCCCTGCACATCCACAGGCAGAGGCCGGGAGAAGCGGACAGCTGTTGGCAGTGGCGGGCTTTGGGGTGACATCAGACGAGGTCTCTGGCCGGAGGGAGCCCCCTGTCCTCAGCGCCCCGAGCACATCCTTCCTTGGGCCTGTGTGTCCTCCTGCAGAACGGAAGCACAAGCATCCAGCAGTGCCACCGTCATGGTCAGCTGGCGGGGTTGACAGGAGAAAAGGAACATGGTCGAGCATTCCTGGTACTCTCCCGCCCATCTGGGGTCCATGACTTTTCAGATTTCCACATGCTCACTTGGCCCAGGAGTCCATGACCCCAGGGACAATGGGGAGGGGCAGAGGGTCTCACTGACCCCGACCTGCTCAATCCTGACAGGAGGTGAACCTCGATTTTGCCACCCTGGACACGAACCCCAACAGAGACCAGAATCAGCAGCAGAAGCAACAGCAGCAATAGCAGGAGGGGGTGGGTGTGGCTCATGCCAGGGGTCCATGGTGAGTGGCCTCCAAGTCAGGGTGGGGCCCTCCTCCCAGCTATCCCTCCTGGGCCTCTGAGCCTGGGGAGATTTCCTTCCATGTCTGTTCCCCTGGAAGCTTGAGGGCCGGTAGCCGAGGGAATCCTTGGGGACTAGTGGTAGCAAGTCAGAGCAAAAGCCTAGAAGAGCCGATGCTGGTCAACTGGGTGGGGCAGGGTGTTGGCTTGGAATGGAAGAAACACCAATGCTGGGAGGTGACTGCAGGGGAGTTTGGGGTCCTTGGAGGCTGGGCAGCGATCTTTGGGATGACAGCTGAGTGCCCGAGCGTGTGCCAGGGTGATGCTGGGTGGTCCTAGGAGTCTGAGCCTGCGGGATTGACAGGGCTGGTGTCAGGGGCACCCGAGCACCTGTGCTCTTCCCCACCCATTCAACACCACAGGGTGCCATCCAGGGCACTGTCCTATGCCTGGGGGCGTTTCCTCAGTGAGTTTTTTTTTTTATAAACATAAAAGTTTCACTGTAAGTTTATTTAATTTCACACTGCCTTATAAACTGATCCTACACTCCAAGATATAAGGATACTATTTCATGAAATTCTCACAACAAATAATGTGTTAAATTTCAGAGGTTTAACATTAAAAACAGAAAGAAGAAAACATGAATATTAACATTCTAATGTTCCTTGCTATTAAGGATTTGATCATTATATTAAACTCAAATTGAATGAACTTTCTAGCTTCTACATATAGATTTTCCTATGGTTTCTTATTTTCTTTTTTTTTGTCTTTATTTTTTTAATATTACATTAAAAAAATATGAGGTCCCCATATAGCTCCCACCCCACTCACCACAATCCTCCCCCACAACAACAACCTCCTCCATCATCATGAGACATTCATTGCACTTGGTGAATACATCTCTGAGCACTGCTGCACCTCATGGTCTATGGTCCACATCATAGCCCACACTCTTCCACAGTCCACTCAGTGGGCCATGGGAGGACATACAATGTCTGGTAACTGTCCCTGCAACACCACCCAGGACAACTCCAAGTCCCCAAAACACCCCCATATCTCATTTCTTCCTCCCACTCCCTACCCCCAGCAGCCACCATGGCCACTTTCTCCACACCAATGCCACATTTTCTTTGATTACTAATCAACAATAGTTTATGAATAGAATATCAGTAAGTCCACTTTAATACATACTCTATTCCTCCATCCTGTGGACCTTGGAATGGTTGTGTCCACTAAACATCTTATATCAAAAAGGGGCTTAGAATCCACATGGATGTTGGATGCAATTCTCCTGCTTTCAGTTGTAGGTGCTCTTGGCTCCCTCGTGTGGTGATTGACCTTCTTCACCTCCATGTTAGCTGAGTGGGGTAAGTCCAATAAACCAGAGTGTAGGAGTTGAAGTCTGTTGAGGCTCAGGGCCTGGCTATCACATGGTCAGTCCAGAGATTCAGGTCCCCTGGGTGTACATTAAATCCCAGCACCAACTACAGTTCTGGTAAAAGTAACAGGAGAGGCTTGTGAACAAAGATTGCATCTGAGACCAGCTCCATTACACAGAAACACATATTCCAAAGTAGGGCCAACTGACATGACACTGAACTCCATCTGCCATAACCATAGAACATATTGGTCTCTGTAGCCCTCAGAAGAACTAATACCTGGGGTTTTATCTACTTTATCTGTCTCTGGGACTCTGCTGAGGTGTGCATAAGGGCAACCCCTATGATAACTTCCTGGCTCTTTTTGGAGACTCATAGCCATATAAACTCATTTTTCCTTTCCATTTCCCCCTTTTATTCAGGTCAAAAAGCATTTTTAACTCCTGGTATTATATGTAGATTGAGATATTCTGCTGGTCCAAGTTGACACTTTTATTCAAGGTCATTTTCCAGTTACATCATCAGCTGGTACTTGGTAGTAATCCCTCAGCACCAGGGGGGCTCAACCCCGGGAGTCACGTCCCATGCTGGGGAAAGGCAACGTATTTACATGCTGAGTTTGGCTTCAAAACTGGCCACATTTAAGCAACACGGAGGCTCTCAGGAGGTAACTCTTAGGCACCCTGCAGCTCTAGGCCTTGTTCTTATTTCAGGTGCACAGGCTCACAAGCATAGTCATTAGTGTCAAGGGCTCATTGTTGGACCTTCATTCTTTTTTGTTCTTTGCCATTGCACTTTGGGGATTGTTGCTGTTCCTTTAAGGACTGTGCTAGCACTTCCCTGTCTAGGAACTCAGCACTCCCTCAGTTTTTTTTTTAATTGTATCCACTATGAAAATACCCAAACATTTTTATGTACCCTGGATATATGCCCTGGAGAAATCCCTGCCAACCATGTGTCCCCTGTCAATTACATCCCACACCAGTATTCCTCCCCTACCAATGTTGAACCTCTCTGTGATCCAAAATTTCTTCAAAAGTGAAGCCCAATGTATTGCCAGGTCCCATTAATAGTAAAATGGAATATAGTGATAAGCTTAAAGGTTAGATATAGTATACATATTAATTTAGAAAAATTAAGGTAAAAATAAATCGGTATCAAAAAATTTAAAAATGCAAAAGCTTTGTTTTTGATATTTTGCCTTTCATCACTGCAATAAGTGTTTTCCTGTATGCAAATTGGCAAGGCAACTACTTCCATCTTTTCCTCAGTGTCTATGTTTTTGATGGTGGACTGCCGTGACCTGTGCAGGTGAGAGATAACATGAGGGGAGGTGACAGGAGCTGAAGAAAGACACATAGTGAAAAAGACAAGTTTAGGGGTGGGCCAGGGCTAGCTTTTGGCAAAGCTGAGGCCCCAAGCTGACACCATAAGCTTTATTTAAAGCACTTAACTAGGTCACTGTTCTCAGAGCAGGGACCTTCAGGCATGAAATTCTCTGAGGAGGGTTTTCTTAGAGTTCCTTCTTATCAGGATGTCAGCTCCTTTCTGCTGACTTGCAGGTACAGACACAGTTGTCCACACCCTCACCTCTCTGCACACATTGATCCTTCCTAGCCATGTGGCTTGAGCCCCACACATTATTTGGGGACCCCTACAGGTCCCCCTTTTCTTTTGTGTCTGGACATTGGCTGTGCCCATCGTAGGTTGGTTTCCTCTGAAACTCTTACCCATCATTGACTACCAGCTGGCTATGGACTATTGTGCTTGGGGCACCAAAGGAGCGATCAGAGACCATGCTGAGCCTTTTGTGTGAGTTTAAGGTGTGTGGTTTCAGTTTGCACGTGTCAGAGCGCTCGGCGCATTTGGCTGCAAAATAGAGAAAATATGCACCACAACACAAGAACGCAGACAATAAGGCCTGCTAAATACCAAAAGCTACGCTGCAACAGGTTCCAAGAATTGAAACCATGTAAAGTATGTAGGAGGTTCTCAGCCAATTGTTTGGCATCTCTAACTGCCAGATGAGCAGTTTGGAGAGCTAAAATCTCATCGTGCAAATATTTTATATCCATACTAATTTCTTCATGATTCCATACCCTTGTCAGTGCAGTTTCACTGCCACCCAATTTCAGGAAGTTTCATTGAATTGGACAGAGGTCACAGAAACAAATGCATACTGCAGATGGCATTGTAGCCACACATGGTACTGCAATACCTCCACCTGATCTCCTAAAGAAAGGACCGTTTCTTCCAATGCATTTAATTTTGCTTTCAAATTTCAGTTGATATGTTCCTGATTTTCTAATGCTAGTGAAATGTTTCTAGCCAAACCATTTTACAAAATGAGCTGTCTGAATGCTCTTTGCTAAGGTCAGGCCAGAGGTTACAAAGGAGGCTATAATGGGAATGAGGGCAACAATGCCAGCAATGATCAGGCTGAGGGCTCTACAATGTTGTGATTCTAGTGCATCCTGCATGAGCTACAATGTTTGTTCCCCAGGGTCATCACACCAGGGCTCATCTAGGGTTACTGGGAGCATGACAAAGCTAGGTTGTCTGATGATGAGTAGGTCATCATCCCAGTTAGCAGTGGCAATGCAGTTGGTAAGGTTACAGAGGGGGGATTCTACCACATAGTAAGAACCCTGAAAAGAAATATTTATGTGGCCCACTAAAACTGCACACAGGCTGAGGACTCAGGTCTTCTATCCATATCGAAACTGGAGACCACAGTCTGTGGTCCCAGTGCCTGTGAAATTGACATGATGGGTCACAGCAACCAACTGCCACAGCTTATCCTGCAAAAAAAACTTTGGAGAAGCGGTGACATTAGCAACAAAACCTCCTGCAGACATATGAAAATTTGGATGCTGGGTTTCCACACGGTGGCCCAGGTATATAAAGTACCCAAGCCTTCTGAGATGTTATGAGCACAGGCTGGGACATAAGCACATGAAACACAAGGAGGAAAGCCCTTAAACTCTAAAATAGTGCTTTTAGATCAGAGTGGCAATGGGGGCCGATGGTGCATGGCCACTGGAGTACCATTAGTGAATTCCCATTTACTTACAGTATGGATGTATTTATAGAGACCCCATGGGCCAGTGACATTGGCTACATGACTGCCTCCATAGGTTGTCTTATTTTCCTGCTGGGTACATAGACAACCCACAGTTTCCTGGGGAGAAAAACAAAGAGGCACTTTGACAGGGAGGCCACTATAGTTAAATGAGTTTATAACATGGTTCTGATATCATCCATCAACAAGCCTCCTATCCTGGCCATGGTTAGTCCCAAAGAGGGTTGCAACCAATTAATGTTCCCTAACAATTTAATCATTTAAATAGCTAAATGTGTCACACGAATAGTTGGCCTTTGTGGCACTGCTTACTGCTTTTCCACTAGATGGCCTAAGTAAGAGAAAGGAAAGTCTTTTGAACTTTTTCTGGAGTAATTTGCAGTCCCACTGCATAAGCAGCTGTTGGATATCTGCAAAAAGTGAAAGCAACTGTTCTTGTGTCACACAAGTCAATAAGATACCATCCATATAGTGAATAATATAGGCAGAAGGGTATTCTTCTTGCACTGGGGTCAGTGCCTTAGCTACATAAGCTTGGCAGAGAGTAGGACTGTTGGCCATGCCTTGAGGTAGTACAGCCCAACAGAACTGGTATAAAGGTTTTTGAAAATTAGGGCTCGGCATGGAAAAGGCAAAACAGGGGCAGTCGGCATGGTGCAAAGGAATAGTGAAAAAGACATCCTTTAGATCTTGAACTAAAAGGTGATATTGTAAAGGGACAGTGGTTAGAGATGGGAGTCCGGGTTGTAATGACCCATAATCAGCATGGTTTTATTTACTGCATGCAGATCTTGTAACAACCACCAATTTCCTGATTTCTTTTTAATAACAAAAATGGGAGTATTCCATGGATCAAAAGTTTCGCAGAAATGGCCAGCAGCTCTCTGTTCATTCACTAGCATTTCTGCAGCAACTAACTTCTCCTGTGTAAGGGGTCACTGATCCACCCAGACAGGTTCGTTGGATAGCCAAACTATGGATGCTGCAGTTGGCTGGGTTGAAGTATCAGTAAACCCACCTAAAAATGTGGGTTCCCTAATCCCTGTTGAGGAAGAGGAGTCTGAATATGCACAAGTTCCAACAAACCCTGATGTTTTCCCAGGCCCTTTTGTGGTCATAGCCCCATTCTTACATTATTTGCATAACAACAGACGATGGGGTAACAAGCAAAAGGCCAAGATTAGAAAGAATATCTCATCCCCATGAATTAATAGGTAATGCTGGCAGGACAAAAGGCTGAAACCAGCCTTTATGTTCTTCTTCATCTTCCCATGGAATGAGTTGGGCACTACAGAAAGGGTGATGCGTGGTACCCACCCCTTCCTTGTAAGGTACCTGATGCTGTTTCTGCTAGCCAGGTTGCAGGCCAATGCTGCTGGGTGATGGCAGATTCATCAGTCCCCGTGTCTGAGTCCCTCAAAAGCCTGGCCATTTAGATGCAGTGTTAGCAATGGCTGTTCTGCCTGAATTAACTGAGTACAGTAAGTGGCTGGTGAATGATCAGAGGAAGAATGAGTTGAGGCAGCAGGAAACAAAGTGAGGTGAGCAAAGCAATGTGAGGTTCTAGCACAACAATAGAGGTAAGAGTTACCACTAAGCAAATTTCTTCAGTATAAGTAGGGGTGATTAATGATGGAAGAACAATTATTCCCTTCACAGCCAAATGAGGGGGACCAAGAATTAGCCCATAGGTAGTTGGGGGCAGGATCCCAGAAACTAGTGGGAACAATCTGGGATCCCATTTCAGTGTTAATACCCAGCGGGGGTGGGACTGAGTTCCATATTGTTGATACTTTGTTGCCGGGAACTGGAGGTGGTGAACTGGGCAGAACTATTTCTGAGTAAAGGCTGTGCCACTTCAGGATTGGAATAGGTGGGGGTAGTTAGAGCCCATAATATTTGGCATGGCTGGGCCTGGCCCCACAAGCCATCTCCTGGTGCCTGTACAGGTTTTCCAATGCAGTGGTCTTAGACTGGCATTCACATTCATTTGCCCAGTGCTTGCCTTGCTGTCAGTGAGGGCAAGTGCTAGGTGCTTGCGTTTGTGGACACAACAGCAAAAGGGGAGAAGGATGCAAAGCCACAGAAGCGCAGATGTGATGAAAATGGCCTGGTTGTTGGCACTGAGAACAAACCGACTAAGAATTTTGGATGGTGATTTTAAGAGCAGCCGCTAAAACTGCAGAAGGACCAATATCTGCACAAAGCTGGGTGTAGTCTGTGATGGTGGCAGTTTTTTGAATAAGGTCTGATAGCACTTTTGCAAGTAGCATCAGCATTTTCAAATGCAAGCTGTTTCACCACAATGCCCCCAGCTTCAGGATCGATGATCACTCACACTACCACCTTGAAAAGGTGGGCCACAAAGTCAGCATAAGTCTCGTATGGTCCCTGCATGATTTTGGATAAGTCTAAGGATTTCTCTCCCTGTGAGGGCAATTGTCTCCAGGTGTGTAAGGTGCAGAGACTGATTTGTTGGTAGGCCTGAAGCCCAAACAGGAGCTGCTGTTCGAGAGGGTCATATTGACCTGTGCCAGTAAGCATTTCCATGGAGATAGGCACACCAAGGCTCAATTGCAATCAGCCTGTGCACTAGATTCCTCAAACCAATGACTTTTCCACAATAAATAATGCCCCCCTGAAAGACCAGCCTTAACAAGAACTGTCCAGTCCTTTAAGTAAGGGTGTCATTATCCATGGATTCCAAAAGGGTCATGATGAAAGGTGAAGTAGAACGGTAAGTGATGTAAGCCATTTTTAACTCTTCCAGCAATTCAAAGGAATGGGGTCATGACAGTGTAAGACCTGACTGGGATTATTGGAGTCTGGGTGCTCTATCACATGGAACAATTGGAACCCTGTGATGTCTTCCCTAGCAAGACATGCCACCTGCAGCCCTTGCTGCAGTGTGGATACCAAAGGAGCCTCCGCTTCATGTACAGGCACCACAGGCGCAGAAGGGAGAGCTGCAGCTAACAAGTTCTGACCGTGCACAGAAAATTGAGTCATCTGGCATTGTAGTCCCCCTAATCCAGAGCCCAAGGGCATAGTCATCACATCCCTCTCTTCCTTGGGGTCCTCAGCAGCAGCCAGAGTGGACTCATTTAACCCTTTATTAACTGTGGATGCTAAAGGCTCAACCATAGGTTGTCCTTCCAACTCCCTCAGAGGATCCAGGTAATCTCTTATTAAGCCCCACAAATTAAAGGTGCACACTGGCACACCCTTGGCCCTTCAGCAGTGTAATGGTCCTGAAGGCATTGACCAACCTTCCACCATGTCTCTTCATTTATGGTGCCTTCATCAGAAAACCAGGGGCATGCCTGTTGCACAAAATCTAAAAATGTTTCCAGTTGTGAGGTAGTCCTTTTGAACCTCTACCAGATAACAAAGCTATGGAGATGGCTGTTTTAATAATACTGCTTATAACAATGGCCTGTCTTAACCAATATGTTATGAAGTGATTACAGAGCATGACCAGCTGTGATGAGCCAACTAACTTGTTTTTGCATGAGCATTGCAAAAAGAATCCTCTAACTATTGTGCCAGGAGAGTTGGGCTGGTAGCCAATGACGGGTAAGACCCTTACATTGTGATAAGGGCAACCTAAGACAGGTACAGTCACTCTGGCACTAAAACAAAAAGGGGGACATGAAGGAAGTGGTGATTTGTTGGCTGAAGAAAATAAGACATGGTGTAACCTAGGAAACAGAACAAGAAAAGAATGTTCTTTGTTGAGACTCCCTTGGTCAACAGGACAGGAATGCCTCTGGTTAAGATCTATTAGGTCAACAGGCCAGATTAGTAGAAGGAACAAAGTTGCCTTAAAAAGTTGAAATAAAAGTGGTCTGTTCCTGTTTCTAATGATAGATAACAACAGCAAATCTGTCTCTGCTTTTTGGGCTTTTACTATATAAGCTTTCTGTATGAATATGTAGCTGCATAAAAATAAACTTGTCTTTGGGCATTGACTTGCAGATCCCCTGATCCCTTCTCTCTTCTTATTCATTCCTGATATCCTTCGGGTTTGATGCAACATGTGGCACCCAATGTGGTGTCTGAAGTTTTCTTCCCTACAGTATTGAAGAACCAGCAGAAAGGACTCCTATGAGGGTCACGATCATTGTCCCCTATTTTTGACTCAAATCTTATTGTAAGTAACATTTCCATAATTATCAGGGTAATGGGAAATCAAACAGGGTGACTGGAAGAATATTCTCAGGTTTTGAAAACTTTACTGAAAACCACTGCAGTGTCTGTTAAAACTTCCAAATTGCTTGAGATTTTTGTCTTAGTTCAAAAACATTGTTATTGATTTCAACTGCAGGGACAAAATATCTTAAATTTGAAATGACAGAAATTAGTTATGAAGGTGCTTCACTGAGCCTATCAGAGTGAGACTGTTCCCTTGTCTGTTTGGGCTTTATGTCACCAGATTGCTGCCACACTAGATCCTTTGCAATCAGAGGACGGAGATGATGATGAAACTACTATATTTTCTAAAACTGCTGTTAAGCAGAAATCTTGTGATAACAAAACCTTGGTTTGGCATAGGGACAATGATAATGACCCTGATTGTCATGTTCCTTCCCAAAATACCAATCCTTTTTTAGATGAAAATGTTGCCATTAATCCTAGTGGAATTCCTGAACTTTGTTTCACATCCCACTAGTATATTGGGATTGGGTGATCCAGAAGCCCATGTTTTTCCTCTTCAACCTACTGCTCCTTTAGATCCTCAGTTGATTTCTTCAGTTTCTCCTCCACAAATTGTACTATGGCAAATGGTCTCTTTGGGCTTTTTTCTGATAATCCTGATGTGTTGCCTCACATTAACAAGGTTGTGGTGCCTAATCCAACACCACAAATGCCATTGATGTGTTGTCTATTGCAGGGCTCACACCAAGGGGATCCTTAAGCAATACAGTTCTTATCCACTTTTCCTGTTACACTCAAACCCATTCCATCAGATTTAAATAACCCTCAAGGTGGAATAGAGTTTCATCATGAACCAATTCCTTTAAAATTATTAAAAGACTTGAAACAAGTATGCACAGATTATGGGGTTAAATCTACTTATACTTTTGGATTAGTTCAAGGCCTGGCTCAGATTGATAGGCTAATACCATGGGATTGGGAAATGTTATATCAGATGGTATTAAACCCAGCTGAATTTTTACAGTTTAAAACATGGTGGACTGATGAGGCTAATCAGACAGCTCACTGGAATGCTAGTCTCAAACCTCTTGTTCTTACTATAGCCAAGCAACTATTAGGCATAAGGCAATGGGCAGGGATAACCAAGTAAGTACAATATGATGCCACTGTTATAGTCCAGCTGTGCTTGGCATGCTTGGCTGCATGGAGAAAAATCTCTCCACCAGGGCAGCCTAATCATTTCTTTTCAAAAGTGATTCAGGGTGTCAATGAGCCATATGTTGAATTCATAGCTCATTTATCTGATATTGTGCAAAAAACTATTGAAATTCCTGAAGCACAAGATTTGATCCTCTTAACATTGGCCTTTGATAATGCAAATAATGAATGCAAAAAGACTATTAAACCACTCAAGGTGGTAGGAGGATCAGTACAAGATTATATCAAAGCTTGTCAGCACATAGGTTCCACTACACACCAGATGGTGGTATTAGCTGTGGCAATGAGAGGTAATCAGAGACTGCAAGCTAAAAAAGTAAATTGTTTTAAATGTGGGAAATCTGATCATTTTCAAAAGGATTGCAGAGTGTATTTTGCTCAACCACAAAAGAATGGCAGGAGAAAACTCCCCTTCAAGGTATGTCCTGTGTGTCAGAAAGGTTTTCATTGGGTTAATGAATGTAAATCTAAATTTCATAAAAACGGCTTTCCCCTTTCATCATCAGGAAACCACTTGGCAGGCCTAGCTCAAGGCCCTCAGACAAACAATATGAGCCTACAAGAAAAATACCCAGTCAGCAATGGCCAGCAGCATGCATCCCAGTTTGTGAACTAAGAGAAGTTACTTGAGAGAGTGCTGCTGTTGATTTACCTTCAACAGAAACTAAACTTATTACTTCTGCTGTGGGTATGCAAACTATACTTATACGTGTAAAAGGCCCATTACCTCCTGAAAGAGTTGTCTTAATTGTAGGTAGGAGTAGTTTAATATGAAAGGATTGCTAGTACAAATTGGCATTAAAGATAGTGATTATAAGGAAGAAATCAAGGTTATGGAGCCAGCTGTTAATCAAGTATAAGTTACTTGGGGGCAATGTATAGCTCAATTACGACTCCTGCCCTATCACAAAACTTTCACTCTTCCTTTTGATAGAAATGGGGGATTTGGGTCAATGGGGAATGAAATTTATTGGCAGACTTTTGTAGGTGATGATCAGCCTGAAGTTACTATTACTATTAATGGAAAAGTGTTTTGGGGACTAATAGACCCAGGAGCTGATGTGTCCATCATTGCTAAGTGATATTAGCCTCAATCATGGACATTGCAAAAGGTCCCAACAGTCTTAACTGACATTAGGACTATGACAGATATTTATTAAGTACCTCTGTTTTTGATGTATTAGTACCTGATGGGCAAAAATCTATGTTACAAACTCGTGGCTGATGCAGGACAATCTGTGGGTCAGGGATTTGCTTAGTCAATGGGGAGCATTTTTACATATTCCTATGCTTTCAGAGCAAGCTAAAACTATTTACTTGGATATGAAGTATAACAATATCAGAGGAGGGTGTGATCGGGGCGGGAGAGGGCGCAGGCTGTGGCTGCTCTGGCTGCTGCCTCTGCTGGTCTCAAAACAGTTTTTTTTTTTAATTCATTTTTTAAAAAAATATTACATTAAAAAAATATGAGGTCCCATTCAACCCCACCGCCCCCACCCCCCACTCCCCCCACAGCAACACTCTCTCCCATCATCGTGACACATCCATTGCACCTGGTAAGTACATCTCTGAGCATCACTGCACCCCATAGTCAATGGTCCACATCATAGCCCACACTCTCCCACGTTCCATCCAGTGGGTACTGGGGGATCTACAATGTCCCGTATTTGTCTGTGAAGCACCACCCAGGACAACTCCACATCCCAAAAACGCCTCCCCATCTCATCTCTTCCTCCCATTCCCCGCATCCAGCAGCCACCATGGTCACCCTTCCCACACCAATGCCACATTTTCTCTGTGGACATTGGATTGGTTGTGTCCATTGAACATCTATGTCAAGTGGGGGCGCAAAAACAGTTGTTTTTTTTTTTTTTTAAAGATTTATTTATTTATTTAATTTCCCCCCCTCCCCTGGTTGTCTGTTCTTGGTGTCTATTTGTTGCATCTTGTTTCTTTATCTGCTTTTTGTTTCTTTGTCCGCTTCTGTTGTCGTCAGCGGCACAGGAAGTGTGGGCGGCACCATTCCTGGGCAGGCTGCACTTTCTTTTCACGCTGGGCGGCTTTCCTCACGGGTGCACTCCTTGCGCATGGGGGCTCCCCCACGCGGGAGACACCCTTGCGTGGCACGGCACTCCTTGCGCGCATCAGCACTGCGCATGGCCAGCTCCACACGGGTCAAGGAGGCCCGGAGTTTGAACCGCGGACCTCCCATATGGTAGACGGACGCCCTAACCACTGGGCCAAAGTCCGTTTCCCTCAAAAATAGTTTTTTGAGCATTAGAAATTCTTCAGGACCAGGCTGTTTCAGGATTTTGCAGGGCAGGAGGTGTCTGGACATCAATTTCGTGGGAAGGTAATAGAGAAAATTCATGTTAAAGATAAAATTGAGGCTCTCTTGCACAGAGGTGGGGGCTGTGCATGGGACACTCCCTCCTGGGGAGGGCAGAGCCATGGCACCAGCACTGCAGCCATGATTCCTGGAGGCTCTGTGGTACTGGGGAATTCATAAGCCCTGAGTGGGCTATTGGGGGGCTAACAGGGCAGGAAGCCTTCACAGACGAATTTGGGGAGATAGATGGGAGTTTTATTGTGAGGCGGGGAATTTTTGATTGCAGACACAAATAATAGCACTTCTGGCTAAAGCCCAGCCCCCAAGGGTGGCTGCCAATCTGCAGCAGCCTTAAATTGCTCCCAGCAAAGAGATGTCACCAGGAGGCTATTTTGGGGGATGGCAGGGTGGGAGGCCGCTGGAAGACGATTAGGGGAATTTTTTGTGAGACATGGGATTTTTGATTTCAGACACTGATACAGTGCTTCCAGCTAGAGCCCCACCCCCTAAGCCTAGCTGTGGATCTACAGCATCCTTAAATTGGCTGCAATATAGAGGCTCCCCCAACTGGCTGTTTCGGGGGCCTGCAGGGCGGGAGGTGTCCTGAAGTTGAATTGGTGATACAGCCACAGAAGAGCCCTAGTGAAAGGGGGAATTGTGGGTTTCAGAAACATAGGTCAGAGTTTGTGGACACGACCACTATCATAGGGCTGGCACCCAGCTGCAGGGATCCCTGAAGGCTGTGTTGCACTGTGGTGCTTCCAGGCTCCCTGTTAACCAGATTTGAGGTTCCCAGGTCTGTGTCCCTTAAACCCTGGTGGCCCACACCCTAGAGACTCACGCCTCTTGAGCCTGCAATATCACAGACTTTCCATCCCTGAATACACCATGCCCTGAGGCCCATCTGAGGTCCTTGATTGACCTAGCCCTAAACATTTGTGTTTTTTTTAAATTTAATTTTGATTTTTAATTTTTAATTTTCTTGGTTGCTAATATTGCATTATTTCCTAGTCTTTTCTCCCATTGTATTCCCCAAGGTCTTTTTCTTTTTTCATTTATTTAGGGGATTTTTCTTGTTGCTGTTGTTGGTGTTCTATATCTCCTTTTCTTTTCCTTACTTGTTCCCCTCCATTTTCTTTATCCACCCCCCTTTTTCTTTCTTTCTTTCTTCTCTCCTCTTTTTTCTCTCTTTTCTCTTGTCCCTCATTTTCTTCTTATTTTATTTTATCTTAATTATACAATAGGTGCTGCAGGGAACACCTCACGTTTGCTGGATTTCCTCATCCTCCCTTGCCTCATTTCTGTGTGAATTGATTTTGGCTACCTACACTATCCCCTTTTCCCCACATCTTGATATCCTCCATCATCTACTGTCTCTCCTATATTCCACCTCCCTTTCTTTGACACCAAATCATCTAATGCTAAATTTCTAATACCTTAGTTTTGTTTTCTGTCTTTTATCCACTCTTGAAACTATTGCCTTTCTTTTCTCTTTCCCTCTCTCACGAAAACACTAGCCTATTAATTCATACCATATTCCTCCCATATTCAGTCGACTACCTCATTATAGGTACTCTACTTACTGCTATAACTCTACACAACTTGCATGAATCTAATATCCATTCTCCTAGATCTCATATTTTTTTTATACCAGGACATGCTGTTTATTACCACTTTAAGTAAATAATAGGTTTTTTCCCTTAAATTTATTTATTCTTTATTATTGATTTTGTAAAAATATTACATTAAAAAAATATATGAGGACCCATTCAACCCCACCACCCCCACCCCACCACTCCCCCCCCAACAACACTCATTCCCATCATCATGACACATCCATTGCATTTGGTAAGTACATCTCTGGGCACCTCTGCACCTCATGGTCAATGGTCCACATCATGGCCCATACTCTCCCCCATTCCATCCAGTGGGCCCTGTGAGGATTTGCAATGTCCAGTGATTGCCCCTGAAGCACCATCCAGGGCAGCTCCAAGTCCCAAAGACACCTCCACATCTCGTCTCTTCCTGCCATTCCCCATACCCATTAGCCACCATAACATTTATTACCAGTACTACTTTAAACATTTCCCTTTCTTACACAATTGCCTTTCCCTGGCCCTAATACTTTCCTTCAAAGTGAACTCAGCCAGCAATAAGAAATTGGAATAAGAACAAAGTGACAAAGAGAAGATATAATGCTTACAAAAAAACAACAGCTAATTAATCCCTAAGAATAGACAAAGAAGCTAAGGAACTGATTAAACCCATCAAGATAAAATGATGACCAGACAGCAACAAAAATCTACAAACTAAACCAGTAATCAGGAAAACATGGCTGAATCCAATGAACAAACTAAAAACCAGGAAGGGGAGCAGAATTTTGCACAAGTAATTAAAGATCTCAGAACATATATCACAGACAAATTTAATGAAGTAAAGGAAGAGGTGAACAATACGAAGACAACACTTGGAGGGGAAATTGCAGACATATGCAAAAAGATAACAGATATGATGGGAATGAACACCACAGTTCAAGAAATCAAAAACACACTCACAGCAAATAGCAGCAGATAGGACGAGGCAGAGCAGAGAATTAGTGATGTGGAAGACAGTGCATCGGAAATCAGATAGTAGAATTGATCGATAAAAAGATAGAAAAAAATCCAGCTAGGACTTAGGGACCTGAATGACAATGCAAAATGCACAAACATATGTATTATAGGCATCCCAAAAGGAGAAGAGAAGGGAAAGGGATGAGAAGGAGTGTTGTAGGAAATAATGGCTGAAAATTTCCCAAATCTACTGAAAGAGACAGATGTACATATCCAAGAAGCACAACGTACCCCAAATATCATAAACGCCAACAGGCCTACCCCAAGATGTATACTTGTCAAATTATCCAATGCTCAAGACAAAGAGAAAATTCTAAAAGCAGCAAGACAAAAGAAAACCCATCACATTTAAGGGAAGCTCCATAAGATTAAGTGCTGATTTCTCATCTGAAACAATGGAGGCAAGAAGGCAGTGTGGTATGATATAGTCAAGGTATTAAAAGAAAAAAATTTCCAACCAAGAATACTCTATCCAGCTAAACTAGCATTCAAAAATGATGGAGAGTTCAAAATATTCACAGATAAACAGAAATTGAAAGAGTATGCCAACAAGAAACCTCCCCTTCAAGAAATTCTAAAGGGAGTTCTCCAGGAAGAAAGGAAAAAACAGGACAGACAGAGCTGGAGGAGAGTGTAAGAGGAACAAAAAAGACAAAAAGAGATGAAAAAAACAAACAAAATAAGACAAACACAAGTCCAATCAAAATATGGCTAACATAAATAATTCCTTGAAAGTAATAACACTGAATGTCAACGGATTAAACTCACCTATCAAAAGATTCAGACTGGGACATTGGATAAGGAAATATGACCCATCTATATGCTGTCTACAAAAGACACATCTTAGACCCAGAGATTCATGGAGGCTGAAAGTGAATGGTTGGAAAACAATTTTACAAGCAAACAATAACCAAAAAAAGGCAGGAGTAGCTATATTAATATCACACAAAATAGACATTAAATGCAAAACAATTGTGAGAGACAAAGAAGGATACTACATATTAGTGAAAGGAACAATCGGTCAAGAAGAACGAACAATCATAAATATTTATGCTCCTAACAAGGGTGCCTCTAAATACATGAGGCAAATCCTGGAAAAACTAAGTGAAAGAATAGATGCATCTACAATTATAGTGGGGGATTTTAATACACCACTATCAACTCTGGACAGAACATCTCAAAAGAGAATCACTAAAGAAACAAAATATTTGAACAGTATATTAGAGGAGCTGGATTTAATAGACATATACAGATCCTTACACACAAACACAGCAGGATATACATTTTTCTCAAGTGCACATGGATCATTCTCCATGATAGACCATATGCTAGGCCACAAAGAAAGGTTTAATGAATTCAGAAAGATCGAAATCATACAAAATAATATCTCTGGGGAAAGGGACTTTGGCCCAGTGGTTAGGGCATCCGTCTACCACATGGGAGGTCCACAGTTCAAGCCCCGGGCCTCCTTGATCCGTGTGGAGCTGGCCCATGCGCAGTGCTGATGCGCGCAAGGAGTGCTGTGCCACCCAGGGGTGTCCCCCGTGTAGGGGAGCCCCACGCGCATGCAAGGAGTGCACCCCGTAAGGGGAGCTGCCCAGCACGAAAGAAGGTGCAGCCTGCCGAGGAATGGCGCCACCCACACTTCCCATGCCACTGCGACAACAGAAGCAGACAAAGAAACAAGATGCAGCAAAAAGACACAGAAAACAGACAACCAGGGGAGGGGAGTTAAATAAATAAAAATAAATCTTTAAAAAAAAAAAATCTCTGACCACAGTGGAGTGAAGCTAGAAATCTGCAAGGGCCAGAGGCTCAGATTTCACACCAAGGTATGGAAATTAAAAGCACACTATTAGAAAAACAGTGGGTCAAAGAGGAAATCTCAAAAGAAATCAATGACTACCTTGAAACAAATGATAATGATAATACAACATACCAAAATTTATGGGATGCAGCGAAAGCAGTACTGAGAGGAAAATTTACAGCCATAAATTCATACATCAAAAAAGAAGAAAGAGCAAAAATTGAAGAACTAACTGCACATTTGGAGGAATTAGAAAAAAAAACAACAAAGTAATCCCACAGGAAAAAGAAGGAAGGAAATAACAAAGATAAGAGCAGAAGTAAATGAAATAGAAAATAAGAAAGCACTTGAAAAGATAAACAAGACCAAAAGCTAGTTTTTTAATAAGATCAATAAAATTGACAAACCTTTAATGAGACTAACAAAGAAAAAAGAGATAAGATGCAAATACACAAAATAAGAAATGAGAAAGGAGATATCACCACTGACCCCACAGAAATAAAGACTATCATAAGAGGATACTTTGAAAAACTATTTTCCAACAAAAATGACAAATCAGAGGAAATGGGCAAATTCCTAGAAACACATAAGCAGCCTATATTGATGAAAGAAGAAATTGAAGATCTCAACAAACCAATCACAAGTAAAGAGATAGAATCAGTCATTAAAAACCTCCCAACTATCTCTTTTCACAAGACTTGCATGCTACTTTATTGGAATTGTAGTTGGTGCTGAGTTTAAGATATATGTAGGGGATTTGAATCTCTGGACTGATAATATGACACCCAGGCCCAGAGCCTCAACAGACTTCAGCTCCTACACTTTGACTTATTGGACTTACTCCACTCAGCTAACATGGAGTTGAAGAAGGTCAACCACCACAACATGGAGCCTAGAGTGTCTACAACTAGAAGCGGGAAGAGTGCATCCAGTACCCATGTGGAATCTAAGCCCTCACTTGACATAGGTGTGCAATGGACACAACCAATCCAATGTCCACAGAGAAAATGTGGAATGGGTGTGGGAACGGTAGCCATGGGGGCTGCTGGGTGTGGGGAACGGGAGGAAGAGATGAGATGTGGAGGTGTTTTCGGGACGTGGAGTTGTCCTGGATAGTGCTTCATGGACAATTACAGGACACTGTAGATCCCCCCAGGGCCCACTGGATGGAACGTGAGAGAGTCTGGGCTATGATGTGGACCATTGACTATGGGGTGCAGTGATGCTCAGAGATGAACTTACCAGGCGCAATGGATGTATCATGATGATGGGAGAGAGTGTTGCTGTGGGGGGAGTGGGGGGCAGGGGTGGTGGGGTTGAATGGGACGTCATATATATTTTTTAATGTAATTTAAAAAACAATAATAATAAATAAATATTAAAAAAATAAAAAATAAAAAAATAAAAAACCTCCCAACTAAGAAGAGCCCAGGGCCAGATGACTTCACAGGTGAATTCTACAAAACATTCCGGAAAGAACTAACACCAATCCTGCTGAAACTCTTCCAAAACATCAAAGCACAAGGAACATTGCCTAACTCATTCTATGATGCCAACATTACCCTAGTACCAAAACCAAACAAAGACACCACAAGAAAGGAAAATTACAAACCAATTTCTCTAATGAACCTAGAGGCAAAAATACTTAACAAAATACTTGCTAATCGTATTCAACAACACATTAAACGAATTATACACCACAACCAAGTGGGATTCCTTCCAGGTATGCAAGGATGGTTCAACATAAGAAAATCAATCAATGTAATACACCATATAAACAGATTGAAGGGAAAAAAAACCCATGATTATATCTACAGATGCAGAAAAAGCATTTGACAAAATACAGCACCGTTTCTTGATAAAAACACTCCAAAAGAGAGGAATACAAGGAAATTTTTTGAACATGATAAAGAGTATATATGAAAAACCCACAGCCAACATTGTTTATGATGGAGAAATCCTAAAATCATTCCCTCTAAAGTAAGGAACAAGACAAGGATGCCCACTCTCTCCCCTTCTATTTCACATTGTCTTAGAAGTACTTGCTTGAGCACTGAGGCAAGAGCCAGATATAAAAGGCATTCAAATTGGAAAGGAAGAAGTCAAAATTTCATTATTTGCAGATGACATGATCCTATACATAGAAAACCCTGAGAGATCTACAACAAAGCTTCTAGAACTCATAAATGACTTTAGTAAAGTTGCGGGTTATAAGATCAATGCACAAAAATCAGTAGCATTTCTGTACACCAATAATGAGCAAGATCAGGAGGAAATCAAGAAACAAATACCATTCACAATAGAAAATTTAAAAATCAAATACTTAGGAATAAATTTAACTAAAGAGGTAAAAAACTTATACACCAAGAACTATACAAGACTGTTCAAGGAAATTAAGGAAGACCTAAATAAATGGAAGAATATTCCTTGTTCATGGATAGGAAGACTGAATATTATCAAGATGTCTATCCTACCAAAACTGATCTACACATACAATGCAATCCCAATAAAAACCAACACAGCCTTCTTTAAGGAACTAGAAAAACTATGAAATTTATTTGGAAAGGAGAGAGGCCCCGAATAGCCAAAGACATATTGAAAAAGAAAAACGAAATTGGAAGAATCACACTACCAGACTTCAAAACATACTACAAAGCTACAATAGTGAAAAGAGCATGGTATTGACATAAGAAGAGACACACAGACCAATGGAATCGAATTGAAAGTTCTGATATAGAACCTCATATATATAGCCATATAATATTCAATAAAGCCACCAAACCCTCTCAACTGGGAGAGAATGGCCTATTCAACAAATGGTCCCTGGAGAACTGGATAGCCATATGTAGAAGAATGAAAGAGGGTTACCATCTCACACCTTATACAAAGATCAACTCAAGATGGATCAAAGACTGAAATATAAGTTCCAAGACCATAAAGACCTTGGAAAGCAGTGTAGGGAAACATCTACAAGACCTTGTAATAGGAAATGGCTTCATGAACTTCACACCAAAAGCACGAGCAGCAAAAGAACTAATAGATAAATGGGGCTTCCTCAAAATTAAAGCCTTCTGCACCTCAAAGAAGTTTGTCTAGAAAGTAAAAAGGGAACCTACACAATGGGAGAAAATATTTGGTAACCATATATCCGATAAGAGACTTATAACTTACATTTATAAAGAACTCCTATACCTTGAAAATAAAAAGACAACCCATTTAAAAATGGGAAAAAGGTTTAAACAGACACTTCTCCAAAGAAGAAACACAGATGGCTAGAAAGCACATGAAGAAAATGCTTCAAATCTTTAGCTATTAGGGAAATGCAAATCAAAACTACAATGAGATACCATCTTACTCCCATAAGATTGGCAGCTATGAAAAAAACAGAAGAACACAAATGCTGGAGAGGATGTGAAGAAATGGGAACACTCATCCACTGCTGGTGGGAATGCAGAAGGATCCAACCATTCTGGAGGACAGTTTGGCCGTTTCTCAAAAAACTAACCATAGATTTGCCATATGACCCACCAATTCCACTGCTGGGTATATACCCAGCAGAAGTGAAAGCAGGGACACAAACCAATATATGCACACCAATGTTCATAGCAGCATTGTTCACTATCGCCAAAAGTTGGAATCAACCCAAATGCCCATCAACAGATGAGTGGATCAATAAAATGTGGTATATACATACTATGGAATACTACTTGGCTTTAAGAACAAATACACTACAAAGACACGTGATAACATGGATGAATCTTAAGAACCTTATGTTGAGTGAAGCAACCCAGGCATTAAAGGACAAATACTACATGATCTCAATGATATGAAATAAGCAACCTGCCTCAGAGAGCTAGAGACTGGAAGATAGGCTTACAGGAAATCGGGGGGTAGAGGAAGAATGTAAGCTGCCATCTACATGAGTGAAATCTATGATAAGCTGGAGGTAAGTATGTGTACAAGGAAGGGATAAAATGGGGCATAGGATTACCTTTGGGTGGGACTTTGGGGTTTGAGGGGGGCTAGAGATGGGCGGATGGGTAATATTGCCCAAGAAATTGGGGGGAGAGTGAGTCAACACACGAACATAGGAGATTGTCAGGTGTTGGTTGAGAGTATAATGCTGAGAAAACCTTTTCAAAATATAAGTAGGAAAGTTACCTGTTTAAGATACTCAAAGGGGAAAACCTGATGCAGGACAGACTCCTAGGGAATATCTGAATGCTCATTTTGCCAGAGTGGGTTATACCATTGGGTAAAGACCCATATAATGAGAGTGAAGGTAGACCCACAACCTGGGGAGGACTAATGCCATCAAATAGAGGGAACTGTATCTCTCAGGAGAAATGGTGGCTCCTAGGGCATTAGGGCAGTTGAGTGGGTCTGGCCCTCAGCACTGTTGCAAGTATCTCTGAACGTGGCTCCTCAGGAAATGAAGATTGACTGTCACTGTGGGCCCCAAGGGGAGAGGGAAATAGATATTGAATAGATGGAACCAGAGTAAATGTGAGGGCAAGGGAAGTGTTTCACAAGAGTACACAAGGATGGATATAAAACATGTAATATTACACCAAAAACATATAGGGGACGACAGACTAATAATGTCAACCATAATGTAAAACATAAGATAACTAAAAAATTTAGAAAACTGCATAACCTAGAGTATAAACCACAATGTAAACACAACTGTTACCTTGTTTGAAAGCTATTGTCTCAATATCTCTACATCAGTTTCAGTAAATATGATATGAATAAGTTTAAAGATTATCTCTGTGGAAGGGAAAAGGTTTTATAATGGATATGTGGGACTACTGTATATTGTATACTTTAATTACTGTGATGTAAGGCTCTTGTGAAGAGAAGCTCAATAATTAGGAAAAAAGAAAAGAAAAAGATAGGATGCAGAATTTTTCCAAATCAATATGTATTCTATATCTAATCTTTAAACTCATCGCTATATTCCATTTTACTATTAAGGGAATCTGACATTATATTGGGCTTCATTTTTCAGGAAGTTTTGGATCACAGAGTGGTTCAACAATGGCAGTGGAGGAATACTGGTATGGGATGTTATTGACAGGGGACATATGGCTGACAGGGAGTTATACAGGGCATGTGTCCAGGGTTCATGGAAATGTTTGGATATACTCAAAGTGGAAACAATTAAAAACAACAGCTGGGGGGGTACTGGGTTCCTGGCTGGGGGGGGCTCTGTCATGGTCCCTAGGGGAGCAGCAGCAGTCCCCCAAGTGCAACAGCAAGGACCAGGAAGGAATGAGGATCCAACAGTGACCCCCTGATACTAATGACTATGCTTGTGAGCCTATGCACCTGAAATAAGAACAAGGCTTAGAGCAGCACTGTGCCTAAGGGTTCCCTCCTGACAGCCTCCATGTTACTCAAATGTGGCCAGTCTCAAAGCCAAACTCAGTGTGTAAATGCACTGCCTTCCCCAGAGCATGGGACATGACACCCGGGGATGAGCCTCCCTGGCACTGAGGGATCACTACCAAGTACCAGCTGATGACATAACTAGAAAATGACCTTGAATTAAAGGTTCAACGTGGACCAGCAGAATATCCCGGTCTACATATAATAACAGGAGTTAAAAATGCTGTTTGACCTAAAGTAAGGGGGAAATGGAAAGGACAAATGAGTTTATATGGCTATGAGTCTCTAAAAAAGAGTCTGGAGGTTGTCAGAAGGATTGCCCTCATGCACATCTGAGCAGAGTACCAGAGACCGATAAAGTAGATACAACCCCAGATATTGGTTCTTTTGAGGGCTAAAGAGACCCACAGGTTCTATGGTCATGGCAGATGGAGTTCACTGCCATGTCAGTTGGCTCTTTGGAGCTGGTGTTTCTGCATGATGGAGCTGGACTCAGATATGATCTCTTTTCACAAGCCTTTTATGCTACTTTACTGGAATTGTGTTTGGTGCTGGGGTGTAAGATATATCTAGGGGATTTGAATCTCTGGACTGACAATATGATAGCCAGGACCTGAGCCTCAATAGACTTCAGCTTCTACACTCTGATTTATTGGACTTACCCCACTCAGCTAACATGGAGTTGAAGAATGTCAACCACCACACCATGGGCCTAGAGTGCTTACAACTGAAAGCAGGAAAATTGCATCCAGTATCCATGTGGAATCTAAGCCCCCTCTTGACATAGATGTGGAATGGACACAACGAAGTGAAGGTCCACAGGAAGGAGGAATACAGTAAGGATTAGAGTGGACTTAATGATATTCTATTCATGAACTATCGTGGTTAATAATTGAGAAAATGTGGCATTGGTGTGGAAAAAATGGCCATGGCGGCTGCTGGGTGGGGGGAATGGGAGGAAGAGATGAGATGTGGAGGCATTTTCTGGACTTGGAGTTGTCCTAAGTGGTGCTGCAGGGACAATTGCTGGACATTCTATGTCCTCCCATGGCCCACTGGATGGAACATGGGAGAGTGTGGACTATGGTGTGGACCATAGGCCATGGGGTGCAGCGATTCCCAGAGATGTACTCACCAGATGCAATGGATGTGCAATGATGATGGGGGAGAGTGTTACTGTAGGGGGAATGGTGGGGTGGGGGTGGTGGGGGTGAATGGAGACCTCATATTTTTTTAATGTAATTTTTTTAAAAAAATGAATAAATAAAATAAAATTTAAAAATTAAAAAAAAAAACAGTATCAGAAAAAATAATGAACATCAAGGATTAGTTTTCCAAACGCCTTCTGAATCCATAAGGACAAATTTAATGTAGGGGCCACGGTAACAAAGGGCATTACTATCCAAATAACTTGGCTTATGAATATACCAGTTTGGGTTGATCAATGCCCCTTCTCTTAGAAAAATTTAATTCCCTTCACACCCTTTTCAACAGCAATTATCCCAAGGGCATACTGAACCATCACAAAGCCGTTGGAATTCCCAGTATTTGTAATAAAAAAAGAAATCCAGCAAATGGCTAATGCTCACGGATCTTAGAGGTGTTAATAAAGTTATGAGCCCCATGGGGGCACTACAACCAGGGGTTCCACAGCCCTCTATGATTCCTAAGAATTGGTCTTCGATTATTATAGATTTGAAAGATTGTTTCTTTACCATTCCTCTGCATCCTTCTGATTAAGAGAAATTTGCTTACTCTGTTCCTGCTATAAATAATTAATCCCCTATGCAGAGATATCAGTGGTGTGTGTTGCCTCAAGGCATGATGACCAGACCTACCATGTGTCAATTATTCCTTAACCAACCCTTACAGGTGCTCAGAGAAAAGTTTCCAAAAGCCATGATTATGCATATATGGATGATATATTAGTTGCACATTCTTCAGAAGACAAGTTACAACAATTATTTCAGTGTGCTGAAAGGGTGCTTCCTGAGTATGGGTTATAGATTGTCCCTGAGAAAGTTCAGCAGAATGCCCTTTTTTGTTATTTGGGCATGCAACTGGCAAATGGACATATACGCTCACAAAAGATACAACTAAAAAGAGATAAATTGAATACTTTAAATGATTTTCAGAAACTTTTAGGGGACATTAACTGGATTTGATCTACTCTGGAAATCCCTAACTATATGTTGCAGCATTTATTCCAGACTTTGGAAGGGGACTCTGACCTCTTGAGCCCAAGGAAATTGTCCTTAGAGGCAGAGGAAGAATTAGCTTTCATTGAAGAGCAGGTTTCTCAGGGACAATTAACTCAAATAGACCCTGATAAAACTATAAATTTGGTTATCTTTTCTACCTCACAATCTCCAGCTGCCTTATTTTGGCAAGATGATATTTTGGAATGGATATTTATTCCTGATAATAAACAAAAAAGATTGCAAACAAATTACAGAAACTTATTTCTATCATTGCTAAAGGTCGACTATGGCTCATGCAACTTCGAGGGACTGATCCCGATCAAATAATATGCAGCCTGTTTAATGATGAAATTAAACTTCTTTATACTACAAATACACAATGCCAAATTGCCATTACTGATTTTAAGGGAGTTATTGATAACCATTATCCCACTTCTAAGCTATTAACATTTTTACGAAGAACAACTTGGATTTTACCAAAAATAGTTAAATCTGTTCCAATAGAAAAAACATCATTTTCACAGATAGTAGTAGCAATGGTAAAGTGGCTTATGTCACTCCCCTTGCAGAAAAAGTTTGGCAAACAACACATACTTCTGCACAATGTACAGAATTATCAGCTGTTCTTATGGTCCTGCAAATTTTAAAGAGCCTCTTAATATTATTTCTGATTCTGAATATGTTTGTTTGACAGTTATTCAAATTGAAACTGCTAATGTCTCTGTCACCGATGAACTTTCTCAAATGTTCCTGCAACTTCAGGCACTCATTCATCAAAGAGTAAATTCTCTGTATATTACCCATATTCGATCACATTCTGCTTTACCCGGACCCTTGTCCACATGTAATGCACAAGCTGATATTCTGGTAGGGTCTGTACAGGATGCCGCCAAATATCATGCTCTTACTCATCTCAACACTAAGGGTTTGTGACATAAATTTCTATGTTTAACAAAACTGCAAGTGTAAGATATTGTAAGGCATTGTTCTACCTGTGGCCCTCTCACATCAGCACCATTTGATAAAGGCACTAATCCCTGAGGGCTGGCTCTGAATTAGATCTGGCAGACAAATGTTACACATGTCCCATCTTTTGGTAAATTGCAATATGTTCATGTTTGTATTGACA
Organism: Dasypus novemcinctus; assembly: GCF_030445035.2. Classification (NCBI taxonomy): domain Eukaryota; kingdom Metazoa; phylum Chordata; class Mammalia; order Cingulata; family Dasypodidae; genus Dasypus; species Dasypus novemcinctus. Next base: position 5,449,680 of record NC_080695.1, on the reverse strand, counting down.
CTTATTCTCATTTTCTCTGGGCAACAGCGCATAGTGGGGAAATATTTTGTCATGTTCATTCACATTTGTCATCTGCCTTTGCAGTCATGGGATGTCCTGTACAAATTAAAACTGATAATGGTCCAGCTTATTCTGGTAAACAATTTTCAGAATTTTGTTCTCAATATTCCATTGTTTATATCACAGTAATTCCCTATAATCCTACAGGCCAAGCCATAGTTGAATGGTCACATCATACCCTTAAACAAATGCTATTAAAACAAAAGGGGGAGATGACAGTATCATAGTACCAAAGGATCAACTGACAAAGGCTTTATTTCCTTTAAATTTTCTCAATGTATTTGATTCCATCACACCGGCTGAAAGGCATTATACTTTAAATAAAGAAAAAGTTTTATCTGGCCAAACTGAATATCAGCCAGTATACTGGAAAGATGTCTTGATTAACACTTGGCATGAAGGGAAAGTTAAAGTATGGGGGCAAGGATATGCTCTTGCAATTACAGGAGACAAAGAACAAATTTTGTTACCAGCACAGCGGATTAAACCATGGACAGACAATGAAACAGAGTGATGCTTCACCTCTTCCTGACAATACCAATGATCCTGGGTAATGTAGCTGAAAACTATACTTATTGGGCATATATACCCAATCTGCCATTGTTGAGAGCATTATCGTGGGCAGATTCCCCATTTCCAGTATTTTTAAATAAAGCTTATATGTTCCAGGACCTATAGATCATTGATTGCCTTTGAAACCTGAGGAAGATGGAAGAATTTTAGTAAATTCAACCCTTCTTTTTGATGATTGTCCTTTGTGTATAGGAAAACAGCTTCCTTGCATAAGAATACAGAATCACACTATTATCATTACTAAAGCCAATGGTACTAAATAGCTTATTACTATATTTCCATCCTATAATAGTTCTCTGGCCATGTTCCAAAATTACAGTTGTCCACCACAAGAACAAGGTGATGAAGAAAGATGGCAAGATTACCATAAGGGAAGAGAAGTTGTCTCTTTTAATGTTTCCTATGGAATGGTTTGGGACTGTGCCCCTCTGGGGTATCCCACTAATAATAGTGGCAGCTTTCCATGGTATGGAATGAACAATAGTCAGCTTAGTGCTAATGGACAACATCCTTTTCCATGGTCCATGAATGAAAAAACTATATTTAATAATAGATCAGTTATTTGGAAAAACAAAGGAAGGTGTTTACCTTCCCAATGGATTAATAGTACACCAATTGTTCACAGAAATTTATGGAAAGTATTTCTTGGACCAGCCCCCACTTATGAGTGGCTCTGGAACAAGAACAACAGTGGACAATTTCTTTATTTTAATCAAACATATCATTTCAAGACATGTATATGAGATCCCTACATTTTTGTGACAGGAAAATTAGAAATTAGAGATCAAAACATGTTTTGTAAAAATTTACACTATATACTTCTATTTCTGAGACTATTTTACAGGAAAATGAAACTATCATGGCCCCTCAGAGAAGAAAAGGAGTATGGGTTCCAGTGCAGATGACCCGGATGTGGCAGTCATCACCTGAAAGTCAATTGCTGTTACATCTCACACAAGCATATATAAAATGAACAAAGCAAATAACAGGACTGATGATTGCTGGACTATTGGGACTGACTGGAATAATAACAGCTGCTGCCATGGCTGCCATTGCATTGAATGAAACAGTCCAGACCCAGGAATATGTGCATGATTGGCATAAAAACACCAGTGACTTATGGCATAGTCAAGAGCATATTGATGAGCAGTTTAATAATAGAGTTAATGATTTAGAATCTACTATATTGCATATTGGAGATCAAATGCATAATCTAAACTTGTTGAGAGGACTTAAGTGTGATTGGAATGAAAGCAACTTCTGTATTACAGCACTTGTATATAATTCTTCAGAGATAGAATGGGAAAAATAATCATTTATTAGGCCACAAAACAAATATTTTATTAGAAATTGTTGAACTGCAAAGGAAAATATTAGAGTTATCTCAGAATCAGATACATGTAGCCACTGATAGATGTTTTTTCTGATTTAATTTCTCATTTTATGAAGCTTAATCCTGTAAATTGGTGGAAATCAGCATTTTGTAACATCCTTAGGAATAGGGATGGCTGTTTTAATAATACTGCTTATAACAATGGTCTGTCTTAACTGATATGTTACAAAGTTATTACAAAGCACTGACCAGCTGTGATGAACCAACAAACTTGTTCTTGCATGAGCATTGCAAAAAGAACCCTCTAACTATCATGCCAGAAGAGGTTGGCTGGTAGTCAATGACAGGTAAGACCCTTAAATTGTGATAAGGGCAACCTAAGACAGGCATAGTCATCCTGGCACTAAAACAAAAAGGGGGACATGAAGGAAGTGATGACTTGTTGGCTGAAGAAAATAAGACATGGTGTAACCTAGGAAACAGAATAAGAAAAGAATGTTCTTTGCTGAGACTCCCTTGGTCAACAGGACAGGAATGCCTCTGGTTAAGATCTATTAGGTCAACAGGCCAGATCAGTAGAAAGAACAAAGTTGCCTTAAAAAGTTAAAATAAAAACTGGGCTGTCTCTGTTTCTAATGATAAGATAACAATAGTAAATCTGTCTCTGCTTTTTGTTTTTTTTCTACAGAAGCTTTCCGTATGAATATTCAGCTGCATAGAAATAAACTTGTCTGTGGGCGTTGACTTGCAGATCCCCTGATCCCTTCTCTTTTGTTATTCATTCCCAGTACATTTCTGGCTGGATGCAACAGTGCTGTAAGCCAGTTTTAACTCTTCCAGCAATTTAAAGGAATGGGGTCATGACAGTGTAAGACCTGACTGGGATTATTGGAGTCTGGGTGCTCTATCACATGGAACAATTGGAACCCTGTGATGTCTTCCCTAGCAAGACATGCCACCTGCAGCCCTTGCTGCAGTGTGGATACCAAAGGAGCCTCTGCTTCATGTACAGGCACCACAGGGGCAGAAGGGAGAGCTGCAGCTAACAAGTTCTGACCGTGCACAGACAAAATGAGTCATCTGGCATTGTAGTCCCCCTAATCCAGAGCCCACGGGCATAGTCATCACATCCCTCTCTTCCTTGGGGTCCTCAGCAGCAGCCAGAGCGGACTCATTTAACCCTTTATTAACTGTGGATGCTAAAGGCTCAACCATAGGTTGTCCTTCCAACTCCCTCAGAGGATCCAGGTAATCTCTTATTAAGCCCCACAAATTAAAGGTGCACACTGGCACACCCTTGGCCCTTCAGCAGTGTAATGGTCCTGAAGGCATTGACCAACCTTCCACCATGTCTCTTCATTTATGGTGCCTTCATCAGAAAACCAGGGGCATGCCTGTTGCACAAAATCTAAAAACATTTCCAGTTATGAGGTAGTCACTTTTGAACCTCTATCAGCTAACAAAGCTTTCAGTATTTGCACATACAAACTATGCTGCAATGAACAGTGATTCCCCATTTTTTACACCCAGTGCTTTCTCCCTGTGCTTACCACTCTTCACAGGGACTCTTCTCCTTCTCATATGTTCCTCTGTATTCAGGTCCCTGTTTGGGTGCCACTTGCTGTGACCTGTGCTGGTGAACTGAGAACCTGAGGGGAGGTGACAGGAGGTGAAGACACATAGAGACAAAGAACAAGTTCAGAGGGGACCAGGTGGGCCAGGGCTAGCTGATGGCAAAGCCAAGGCCCCATGTTGGCACAAGCTTTATTTCAAGCAGTTAACTAGGTCACTGTTCTCAGAGTAATATAGCCTGTGCATAAATTCAAACTTATTTTATATCCAAATATGCCTAGAAAGCCAATTGAGAAGTATAAACAAACTCTATAGGCTTTGGATATTCAGAGAGGATGCAAGCCACCAAATGTGTCAAGCTTCCCTGGAATGTGAGGTGTTCATGCTAAAAGCTTACCTGGAATGTGGGGTCTATGTGTTAACTCAAGCTTACCTGGAATGTGGAGGATATGTGTTAACTCAAGCTTACCTGGAATGTGGGGGATATGGTTAAATCAAGCTTATCTGGAGGAAATAACCTAATACTCAGATAAAACACTTGAAGAAACTAACAAAAAGTCCTTTTGCATACAAGCACCGTTTGACTCCCCACTCATATTTCCTCTTTATAAAAGAAACCCAAAAATTCTATTTGGGGCTTGGTTTTTTTATCAAGACAAGAGTCCACCAAGTCTGGCCAGTTTAAATAAATCATCTTCCTTCTCAGAGTTCTCTCATCCTGGCCTTCAATACCATGTACACCTGACTTCTCTGCTACAAGAGCAGGGGTCTACAGGTATGAAGTTCTTTGAGGAGGGTTTTCTTAGAGTTCCTTCTTATCAGGACATCAGCTCCTTTCAACGTACTTGCAGGTACAGACACAGTTGACCACACCCTCACATCTCTGTTCACATTGATCCTCCCTAACAACATGGCTATATTTGAGCCCCACACATTACTTTGGGGACTGCTACAGTTGATAGTTGACTTCTGTAGGCCATCAAATTATTTCTTCATCATCAGTAAACAAATATTGATTCTGCACATGAATTGCTGGACACTCTATAAAGAGTTATGTGTAAAGTCTTCACTACAGTCCTTACAAGTGTATGAGCTGGCTTTCTCTACTTCAGTTTGGGAGTTTGGTTTTGAACTTGGAACAACTTCCTCAAATTCATAGTTAATCTGGGTCACCATTCTAGTAATTGTTTTCTTTTCAAGGAAATCCTCCACAAACAGTCTTGCTTTCAGTTGATCCAAGATCAAGATATCTGTCATTCCCTAAACTGAAACAACTGGGACTCTTGTCCATGGAGTCTGAAATTTATCATTAGTAACTCCTGCTAGAGAATTTTTATCTTGGTATAAAAATGAAGGGAATTGAAGCATACAGAGTCTCTGCAAAACTTTTTTCTAAGTTCTCATATAATTAGTCTATTGCACAAAATTTGAGTGCTGGAAACCTATCTTCTTTCTTTGACAGGAGTATGCATTTCTTTTTCTTTTTTTTAAAGATTTATTTGTTTATTTATTTATTTATTTATTTACTTGTTTATTAATTTATTTCTCTCCTCACTCTCCCACCCCAGTTGTCTGTTCTCTGTGTCTGTTTTGCTGTGTGTTCTTCTTTGTCCGCTTCTGTTGTTGTCAGTGGCATGGGAATCTGTGTTTCCTCTTGTTGTGTCATCTCTCCATGTATGTGGTGCCATTTTTGGGCAGGCTGCACTTTCTTTCATGCTGGGCAGCTCTCCTTGTGGGGTGCACTCCTTGTGTGTGGGGCTCCCCTACATGGGAGCACCCCTGCATGGCAGGGCACTCCTTGTGTGCACCAGCACTGCATGTGGGTCAGCTCCACATGGGTCAAGGAGGCCCAGAGTTTGAACCTCAGACCTCCCATGTGGTAGGCAGATGCCCTAACCACTGGTCCAAGTCAAACTTCCCAGGAGTATGCATTTCAACAGCTGCTGCTAAAGATTTTGTTTCTCCTATGATAGTTGACTGGTATTTATGGGGCCATCAGCCTCTGAGGTAAAATTGCCTCCTACAGTTCACTGCTGAGGAAATTGACCATTTGCAAATACTCTAAATAACATTAAAATTTTGCAAACCTTTTTCAAGGATAAACAGTGGCTCATCATAGTGATTAATATAATCTCAAATGATACAGTAACTACTTAAAGTGTTTCTATCGTCAATATCAACCCTGCTGCCATGTGGATCTGATCTTTAGTTTGGAGAAAGTGACCAAATATGATGACATCAAGAAGGTGGTGAAGCAGGTATCAGATGCTCCCTGAATGGCACCCTGGCTACACTGAAGACCAGGTTGTCACCTGAGACTTTAACAGTGACACGTATTCTAACAATTTTGATGCTGGGGCTTGCATTGCCCTCAGCAAACACTTTGTACTCATTTCCTGATACAACAATGAATTAGGCTCGAGCAACTGGATACTGGACTTTATGGTCCACCTGGCCTCCAAGGAGTAAGAGCTCCCAGGGCCACCAGCCCCAGCAACAGCATGAGAGGAGGAGAGCAGCAGTCACTGCTGGGGCATCCTTGCCCAACTCGATCCATCAAAACTGAGAATCACCCATCCTCCTCAGCTTCCATACCAGACCCCTGAAGGAGGAGAGGAACTCAGAGGGACCTACCTTGTCATGTACCGTCAAAAAAGTACATCTTACCCAGCCAAAAAAATAATGATTAGCAGAATTGATGGAGTCCAGAAAATTGAAACATTGAGAAAAATTTATAGATACTTAAGTATCTCATGTAACACTGCCTATAACCCTCAGTTATTAAAAATAGGATGATGTCTACTCCACCTCTGGATCAAGATGGGGCTTAGATTCCACATGGATCATGAATGCAATACCTCTGCTTGCAGTTGTTGGCACTCTTGTTTCCCTGGTGTGGTGGCTGACCATCTTCACCTCCCTGTTAGATGACCTGGGTAAGTCCAATGAACCAGAGAGTAGGAGTCCCAACTTTACTGAGGCTCAGGGTCCAGCTGGCACATGGGCAGTCCAGAGATTCAAGTCCCTGAGTATGCATCATTCCTAGCACCAGGTAAAAGTGACAGAAGAGGCATGTGTAGGAAGGTCACATCTGAGACCAATTCCATCACACTCAGGAGCACGAATTCCAAAGTAGGGCCCTCTGACATGGCACAGAACTCCAAATTCATCTGCCATGACCATATACCCTGTGGATCTCCAGAGCCTTCAGGAGAACCAGTACCTATGGTTGTATCTACTTTGTCTCTCTCTGGGGTCCTGCTGAGGTGTGCTTAAGTGTAACCCCTCTGATGACTTCCCGACTCTTTTTGGAAGACTCTTAGCAATATAAACTCATTTGTCTTTGCCATTTTCATCCTTTATTCAAGGTCAAAAAGCAGTTTTTAATACTGGATCCAATATGAAGGCTGAGATATTCTGCTGGTCTGAGTTGACTCTTTTATTCAAGGTCTCTTTCTAGTTACATTACCAGTTAGTGAATGACAGTAATCAAACCAGGTCCCACAGAATGGAGAAATAAAATATGGATTAGAGTGGACTTACTGATATTATACTATAAAACTATTGTGACTAGTAATAGAAGAAATTGTAGCATTGAGGTGGAGAAAGTGGCCATGGTAGTTGCTGAAGGTAGAAAGAGGGAAGTAGAGATGTGATGTGGGGGTATTTTTGGGACTTTGAGTTCTCCTAAGTGATATTCCAGTGCCAGATGCTGGACTTTATATATCCCGCCATAACCCACTGAATGTACTGGGGAAGAGTGTGAACTACAGGGTAAACTATTATCTATGTGGTGCAGCAGTGCTCCAAAATGTGTTCACTGAGTGTGGTGGGTGTGCCACAATGATGGAGGAGGTTATTGGTGTGGGAGGAGTGGGGTGTGGGGGGGTGAGTACATGGAAACCTTTTAACCTTTTATATTTTATAATGTAACATTTTTTGTGATGTATATATCTTCAAAAAATACAATTTACAAAAATGATGAGGTGGGGTGGGGAGTTGGGTATATGGGAACCTCTTATGTTTTTTAGGTTTTTTAATATAATGTTCTTTATGATCTATTAACTTTAATAAAATAGTTTAAAAAATAAGATCAAAATGAAAGGGAAATTATATTCACTTATTTGTTCTGTTTTATGTTTATGTTCTGTTACTGTTTTTATTGTTGTCATCATGTAATTTTAAAAAATTAATAATTGAAACAAAATACCAAAACAATAGAGAAAAGCTGATAATTACTCTAGAATACATATCCTAAAAAAACTGCTAGCCAGCAAAGTAAACAAAAAATGTTCTTTTTGTGATTATTTTTAAATTTTGACTAATTTATGATTAGTGTAAATAAACCATAGGTTTTATAATATCCAAAGAAGAGAGTTAGATTAAAACCTAGCTGGAGGAAGATATTTGATTATATGAAGAAGAAAGTTTAGAGAGACATTTTGGATATTTGAAAAAGGTGTAGTTTTTTAGGTATTAGTGTGCATCATATACAAAAATTGAAAAAACTACAAATAAGAAAATTGAATGTCATATATATGTTAATAGATATTTATCTTATACAAAATTTTAAGGAGGAAAAATAAACTAATTTTGAAAGAGAACATGAGCAAAGAGATTGGATTGAAAATTTACAAATTAAATCTTACACATGGAATATAAAAGTGGAAAATTAAATTTAGTAAAATAATGTGTTAACACATCACAAATTTTCCCATATGAACAGAAAAACTTATGTCAAAAATTCTTATTTTAAAGCTGGTTAAAAAGCAGTGAAACAGATACTCTACTGATAATATTGGGAATTGATGTTATAGTCTAGGAATTACACATTTTAGTATAACAGTCAATTTTAGTATAACAGTCAATTTAATGAATCACATTTTTTGGCCTTTTGAGTATGATTTTTAATGTAATCATAAATATAAACAAAATTTTATGTATTAATAAATCAGTGGAACACACAGAGATCACCAAAAAGAAGATAGAAGTAATGTGAGTTTTCTGTAGGCCATACGATAATTTCAGTTGGAATATAAATAGAATAACAAGTAACAGTGAAATGAGCTTATAATTAAGTGGAGATATGAAGAATGTATTAAAGTGTAGAAGATAAAAAAGACAGGAGATGAAAAGACTAATAAACAAGAGAAAGAGGAAAGGCAAACCATAAAGTCCAGGATATAAAGGAGGGACAAAGGAAGGAATTACAGAATAAAAGGGAAAAAGAGGAAAGAAGAAAGGAAAAGGAAGGCATAGGAATTTGTGGTAGTGCATTACATTCAGAAAAGGAGAGCTAGAGGCATTAATATGTGGAGAGGAGTCATGTTCAGAATTATTTCAGGACTATGCTAGACTGTGATTACCTATAAAAAAACAAACCACTCCTGATGATCTTCTATTCTGAATCTGGATGTCAATAAGAATGATGTTGCAGCTCCTACCCTCTGAATTGTTGGACTTTCCCAGGTCGGTTAACAGAGAGGTGAAGAAGGTCAACCACCACACCAGGGAGCCAAGAGTATCTATAACTCCAAGCACAAGAATTGCATCCATCAACTATGTGGCTTCTGAGCCCCCTCTCAATATAGAGATGGAGTGGACATCACCAACCCAGGGTCCACAGGATGAAGGAATAAAATATGGTTAGAGTGGTTACTGGTATTCCACTATAGAACTATTGTGACTAGTAATGGAAGAAACTGTAGCATTGATGTGGAGAAAGTGGCCAAGGAAGTTGCTGAGGGCAGGGAGAGGGAAGGAGAGATGAGATGTGGGAGCATTTTTGGGACTTGGAGTTGTCTTAAATGATATTGCAGGGACAGATGCTGGACATTATATATCCTGCCATAACCCACTGATTGTACTGGGGGAGAGCATAAAATACAATGTAAACTATAGTCCATGTGGTGCAGCTGTGCTCCAAAATGTATTCACCAAATGCAGTGAATGTGCCACGGTGGTGAAAGAGGTTGTGGGAGGAGTGGGGGTGTGGGGTGTGAGGTATGTGGGAACCTCTTATATTTTTTAATGTAACATTTTTTGTGATTTATGTATCTTTAAAAAAGACAACATAATAAAAAAATAAAAAATAAAAAATATAAATATGTGGTAATGGTTGGACTTAACATTATAATGAATGTAATGAGCAGTGTTGATTTATGGATGTAATTGTGGCTGAAATGACTAGTCTAAGGAAGATTAAAGTTAGTTGAAGGACAGCTGGAGGATAATATTGAGAATGTATGATATTGGGATTTTGGAAGTAGATGAGGATTGTGGTTAATAATATAAATATAGGAATATTCTACTACAAGGTATTAAGTATGTGGTGATACATGGAAAAATATAACTAATGCACTTTATGGACTGTAGTTAACAACAATCTGTAATGCTTTTGTAGCAAAGCAAAGTTGGTGCTATATTAACTCTAAAGTTAAAAAAAAGAATATGAGATTTGGTTTGCAAGATATAAATACAATTATGTTTTTTCCTCTTCATTTTTTTTTCAGTAATAAGGAAACTTTGACTATGTCATTTAACTAATCTGTGTTTATCAGTGTATCTTTCTGAATACTAGAGCTGTTACAGCAAAGCAAGGAGTTCTGAACCATAGAAACTCACAACCGACACTCCAGAAAGGTGGATAAACAGTTTCATTATGTGCGGGCCCAGAGGAGAGTCAATCTCCAAATTCTGAGTTCCGGTTTTCAGTTTTCATAGGTTTATATAGGATTTCAGGTGGGATCAGCATAACTTTTGTTCATTGGCTAATGCATTACTAGGTGAAATTTTGCAAGCAAGGTCGTTATGGAGGCAGAATGCATCTGCAAGGTTGCAGGCTGATTTACAGAAGTGGAAGTGAAGTCACTTGTTTGATCTTTCTACTAGGCTATGTTTTCACAGGATGATTTACAGAAACAAGGGCAGGAGTTATTTCTTTGATATTCTCCTGCGTGTCCATGCCCTCACAGGATGATCCACAGAAGTGGGGGCAGGAGTGACTTGTTAGATATTTTGCAAGGTTATGTTTTTATTCCTCAACAGAGCAATGACTGCATTAGTAATTGGAATTAGAGGAGATAAAAGTGCCTAAAAATGAAATTTTTAGAAGTAAGGTTTCCATAACTTGTTGAGCTATCTTTTTCCATTCTTTTATTTTTGTGAATTTGAAATAAAGTTGTTAAGGAAATTCAGATTTAAAAAAAAGAATGTTTTCATCTTCAACTTTATACATTCTCAATTCTTAAGTGATCAGAGAGCACCACACCTTGACAAATCATATAATGGTTCTGCTCTGAAATCCACACATAAATATTTAATTAGTGTGGACCAACAGAATGCTTATAGACAAGTTATGAATATCTATGCATCCCTGTTTTAATTACAGAGGCCCTAAAAATCAAATGTACTTCCAGAAATAAAAATTCAAAAAGCTATTTTTGTGACAACACTAAAAATGTTGGGAGATTGCCATGTATTGAAACACTGACAATGATTTTGTAAAAGATCCAGAATTTTTTTCATGAAAAGAACATGATAATAGGAAAATGATACTGGAAAGAGAAACATTGAGTCAAGTATTTCCAAGCTACTCATTTACTACACATAAACTTAATTAATAGAATTTAGACCTGGGACACTCTTAACATACAACTTGTTAAATTCTGTTGATTAGAAAAAGGAGAATAGAGATGTCTCCTTATTTTGAAAATTTATTCATATTAATTAAAACTAAATATCACAATCAATAAATCATTTTGCAAGCTTCATTGCTATTGCTTTTCCTAATGTCTGCAGGACCTTGTTCCTCAGACGGTAGATGAGAGGATTCAGGGTGGGGAGTTACTCTGTGTAAACATAGATATCAACAATTTCAGGGAAAAAGACTCAAAATTTCTTGCAAAATATGTAGTACTCTCAGAAAACTGGAACAGCAAGATGGCATCAGAGTAAGTGCACCCACATCATCTCTCCTAGAAAAAAGTGGCTGAGTGGGGACAAAATCCTGCTTGAATGAGCTGTTTTGGGAACCCACAAAGCAGGAAACTTCTGGACAGCAACCAGGAGAGAGTGTGACAAAAAGAGTCATTGCTCAAGGTAAAACCTCAGATTACAGGTGCTTGTGGCTGTAGCTGTGGGACAGCTAAGCCCATCCATTAGGGCAGACAGCTGCAGCATTCCCTGAACCCTGGCAGTCACACAGCAGTATTCCCCAAGCCCCCATTCCCTGAACCCGTGATCCCTGAACCCGTGTTCTCCAAACCCCACATTCCCTGAACCCGTGCTCCCCGAACCCACATTCTCTGAACTTGTGTTCCCCGAACCCACATTCTCTGAACTCGTGTTCCCTGAACCCACATTCTCTGAACCCAGTGTTCCCCAAACCCTGGCATTACCAGAACCTTGTCCTCAATTTCCTCTTTTCTGTGTGTATTGATTTTGGCTACCAGCACTAGCTATTTTCCTCCCTACATCTTTCTATCTTCTGTTATTGCTCTTACATTCCACCTCTTCGTTTAGCCCCCCATTTTTCTGGCATTTTAATTCTAACACTTCTATTCAGTTTTCTTTCTTTTATTAACTCTACATGTTATTGTCCTTTTTTTCTGTTTCCCTCTCTCTTGATCATGCTGGCCTTTTAATACATACTATATTCTTCTCCATATTCAGTTTCCCATTTACATTGTAGGTACTCCACTTTCTTCTTTTTTTTTTTAGATTTATTTATTTATTTATTTCTCTCCCCTTCCCCGCCCCCAATCTCCCTGATGTCTGCTCTCTGTATCCATTCGCTGTGACGTCTTCTTTGCTTCTGTTGTTCTCAGGGACACGGGAATCTGTGTTTCTTTTTGTTGCATCATCTTGTGTGTCAGCTCTCCATGTGTGCGGCACCATTCCTGGGCAGACCGCACTTTCTTTTTCACTGGGCGGCTCTCCTTATGGGGCACACTCCTTGTGCATGGGGCTCCCCTACACGGGGGACACTGCTGTGTGGCAGGGCACTCGTTGCGCGCATCAGCACTGCACATGGGCCAGCTCCACATGGGTCAAGGAGGCTCGGGGTTTGAACAATGGACCTTCCATGTGGTAGATGGACACCCTATCCACTGGCCAAGTCCGCTTCCCTACTGCACTATCTTATTGCTGTAACTATACACTGATTATTACATACACTGAATATTAAATATGAGTTTAGTATTCATTCTTTTAGGTCTTATATGATCCTTCTGGTAACATTTATTATTAATATTATTGTTATACTTTTTCTTTTCATATATCTTTTGCTTTCCCTTTTTCCATCAAGGGAACTTAGACAATAAAAGGAAATAGAATAAGAAAAATAAATGTCAAAGAGTAAACCTAACAAATACACAAAAACAGCAACGAAATAAAAGTCAAGGCAAGATAGAGAAGCTAATCAAGTGAACAAACTCATCAAGATAAAATGATGACCAGACAGCAGCCAAAAAAAAAAAAAATTACAAACCATACCAATAATTAGGAAGATAAGGCCCAGTCCAAAGAACAAACTAAAAATCAGGAAGAGGAGCAGAACATTGAACAAATACTCAAAGCTCTTCAAACAAATATCATGGACCAACTTAATGAAGTGAAGGAAGAGATTAAGGATATTAAGAAAACACTTGGAGAGCACACTGAAGAAATTGTAAACATATGGAAAAAGATAACAGATATGATGGTGATAAATGGAACAATCCAAGAAATAAAAAATATACTCAGAAAATAACAGCAGATTTAAAGAGGCAAAGGAAAGAATTAGCAATGTGGAAGACAATACATCTGAAATCAAACAGATAGTAGAAGTGATAGATAAAAAAGAAAAAAATCCAGCCACATGGTTGGGAGGGAGTTTTCCAGGGCATGTATATAGGGTAGTGTTTGGATATTCTTTGGGTATTTTCATAGTAGTTACAGTTACAAATGACAACTGAGGGTGTCCTGAGCTCCTAGCCAGGGGGGCTCTGCAACATTCCCTAATGGAACAGCAACAATCCCCCAAGTGCAAGGACAAAGACCAGTGAAGTAGGATAGTCCAGTGATCAGCCCTTGATATTGATGACTATGCTTATGAGCCTGTGTGCCTGAAATCTGAACTAGGCCTAGAGACGCAGGGTGACTAAGTGTTATGTCCTGAGAGCATCCATGTTGTTCAAATGTGGCCACTCTCTAATCCAAACTCAGCATGTAAGTGCATTACCTTCCCCCCAGTGTAGGACATGACTCCTGGGGATGAGCTTCCCTGGTGCCGATCCAATCACTATCTGGTGATGCAACTAGAAAAAGACCTTGAATGAAGGGGGAAATGGTAAAGATGAATAAGTCTATATGGCTAAGAGTCTTCAAAAAGTGTTGGGAGATCATCAGAGGGGCTGCACCTATACATGCTTCAGCAAGATCCCAGAGACAGCAAAAGTAGATACAACCCCAGGTACTGGTGCTCCTGAGGGCTATGGAGACACAGTTTCTACAGTCATGACAGATGGCTCTGGAGTTCAGTGCCTTGTCAGTGGGCCCTATATTGTAGTTTGTGTTCCTAAGTGTGATGAAGTTGGCCTCAGATGTGACTTTTCTACGCATGCCTCTTCTGTCATTTTTACTGAAACTGTGGTTGGTGCTGGGATTGGTGTATACTCAGGATACTTGAACCTCTGGACTGGCCATGTGCCAGCTGGGCCCTGAGCCTCAGCAAAGTTGCAAAACCTACTCTCTGGTTCATTGGTCTTACCCAGGTCATCTAACAGGGAGGTGGAGATGGTCAACCACCACACCAGGGAACTGAGAGTAACTACAATTCCAAGCAGGAGAATTGCATTCATCAACCATGTGTGATCTAAGCCCAATCTTGATATAGAGGTGGAGGGTACATCACCATCCCAGGATCCACAGGATGGAGGAATAAAATATGGATTAGAATGGACCTACTGGCATTCCACTATAGAACAATTGTGACTTGTAATGGAAGAAATTGTAGCATTGATGTGGAGAAAGTGGCCACGGTAGTTGCTGAGGGAAGGGAGAGGAAGAAGAGATGTCATGTTGGAGCATTTTTGGGCCTTGGAGTTGTCCTAAATGATATTGCAGGGACAGATGCTGAATGTTATATATCCGGCCATAAATCACTGAATGTACTGTGAGAGAGTGTAAACTACAATGTAAAGTATATTCCATGTGCTGCAGCAGTACTCTAAAATGTATTCACCAAATGCAATGAATGTGCCACGATGATGAGGGGTTCTTGATTTGGGAGGAGTGGGGGTGGGGTGGGGTGGGGTTTGGGGTATGTGGGAAACATTTTTTAATGTAATATTTTTGGTCTATATATCATCAAAAAAACAATAAAAAATAAAGAAGTGTTCAAAAAATAAATAAAATAAATCATACATGTGAAAAACAAAAACATAGACAAAATAAAAGGTACACCATAATATAAACAATAATGAAAGCATACTGAGTAGCTATGTTTCAGATCTGTACATCAGTTGTAGCAACTGTAATGTCCACATGTAAAAAGGTCATTGTCGTGAAAGGGGGAAAGGGTTTGATGTTGGGTATATTAGAGTTCCCTGTATTGTATATGTGACTTTACTGTGACCTAAATATTTTTTGAAGACATAATAAAAAAAGAATGTAGACATTGAGGAAGAAATGGAAGAGGTTGCTTTGCAACTGTATATACAGGGCAGCACTTATTACAGTGATGAAAGGCAAAATATCAAAAAAAATTTAATATTTTTCATTTTTTAATACCCCAACATATTTTTTACTTTATTTCAGTTTTTCTAAATTATTATGTATTCTATTTCTAATCTTTAAATCTTTCATTGCTATTTCATTTTCCTATTATTTGAATTTGGCAATATATTAGACTTCATTTTTGAAGAAGTTTTGGATCACAGAGTGGTTCACCTATGGCAGGGGAGGAGCACTGATGTGGAGAGTCATTGATGGGCAATGCATGTGTTTGACAGAGTTCTCCAGGACGTGCATACAGGATATATAGATATGTTTGGAAGTTCATTGGATATTGACATGGGGGTAGAATATCACACAACTGAGGAAGTGCTTAGTTATGATTCTGGAAATCTTTGTCACAGTCCCCAGTGGAGCAGCAACAATCCCTCTGTACAAGGGAAAAGACCAGTGAAAAAAGGAAAGCCCAATGATGGGTCCTGATTCTGATGACTATGCTTTTGAATCTGTGTGCTTGAAATTTCAATAAGGCCTAGAGCTGCAGGGTGCCTAAGAGTTACCTCCTAAGAGATTCCATGTTGCTCAAATGTGGCCCCTCTCTATGCCAACCTCAGCATGTAAATTCATTACTTTCCCCCTGTGTGGGATATAACTTCTGGGGATAAGCCTCCCTGGTGCTGAGGCATTACTACCAAGCACCAGCTGGTGATGCAACTAGAAAATTACCTTGAATAAATGAAGGAAATGGTAAAGGCAAATCTGTTTAAATGGCTAAGAGACTTCAAAATGAGTCAGAATGTCATCAGTAGGGTCAAACTTACAGCTCAGCAGGATCTCAGAGATAGCCAAAGTGGATACAACCCCAGTTAGTGGTGCTCCTGAGGGCTACAGAGATACCCAGGTACTATGGTGCATGACAGATGATTCTGGTGTTCAGTGTCTTGCCAGTGGGCCCTACTTTGGAAATTGTGCTCCTGAGTGCAATGGAGTTGGACTCAGATGTGTCCTCTCTATGCATGCCCCTTCTGTCACTTTTACTGAAACTGTGGTTGGTGCTGGGATTGGTGTATACTCTGAATACTTGAATCTCTGGACTGGCCATGTGCCAGCTGGGCCCTGATCCTCAGCAGAGTTGCAAAACCTACTCTCTGGTTCATTGGTCTTACCCAGGTTATCTAACAGGGAGGTGGAGATGGTCAACCACACCAGGGAACTGAGAGTACCTACAACCCCAAGCAGGAGAATTGCATTCATCAACCATGTGTGATCTAAGTCCAATCTTGATATAGAGGTGGAGTGGACATCACCATCCCAGGGTCCACAGGATGGAGAAATAAAATATGGATTAGAGTGGACTTACTAGTGTTCTACTACAGAATTATTGTGGCTCAAGCAATGAAAGAAACTATAGCACTGATGTGGAATCAATAGTCCCGGGAGTAGCTGAAGGCAGGGGAAGGGAATAAAGGTGTGATATTTGGGCATTTTTGGGACTTGGAGTTGTCCTGAATGATATTGCAGAGGCAGATGCAGGACATTGTATATTCTACCATCTTGCACTAAGTGGACTGGGAGAGAGTGTAATCTACAATATATACTATAATCCATTCTGTGTAGCAATGCTCCAAAATGTACTCATCACATGCAGTGAAAGAACCACACTAATGAAAGAAGTTGTTGATGTGGGAGGAGTAGGTGTTGTGGGGGTGGAGTATATGGGAACCACTTATATTTTTTAATGTAACATTTTGTGTGATCTCTGTATCTTTAAAAAAAGATAAAAATAAAGTAAATATCAAATGAAAATAAAATAAAACAAGAACAGCATCACCATGGTGAGGTGGGGCAGAGAAGTTGAAACAGTTTTTTGTCTTCCCTTTTGCAGATGGGATTCTTAAAACAGTGGTAAAAATGTGAACATAAGAAACAAATATTAAAATGAAACACACAAAACAAAACAAGAGTTAACAGTAACTAATTCACCTTCTAAAATATGCTCTCCATAGCATATTTTAGCATAGTGTAAGCACTGATGGAATACCACAGAAGAACTGATGGGCTACATTGGGTCCACAGAAACTGTCAGGGAATGTACCTGCTACATAAATGGAGCCATAACCACATCCACTGAGTCATGATGCTGTCACCATCTGCACACAGGCACCTCTGTGCGTAATGCCCTCATAGAGCAGAGGATGGCAGATGGCAGCATAGTGGTCATATGACATTACTATAAGGAAGGCAAACTGTGCCACAGTAAAATAAAATAAGAAAAACTTGCATGGAGCATCCTAGGAAGGAGATGGAATGACTGTTGGGCAGAGAGTTCATGATGAATTAGGGAGAGTGACAGAGATATAGCAGATATCAAGCAAGGACATTTTCTTCAGGAAGAAAAACATGGGAAGTTGGAGATGCTGGCCAATGATGGTGCCAATGATAATGAGAAGGTTCCCCATCACTGCTGCAAGGAAGATGAGGAAGAGAAGTGTGGCATACAGTCTCTATAGCATCCAGTCTTCAGAGAATCTCATGAGAAAGAATTCCATTATGATGGTCATGTTGATAAAATTTCTCAGGCATGCTGATTCTTCAGAATGAAAATAGAAAAACAAAACACAAAATTCTTATTCAGAGCTCCCCACCTGATCTCTTCTGCTAGTGCCTAAACACTGTACTTTTATGAATGGTTTGCTTAGAGTTATCAGTCTACTGTGGAGTAATTCTAACATGAGAAATTGATTTACTTTTAAAATACATAGAATGAATAATAATAATGTGAACATTAATATATCTGCCTGTGAGTTGATCATGAACACTGAAGTGCTATGGCACTTACTGTGCCTTTGGACTCTGGAAGACAGAAGTAATGGTTTTTGAGCATATTCTGAATATCCAAGAGCTAAATTTCTTTACTAAAATGATCAACAAAGTGTGTTCTCCTTTTTGTACAAACTATTATTTTCTTTCTTTCTTAAAAAATATCCTAAATAGTATTTGTGAACTATTCTTGGCCCCCAGAAGAAAATATTTCAATAGGTAAATGCCTTATACTTTCCAGAGCTGTGTAAAATATTGCAGGGAAACTAGAGGACAAAATAAAGAAAATATATATTGATTGGTGTATCATTAGGTAAATCCATATTTAAGCCTCTATAAGTGTGTGTGGAGTTGTATAAATGTGTATGCACATTTAAGTATTTGCAAAAATCTATACAATTATGTAATTTTAAATGAATTGTATGCATATATGTGTGCTTATATTTGAGAGTGCTATTGGAAAATTTTCCAAATATCATATCTAATCCATCCCTTTACTTCCCTAGAAAGGATAACAGGACTTGCTCTAGGGGCTACAGTGGTAGGAATTAGTATTTCAATTACCAAGTCAAATAACAGAGTGGGAAGATCAGAACCTTATCCAAAATTTTTTATGGCTTATACAGGGAAAGTATGATCTATCTAATCTCTGTAAAAATAAAGAGAAATCAGCATACATGAGCTTGTCAGATACTGACTTGGCAAAATGTACCAAACTGAGCTGATTTGAAAATAGTTCTATTTGTGCATGGAGTCATCTTTGAGAATCTCATCATTCTTATTTTGAAGGGAAAGGAGCAGATGGAATAAAGCAATCTACACAGTATATTTTTAAAATGTCGCATGTTCTTTCCTAGTCTTCTGCTCTCATCTGGGCTAACAGCATGTGAGAGGCCAGTGTGTAAGGAAACTATCACTTAGCATGGACTAGAATTGTTTCACCATGTTGAAATCAGCAATCTCTCAATTCCCTCTCTCTCTCAAGGGTATTTCTTCATTCAGTGCAGATCTGGAGGCAGAGATTAGAATAATACTATCCATTTTCATACTCACAAAGTGGCCCTCTGAAGAAATTGCATCTGGATGAACAGGATTTTATCATATCACTTGTGTGCTTTTAGATGCCAATTCTGAATCAAACTGCATTTCCTCTCTTAAGTGTTTACATGTAAAAGATCATAAGATGTATGTATTTCCTGGAGTTCCCAAATGGTTAAATAAACTGAGATCTAACTTTCCAAAAATGGAGTCCATGGCTTGTTTCCCTGTGAGACCATAGACCACTGGGGTTCTGAAGCCTATGGAGCCCAGATTTTCACCCCAGTGCTGTGATGGATGAATTTGTGTGTCACCATTACTATATGATGGTGTCCAGTTGTTTGGTCAAACAAGTGCTGGCTTGATTGCTACTGTGGGGATATTTTTTGAACTTAAATTTTCAGTAACTTGACTTCATCTATGGCTAATTACATCCACATTCACCTTCAACTGAGGAGACTGCTCTCACAATGAGAGATGTCTCATATAATAAATTGAAACCCTTAAAAGGAGAAGCGATGATTTCATCAATTCAGTTAGGCAGCTTTTCCTGGGAAGTTCATTGAAACCTTCATCGGACTTCCCAGCTGTGGCATTCCCTCCAGAATTTGGACTTGCCCATTCCCACAGTCCTGTGAGCCAATTCCTGTTAAAAAAAAAATTTATAATACATGCACACACACACACATATTTTTCCCATCAATTCTGTGTCCCTAGAAACAGAAAACCCTGGCTAATACAAGGGCCATGTATCATACAGAGGATTTATGTGAATCACATTAAAGAAATAGGAGCCATATTCAGTTGCTTTTCTTATTTGGATAGTAAATTATTACTGCTGTTGTGTTGTGCATTATCTCACGATCTGAATTCAGATACTGGTATGATCTAAATTCAGTAATTTATACATATCAGAATGCTTTAGTTTTTACCTTCTTTTTCCTTTTTATATACAAAATTATTTTAAAATATTCTTTATGAAAATGATTTAAAAGTTAAATCTAAAACTTATTAGGGGAACTGATATTGCTCAGTGGTTGAGCACTGGCTTTCCACATATGAGGTAATGGGTTCAATCCCCAGCCCCAATACCTATAAAGAAAAAAAACATATAATAAAAGTGTAATCTTTATGCCCTCAAAAACTATAATTGTGCCACATTGAAGTGGTCAAATATCACCAATTCAAAGGCAGAAATTGTCAGAATTATTGTTTTTTAAATGATACATGATGAAAAAAACTCTTATCAAATATAATGCTATAGGTAGGTTAAAAAGTAAAAGTAAGAAAATGATACTATGTAAACCCTAATTTTAAAATGCTGGAGTAGTTCTATTGTTACCACAAATAATCTAACAAGAATAAAGGAGGCAATACATGATAACATGATGAATGTACAAAAAGACATAATCTTAGATGAGAGCTGAAAACAGATGTAGTAAAAACTTTTAGAATTAAAAGTAGAAATAAACAAATCCCCAATTAGAGTAAGAGCTTTCAAGACTCTTTTCTCAGTAATTGAGGGTAGAAAGAATATCCAGAATGATATAGAAAATATGAACAATGCCATCAGTTAACTGTATTTAAGTGGCATTACTAAAACATTCAACCAAACAATAGCAGAAATCATATTCCTCTCCAGGATGGGAATTCAATATTTCTTCATTATTGTGTAGGTCTCCACTCAATAAGACAACATCCCATGGCAACTTGAACACATTTATATTCCATAGAAACATGCCCCAAGTCTACCCATCCCCACACAAACCCCCACCACTGACACCCTGCATCAGTGATCCTCCCCTGAAAATGTTGCAACCATTCTGCAATTCAAAACCTCTCCAAAATCAAAGCTAAAAAATTAAAAAATTAAAAAAATATATTTTTTGCCATGAGTCTTTTTAAAAAGATTTATTTATTTATTTATTTATTTATTTCTCTCTCCTCCCCCCACCCTGGTTGTCTGTTCTCTGTGTCTATTTGCTGCATCTTCTTTGTTCACTTCTGTTATCAGCAGCATGGGAATCTGTTTCTTTTTGCTGTGTCATCTTGTTGTGTCAGCTTTCTGTGTGGGCGGCACCATTCTTGGGCAGGCTGCACTTTCTTATGCAATGGATGGCTCTTCTTATGGGGCACACTCCTTGCGCATGGGGCTCCTGTGCATGGGGGACACCCCTGCGTGGCACGGCACTCCTTGTGCACATCAGCACTGCACATGGGCCAGCTCCACATGGGTCAAGGAGGCCCGGGATTTCAACCATGGACCTCCCATGTGGTAGGCAGATGCCCTAACCACTGGGCCAAGTCCACTTCCCACTTGGTTCTTTATCAACATAAAATCTGGTATCTTTGATGTACAGTGACCATTTCTTCCATATGTTACCCCAGTGTCTTATTTTTTCATTTCATTTTCAAATAAACTTTAGATTATAGGAAATTCTCATAGAAAATATAGTGATTCCCATATACGCAACCCCTCCCCATCAATTTTTCCCATATTAATATCTTACATGAGGTATATTTGTTACAATTGATGAACAAATATTGAGGCATTGTTACTAAATGTGTTGAAAGGTTTTTTTTTTTTTTGCACCATACCCTTTTATAGGTTTGAGAAAATGTATAATGGGCTGTATTTGTAATGGTAAGATCATCTAAAATAATTTCAATGCCTTAAAAGATGCCCTATGTGCCATCTCTTATTCCCTTCTCCTCAAACCTATGGTAACCACTAAGTTTCACTTTGTGAAGAATAACATTCTTAGATACATGCATTAATATTGAAGGCTTAACATATTGGTCTGTTTTCTTTTATTAGGCACTGCCTCTGTTCTCCAGATATATTTGCCCCTCTTGAGAACATAGCAAGACTCCCAAGAATGGGGTTATTATTTTCCTATTTATTGTCTGGGTCTCCATCAACTTAGATAAATGCTATGACAAAATGAACACTTTCATATTCCACAGAAGCATGTCCCAGGTGTGCCCTATCCCACATAGCTCCCCACCCACAATGCCCTGCACCAGTAATCTTCCCCTGCAATATTTGCCAAAAGAATATTCCAACCATTGTAGTTTTAACCACAGACTTACAAATACCCAGAGTTCACTGTTTCTTCCTCAAGTCCTCACCCTAGTTCCATAGATAATTCAACCAGCCCAACACTCTACTCACCTTCACATTTCAGCACCATTGACCTGACTCACATCCCTGCACACTATCTCTCCTATCCACTGCTAAACCATCCCCTTCCACCTTATGACAGGGTTTTCCCATGTTGAGAATTGGCTTATCACATTCTACTCCCTTTCTGTCTCTTTATAACCTACCTTCCAAATTCTTGCTTAGGTCACATCAGTGAGTTCATGTAATATTTGTCCTTCATGACTGGCATACATTATTCAACATAAGATCTTCAGGATTCATCCATGTAGATCCATGTGTCAATACTTCATTTCCTCTTATAGCTATGTAATATTCCATCGTATATGTGTGTATATGTGTGTGTATGTGATTGGTATATGTATCAATCGCAATTCCCTTATCCATTCCCTGTCGATGGATAATTGGGCTGCTTCTATCTTTTGGCAATGGTGAATAATAGCACTATGAACATTTGTGTGCATATATCTGTTCATGTCCATGCCTTCAATTCTTCTGAGTATATATATAGCCAGAAGTGACATTGCTGGATCATATATCAATTCTATAGTTATCCTCCTTAGGAACTAATGAATTGCACTCCACAATGACTACATCATTCAACATTTTCACCATTAGTGGGTGAAATTTCCTTTTACTTCACATGCTTTCCAACACTTGTACTTCTCTGTTTTTTAATAGTTGCTGGTCTAATAAGTGTAAGTTATTGTAGTTTTAAATTGCATTTTCCTAATAGCTAGTAAGGTTGAGCACCTTTTCATGTGATTTTTAGACATTGGTATTTCTTCTTTGGAAAAGAGTCTATTCAAATCTCTTTCCCATTTATTAAAAGAGTTCTTGTCTTTATTTTCAAGATGTAGGATTTTTTATGTATGCTGGATATTAGGATCTTATCAGATAATTGGCTCCCAAATATTTTCTCCCATTGTGTGGACTGCCTTTTCACTTTCTTGACAAACCTCTTTGAAATATAAAAGTTTTTAATATGAAGAAGTTTCATTTATCTATTTTTTCTTTCATATGTTATGCTTTTTGTGTAAAATTAATGAAATCATTTTCTACTACAAGATCTCATAGACACTCCCCTACATTATCTTCTAGGAGCTGTTTGGTCTTAGCTCTTAGATTGAGATCTTTGCTCCATCTTGAGTTGATTTTTGTGTAGGCCATGAGATGATCATCTCTCATTTTTTTTGGATTTGGATATCCAGGGTCCCAGCATGATTTGTTGAAGAAGATATTGTGTCCTAGTTGGCTGGGTTTGGTGGCTTTTTCAAATTATCAGTTGAAATTATACGTGATGATCTGTATCAGAACTCTCAATTTGGTTCCATTGGTTGGTATGTCCTCATGTCAATACAATGCAATTTTCAACACTGTGGCTTTGTAATATGCCACATATTACAAGCATGTTCCTTCGAATTTTGGTTTTCATTTTTACTGTATTTTTGTCTATTTGAGGCTGTTTCTGCTTTCAAATAAATTTCATAATTAGCTTTTCCAATTCAGGAAAAATGTAATTTTAATTGGGATTATCTATAAATCCATTTGTATTGGACAGTCGTCTTAATGAACAGGAAATATTCTTCCATTTCTTTAGGTCTTCTTTGAATTCCTTTAACAATTTTGTGTAGTTTTCAGTGTACAAGTTCTTTACTCCTTGGGAAGTGGATTTGGCTCAATGGATAGAGCATCTGCCTACCACATGGGAGGTCCAGGGTTCAAACCCAGGGCCTCCTGACCCATGCGATGAGCTGGCCCACATGCAGTGCTGATGTGTGCAAGGAATACCGTGCAATGCAGGGGTGTCTCCTGTGTAGGGGAAACCCACAGGGGAAACCCACACATAAAAAGTGTGCCCTTTAAGGAGAGCCATCAGTGCAAAAAAAGCACAGCCTGCCCAGGAGTGTTGCCGCACACACAGAGAGACAATGCAGCAAGATGATGCAGCAAAAAGAGAAAGAGATTCCCAGTGTGACTGACAAGAATATAAGCAGACACAAAAGAACACACAATGAATGGACATAGAGAACAGACAACGGGGTGGGGGGGATATGGGGGAGGACAAGGAGAGAAATTTTTTAAAAAAGAGTAAAGTTCATATCTAAAAAATAAAAAAGTTCTTTACTCCTTTATTTAAGTTTATTCCTAGGTAATTGATTCTTTTAGTTGCTATAGTAAATGGAATTATTTTCTTGATTTCATCCTCAGATTGTTCATTATATGTGTGCAGAAGTGATAATGATTTTTGTGTGTTGATCATATATCCTGTCAATTTAGTGAACATGTTAATCATCTCTAGAAGATTTATTATAGATTTTTCAGGGCTTTCTATATATAGGGTAATGTCACCTGCAAATAGTGAAATTTCAGCTTTTTCCTTGTCAATTTGGATGACTTGTATTTCTTTTTCTGGCCTAAGTGCTTGAGCAAGTACTTTTTAACACAATCTTAAATAAGAGGGGTGACAGTGGACAAACTTGTCTTGTTCCAGATCTCAGAAGGAAAGTCTTTAGTATTTCACCATTTAACATGATTTTATCCTTGTTTTTATATATATATATATATATATACCCTTTATAATGTTGAGGAATATTCCATCTAGTTCTGTCTTTTTAAGTGTTTTTTTTTACACATTTAAAAAATTAAAGATAATCGATCACAAAGGATGTTACATCAAAAAACATAAGAGGTTCCCATATAACCCATTCACCACCCCCCACCCCATCATTTTTGTAAATTGTATTTTTTGAAGATATATACACCACAAAAAAATGTTACATTAAAAAACACGAGGTTCCCGTATACCCCCCACCCCCACCTCACTCCTCCTACACCAACAGTCTCCCCCATCATTGTGGCACATTCATCGCCCTTGGTGAACCCATTTTGGAACACTGCTGCACCACAAGGATAACAGTTTAACTTGTAGCTCACATTCTCTCCCAGTACATTCAGTGGGTTATGGCAGGATATATAAAGTCCAGCATCTGACCCTACAATATCATTTAGGACAACCCCGCATATCATCTCTTCTTCCCTCTCCCTGCCCTCAGCAACTACTGTGGCCACTTTCTCCACCTCAATGCTACAATTTCTTCTATTACTAGTCACAACAGTTTTATAGTAGAATATCAGTGCATCCACTCTAATCCATATTTTATTCCTCCATTCTGTGGACCCTGGGATGGTGATGTCCTTTCCACCTCTATATCAAGAGGGGGCTTAGATTCCACATGGATGATGGATGCAATTCCTCTGCTTGCAGTTGTAGGCACTCATGATTCCCTGGAGTGGTGGTTGATCATCTTCACCTCCCTGTTAGCTGACTTGGGTAAGTCCAAAAAAGCAGAGAGTAGGAGTTGCAACTGTGCTGAGGCTCAGGGCCCAGCTGGCATATGGGCAGTCCAGAGATTCAAGTCCCTTGAGTATACACCATTCCTACCCCTTACTACAGCTTCAGTAAAAGTGACAGAAGAGGCATGTGTAGAAAGATCACATCTGAGTTCAACTCCATCACTCTCAGGAGCACAAATTCCAAAGTAAGACCCTCTGACATGGCACAGAACTCGAAATCCATCTGCCATGACCATATACTCTGTGGGTAGCCTTCAGGAGAACTAGTATCTAGGGTTTTATCTACTTTGGCTTTTTCTGGGATCCTGCTGAGGCTTGTGTAAGTACGACCTCCCAACTCTTTTTTGAAGACTCTTTACCACATGAACTCAGTTGTCTTTGCCATTTCCCACTTTTATTCAAGGCCAAAAAGCAGTTTTTAACATGTGATCCTCCATGTAGGCTGAGATATTCTGCTGGCCTAAGTTGAGCTTTTTATTCAAGGTCTCTTTCTAGTTGCATCACCAGTTAGTGATTAGTAGTAATCCATTGGCACTAGGGAGTCTCATTCCCAGGAGTCATGTCCCCCACTGAGGAAAAGGTAATGCATTTGCATGCTGAATTTGGCTTAGAAAATGGTCACATTTGAGCAACATGGAGGCTCTCAGGAAGTAACTCTTAGGCACCCTGCAGCTCTAGGCCTAGTTTGTATTTCAGGCACACAGGCTCATAAGCATAGTTATCAGTATCAAGGGCTCATTATTGAACCATCCTTTCTTGTTAGTCTTTGCCATTGCACTTGGGGAATTATTGCTGTTCCACTGCGGAATGTAACAGCTCTCCTGTGTAGGAACTCAACACTTCCTCAGTTGATGTTTGTAACTGTAACTACTATGAAAATACCCAACATATATCAGAACATTTTTATGCCCCCTATATACATGCCCTGGAGAACTCCCTCTCAACTATGTGCCC
Source organism: Dasypus novemcinctus (assembly GCF_030445035.2). Lineage (NCBI taxonomy): Eukaryota > Metazoa > Chordata > Mammalia > Cingulata > Dasypodidae > Dasypus > Dasypus novemcinctus. The sequence continues at coordinate 5,423,095 of NC_080695.1, read as the reverse complement.
CCATCAATAGCACCCCACAACAGTGTTCCTCCACTGCCATAGTTGAACCTCTCTGTGTTCTAAAACTTCTTGAACAATGAAGTCTAATATATTGCCAAATTCAATTAATAGGAAATTGAAATATAGTGATGTGTTTAAAGTTTAGAAATAGAATACATACTAATGTAGAAATACTAAAACAAAGTAAAACCAAATTGGTATTAAAAACAAGGAAAAATATTATAAAGCTTTGTTTTTAATGTTTTGCCTTTCATCACTGTAATAGGTGTTGCCCTCTATGTACAGTGGTAAGGCACTTTCTTTTATTGCTTTCTCAGTGTCTACATCCCTTTTATCCTTCTAATTTTTTATTTTGTCTTCACAAAAGTTTTATTTTTTGTCTTATTTATTTTTTAATGTTACGTTAAAAAATATGAGGTCCTCATATATCCCCTTCATCCCCCTCACCCCACTCCTCCCACAACAACAACCACCTCCAACATCATGGGACACTCACTGCAAATGGTGAACACATCTCTGAGATCTACTGCACCACACGGTCAATGGTCCATGTTTAAGTTTACACTCTTCCCCAGTCCACCCAGTGGGTCATGGGAGGACACACAATGTCCAGTAACTGTCCCCACAGTACCACCCAGGACAACTCCAAGTCCTTAAAATGCCCCCACATCACATCTCTTCTTCCCACTCCCCATGCCCAGCAGCCATCATGGCCACCTTCTCCACCTCAATGCCACATTTACTTCCATCACTAACCACAACAATTCCAGAATAGAGCATCAGCAAGTCCAGTCCAATCCATACTCCACTCCTCCATTCTGTGGACCCTGGGATGGTTATGTCCACTCCACCTCTGTATCAAAAGGGTGCTTAGATTCCACGTGGATGATGGATGCAGTTCTTCTGTTTGCAATTGTAGGCACTATTAGCTCCCTGTTGTGATGGTTGACATTCTTCACCTCCCTGTTAGCTGGCTGGGGTAAGTCCAATAAAACAGAGGATAGGAGTTGAATGTCTGTTGAGGCTCAGGGCCTGGCTATCACATGGACAGTCCAGAGATTCAGGTCCCCTGAGTATACACTAAACCCTAGCACCAACCACAGGTCTGGTAAAAGTGACAGGAGAGGCTTGAGAACAAAGATCACATTTAAGTCCAACCCCATCACACTCAGGAACACAAACTCCAAAGTAGGGCCAACTGACATGGCACTGAAGTCCATCTGCCATGACCATATAATCTGTGGGTGTCTGTAGCCCTCAGAAGAACCAATACCTGGGGTTGTATCTACTTTATCTATCTCTGGCACTCTGCTGAGGTATGTGTAAGGGCAACTCCTCTGATGACCTCCCAGCTCTTTTTTGGAGACTCATTGCCATATAAACTCATTTGTCCATTCCATTTCCCCCTTTTATTAAGGTCAAAAAGCATTTTAACTCCTGATATTACATGTAGGCTGAGATATTCTGCTGGTCTGAGTTGACCCTTTTATTCAAGGTCATTCTCCAGCCACATCATCAGCTGGTACTTGGTAGTAATCCCTCAGTGCCAGGGAGGCTCATCTCCAGGAGTCATGTCCCACACTGGGGGGAAGGCAATGCATTTATGTGCTGAGTTTGGCTTTGAAACTGGTCACATTTGTGCAACATGGAGACTCCCAGGAGGTAACTCTTAGGCACCCTGCAGCTCTAGGCCTAGTTCTTATTTCAATTTCAGGTACACAGGCTCGCAAGCTTAGTCATTAGCTTCAAGAGCTCATTGTTGGACCATCCTTCCTTATTGGTCTTGGCCATTGCACTCAGGGGATTGTTGTTGTTCCATTAGGGAATTTATTCCTAGGTATTTATTTATTTTCTTTACTATTGTAAATGATATTTGTTTCTTGATTTCCTCCTGGGATTGCTCATTATTGGTGTACAGAAATGGTACTATTTTTGCACATTGATCTTATAACCTGTGACTGTACTGAACTCATTTATGAGTTCTAGAAGCTTTCTTGTAGACTTCTCAGGGTTTTCTATGTATAGGATCATGTCATCTGCAAATAATGACTTCTTTCTTTCCAGTTTGGATGACTTTTATGTCTGGTTCTTGCCTCAGTGCTTGAGCAGCCATTCCCTTTCAACTTCTTTGAATCCCTGGGTCTAAGATGTGTTTCTTGTAGACAGTCTATAGATGGGTCATATTTCCTTATTCAATCTTCCAGTCAATATCAGGAAGAATACAGATTGAGGCAGGGCAAGAAGGTGTCAGAGTGAGTGCACCTCATAATCTCTCCTGCAAAGAAGCAGCTGAGTAGTGTTGGAGTCCTGCCAGAGCAGGCTGTTTCATGGGCTTGCAGGGCAGGAGGTGTCAGGCTGTCAATTTAGAGAGAAAGTGACAGAAATGGTGTATGCTAGAGGTAGAATTTTGGGTTTCTGATATGGAGGACAAATGTGGGGAGGTGGGGCCCTTCTCCCTAGGGCTGGCAGCTGTGGCATTCCCTGAAAACTGTTGGTTGTGCAGCAGTGTTTCCAAGCCCCATATTTCCTGGATGCATGGTTCCCAGGTCCATGTTCCCTAAGTCCCCGTAACCCACACTCCACAGACTCACATGCTTTGAGCCTGCAGTATCCTGGAATTCCCATTCCTGAATCCTATGCTCCCTGCCATCCATGGCTACCCTAGCCCTCTAGTTTTGGACTGACTCTGAGATTGCAAAAGATTTGGTGAGAGATGCAGAGGAACCAGGGGAGTGGGGTTTCAATTTTCTGCCCCCCTTTTTTTCCAAGCTTGGAGGAGCATACCAGCTGGCTTGGGGAGAGCCTGGGAAGAAAGGAGAGGCGAATCTGCTGAAAAAGCCCAATTTACCTAAATATCCTAGGAAAGGAAACTTGGTCTGGAGAAGATGGAATCAGGAAATCAATTAGCCCTCCCCTAGCACACCTAAGAGAGAGGCACAGTAGGACATGATTTCCAAGCTTCCAATAGTATATTTGGGGTTCTTGGTGAGGTGTGGGTGCTCCCTCAGTGGAAATAAAGACTCATTGTCTTCTGTGTTGATGTGGTTCACCAAGTGCCCACTTGAATCTCCTACCAGACCCCTCATGCAACTTTCCTGCTGCCCCTGGAGAGAGGAAAGTGAAGGGAGAAAGGGGGAACATCAGATTCCTAAGCATTTTATTTACCTGCAAAGAGGATTCCTTGCTTGACACTTTGGATTTTTTTGTTGTTGTTGGTTTGTCTTCTTATTTTTCCTTCCTCTTTATCCCCCCAAGGCCCTTTTTCTTTTCTTTTCTTTTTCTTATTCCCTTTTTCCTTTTTATTGCTTGCTCCCTCCCTTTTTTGCCCACCCTTTTTTCTTTATCTTCCTTTCTCTTCTTTTTTATTTTATTTTATTTTTATATTAGATTCTGCAGGGAGCACTTCATATTTTGCTGTGTTTCCTGATCCTCCATTTCCTCTTTTTTGTATGTATCAATTTTGGCCACCAACATTATCCCCTTTCCTGTACATCTTTCTATCCTACATCATTGATTGTTCTCTTACATTCTATCTCTCTTTTTGGCCTCCAAATTTTCAGACTTTTTATATCTCTTACCTTTGTTCTGTTTTTGGTCTTTTATTCACTCTTTATATAATTATCCTTTCTTTTCTCTTTCCCTCTTCCCTGAAAACACTGGCCTTTTAATTCATAGTATATTCCTCCCCATATTCAGTTGTCTGTCTCATTATAGGTACTCTACTTTACTTATCGTTATAACTCTGCACAGCTTACATGAGTCTAATATCCATTTTCCTAGATCTCACATGGTTTCTCTGTTAACATTTACTATCAATACTACTATTATATATTTTCTTTTCTTACTCATTTTGCTTTCTCTGGCCCTAATATTTTCATTCAATGAACTTAGCCAGCAACAAGAAAATAGGATAACATGAAGAAAGTGACAAAGAGAAGATATAACATGTACAGGAAAACAACAACTAATTAAACCCCAAGACTAGACAAAGATGCTAAGGAACTGATTAAAACCATCAAGATAAAAAGAGGTCAAGACAACAATAAAAAACTACAAATCAAACCAATAATCAGGAAAACATGCCCAATCCAATGAACAAACTAAAAATCAGGAAGAGGATCAGAACATCAAACAAGTAATTAAAGCTCTCAAAACATATTGTAGGGACCAATTTGATAAAGTAAAGGAAGAGATTAAGAATAAGAGGAAAAGACTTGGAAAGAATACAGAAGAAATCACAATCATATCCAAAAAAATAATGGATAAGATGGTGATGAACAGCACAATTCAAGACATCAAAAATACACTCTCAGCAAATAACAGCAGATTAGGAGAGGCAGAGGAAAGAATTAGTGATGTGGAAAACAGTACATCTGAAATCAAACAGATAGTAGAACTGATCAATAGAATGATAGAAAAAATCCAACAGGGATTTAAGGACCTAAATGTCAATGCGAAATGCACAAACATATGCATTATAGGCATATCAGAAGGAGAAGAGAGGGAAAGGGAACAGAAGAGATGCTGGAGGAAATAATGACTGAAAATTTCCCAAATCTACTGAGGAAGATGGATGTACATATCCAGGAAGCACAATGCAAGCCAAACACCATAAATCCCAACAGGCCTACCCCAAGACATATACTTGTCAAATTATCCAATGCTTAAGTCAAAGAGAAAATTCTAAAAGCAGCAGGAGAAAAGAGAACCATCACATACAAAGGAGGCTCTATATGATTAAGTCCTGATTTCCCATCTGAAACCATGGAGGCAAGAAGGCAGTGATATGACATAGTCAAGGTATTAAAAGAAAAAAAATTCCAGGAATACTTTATCCAGCTAAGCTAGCATTAAAAAATGATGGAGAGTTCAAAATACTCACAGATAAACAGAAACTAAGAGAGTATATCAACAAGAATCCTGCCCTTCAGAAATACTAAAGGGAGTTCTGTAGGAAGAAGGAAAAAAACAGAGGAGGCAGAGTTGGAGGAGAGTGTAAGAGGAACTAAAAAGACAAAAAGAGAAAAATAATTTAAGAAAACATGACAAACACAAATCCAAAGAAAATGTGGCTAATACAAATAATTTCTTGAAAGTAATAATACTGAATGTCAATGGATTAAACTCACCTGTCAAAAGACTCAGACTGGAAGATTGGATAAGGAAATATGACCCATCAATATGCTGTCTACAAGAAACACATCTTAGAGACAGGAATTCAAGGAGGTTGAAAGGGAATGGCTAGGAAACAATCTTAAAGCAAACAATAACTAAAAAAGGCAGGAGTAGCTATATTTTAATATCAGTCAAAATAGACTTTAAATGCAAAACAATTGTGAGAGTCAAAGATGGACACTACGTATTAGTGAAAGGGATAATCTTTCAAGAAGAATGAAAAATCACAAATATTTATGCTCCTATCAAGGGCGCCTCCAAATATGTGAGGCAAACACTGGATAGACCAAGAGAAAAAATAGATGCATCTACAACATTATAGTGGGGGACTTTAATACACCACTATCAACATTGGACAGAACATCTCAAAAGAAAATCAATAAAGAAACTAACACTTTGAACAGTATATTAGAGGAGCTGGACCTAATAGACATATACAGAACATGACACCCAAATACAGCAGGATATACATTCTTCTCAAGAGCACATGGATCATTCTCCAAGGTAGACCACATGCTAGGCCACAGAAAAAGACTCAATGAATTCACAAAAATCGAAATCAAACAAAATAATTTCTCTGACCACAGTGGAATGAAGCTGGAAATCTGAAAGGGCCAGAGACCCAGATTTGGCAACAAGATATGGAAATTAAACAACACAATCTTAGAAAAACAGTGGGTCAAAGAGGAAATCTCAAAAGAAATTAATAAAAACTTTGAAACTAATAAAAGTGATAACACAACATATCCAAACTAAAGGGATGCAGTAAAAGCAGTACTGTAGGGAAATTTATAGCCATAAATTAATACAACAAAAAAGAAGAAAGACCAAAAATTGAAGAACTAACTGCACAATTGTAGGAATTAGTAAAAGAACAACAACCTAACCCCAAAGGAAGAAGAAAGAAAGAAATAACAAAGAGAGCAGAACTAAATGAAATAGAAAATAAGAAAGCACTCAAAAAAAAAAAATCCAAGAGCTGGTTCTTTAAGAAGATTAGTAAAATTGACAAACCCTTACCTAGACTAATGAAGAAAAAAAGAGAGAAGATGCAATAATAAGAAATGAGATAGGACATATCACCACTGAACCCACAGAAATAGACTATCATAAGAGGATATTTTGAAAAACTATATTCCAACAAGAACAATTTGGTGGAAATGGACTAATTCCTTGAAACATGTAAGTGGCCTACACTGACGAAAGAAGAAGTTGATTATCTCAACAAACCAATCACAAATAAAAGGATAAAATCAGTCATTAGAAACCTCCCAAATAAGAGGAGCCCGGGGCCAGACAGCTTCACATGTGAATTCTACTATGCATTCCAGAAAGAACTAGCACCAATCTTACTGAAACTCTTCCAAAAAATCAAAACAGAAGGAACATTGCCTAACTCATTTCTATGAGTAAAAATTTACCCCAGTACCAAAGCCAAACAAAGACACCACAAGAAAGGAAAATTACAGACAAATCTCTCTAATGAACCTAGACATGGAAATCCTCAACAAAATGCTAGCTAATCATATTCAACAACGCATTACACAAATTAAGTACCATGACCAAGTGGGATTCATTTTTGGTATGCAAGGATAGTTCAACATAAGAGAGTCAATTAATGTAATACACCCATAAATAGATTGAAGGAAAAAAATCACATGATCCTATCTATAGATGCAGAAATGTGTTTGACAAAATAAAGCACCCTTTCTTGATAAAAACACTGCAAAATATCGGAATAGAAGGAAATTTTCTGAACATGATAAAGGGTATATATGTAAAACCCATGGCTAATATCATTTGCAATTGTGAAATCCTAAAATCTTTCCCTCTAAGATCAGGAGCATGACAAAGATGCCCACAATCACCCCTCCTATTTAACATAGTCTTAGAAGTACTTGCTTGAGCACTGAGGCAAACAACAGACATAAAAGGCATCCAAATTGAAAGGGAAGAAGTCAAAATTTCATGATTGGCTGATGATATCATCCTATACATAGAAAAACCTGAGAAGTCTACAACAAAGTTTCTGAAACTTTTAAATGAGTTCAGTAAAGTCACAGGTTCTATGATCAATGTGCAAAAATCAGTAGCATTTCTGTACACCAATAATGAGTGATCTGAGCAGGAAATCAAGAATCAAATATCATTCACAATAGTAATAAAAAAAAATCAAATACCTAAGAATAAATTTAACTAAAGATGTAAAAAACGTATACACAGAAAAGTACACAAAAATTTTCAAGGAAATCAAAGAAGACCTAAATAAATGGAAGAATATTCCCTGTTTATGGATAGGAAGACTGAATATTATTAAGATGTCTATCCTACCAAAGCTGATCTACACATTCACTGCAATCCAAAAAAAAAAAAAAAAAAATCAACACAGCATTCTTTAATGAACTAGAGAAACTAACCATGAAATTTATTTGGAAAGGAAAGAGGCCTCAAACACCCAAAGACATATTGAAAAATAAAAATGAATTTGGAGGAATCACACTACCTGACTTCAAATATACTACAAAGCTACAGTAGTGAAAATGGCATGGTATTGGCACAAGGATAAACACACTGACCAATGGAACTGTATAGAAAGTTCTGATAAATATCCTCATATATACAGTCATATGGTATTTAACAAGGCCACCAAACCCTCTCAAATGGGAGAAAATGGCCTCTTCAACAAATGGTGCCTAGAGAACTTGATATCCACATGTAAAAGAATGAAAGAGGATTATTAACTCACCTTATACAAAACTCAACTCAAGATGGATCAAAGATCTAAATATAAGAGCCCAGACCATAAAGACCTTGGAAAGCAATGTAGGGAAGCATCTACAGGACCTTATAATAGGAAACAGCTTCATGAACTTCACACCAAAAGCACAAGCAGCAAAACAACAATTAGATAAATGGGACTTCTGCAAAATTAAAGCCTTCTGTACCTCAAAGGAGTGTGTCAAGAAAGTGAAAAGAGAGCCTACATAATGGGAGAAAATATTTGGTAACTATATATCTGATAGGAAACATATCTTGCATATATAAAAAACTCCTATATCTTGAAAATTAAAAAAAAAACAATTTTTAAAAAATGGGAAAAAGATTTGAACAGACACTTCTCCGAAGAAGATATACAAGTGGATAAAAAAACACACGAAAAAATACCCAATATCACTAGCTATTAGGGAAATGCAAATCAAAACTACAATGAGATACCATCTTACTCGCATAAGATTGACAGCTGTGAAAAAAAAACCTGAAGTCTACAAGTGCTGGAGATGATGTGGAAGAATGGGAACACTGATCCACTGCTGGTGGGAATGCAGAAGGATCCAGCCATTCTGGAGGACAGTTTGGCGGTTTCTCAAAAAACTAGCTATAGATGTGTCATATGACCCAGTAATTCTGCTACTGGGTAAATACACAGTAGAACTGAAAACAAGGACACGAGCTGATATATGCACACCAATGTTCATAGCAGCACTATTCAGTATTGCCAAAAGTTGGAATCAACCCAAATGCCTGTCAACATATGAATTGATAAATAAAATGTGATATGTACAATGGAATACTACTCAGCTATAACAACAAATACAGTACAAACACACGTAATAACATGGATGAATCTTGAGAACCTTATGTTGAGTGAAGCAACCCAGGCACTGAAGGACAAATACTACATGGCCTCATTGATATGAAATAAGTAAACCAAGCTGTCTCAGAAAACTAGAGACTGGATGATAGGCTTAAAGCAATCTGGGTGTAGTGGAAGGTTTCGAGTTGACACCTACCTGGGTGAAATCTATGATAAGCAGGACGTAAGTATTTGTACAGGGAAGGAATAAAATGGGGGCATAGGGATACTTTTGGGTGGGTTTTTTGGTCTTAAGGGGGGCTCTGGATGAGAGGATGGGTAAGATGGACCAAGAAATTGGGGGGAGGGAGGAGGGAACATTTGAACACTGGAGATTGACAGGTATGTGGTTGAAAGTATAATGTTGAGAAAACTTTTTCAAAAATAATAATAAGGATGGTTATCTCTTTAAGGTGTTTAAAGAGGAGAATCTGACACAGGAAAGGCTTATATGGAGTGTGTGAATGCTCAGTTTGTCATAGTGGGTTATATCATTGGATGGAGACCCATACACTGAGAGTGAGGGTATACCCACATCCTGGGGAGAACAGATGTTCTCAAATAGAAGGAATTGTATCTCTCCTGAGAATTGGAGGCTCCAAATGGGTTAGTGCAGTTGAGTATGTCAAGCCATCAACATTGTTGCAAGTATCTCTGAATATGGTCCTTCAAGTAATGAAGATTGATTGTCACTGTGGGCCCTGAGAGGAGGGGGAAAGAGGTATTGAATGGATGGAATCAGTGCAACTCTGGGACAATGGAAGTGTTCCACAAGATTATGCAAAGGTGGATATAGGACATGTTAAGTTACACCAAAAATGTATAATAGCCTATGGGCTAAAATGTAAGCCATTATATAAAACATAAGATAAATAAAGATTTAGAAAATTGTATAGTCTAAAATATAAACCATAATGTAAACACAAGTGTAACTATGTTTGAAAGCTATTGTCTCAATATCTGTACATCATTTTCAGCAAATATAATATGAACATGTAAAAGATCATTGCTGGGGAAGGAACAAAGTGTTTGATGTTGGATATGTGGGAGTACTGTATATTGCACATATGAATTACTGTGATCTAAAACTTTGGTGAAGGCAAAGTTAATAATCACAAAAAAAAGAAGAAGAAAGGATGTAGACACTAAGGAAAAAATGGAAGAAATTGCCTTGTCAGTGTCTGTACAGGGCAACACATCGCAGTGATAAAAGGCAAACCATTAAAAACAAAAGCTTTTTCATTTTTCAATTTTTTTGATACCCCAATTCATTTTTACTTTAATTTTTCTAAATAAGTATGTATTCTATATCTCACCTTTAAATCCATCCCTATATTCCATTTTACTATTAATGGAACCTGGCAATATATTAGGCTTCATTTTTGAAGAGGTTTTGGACCACAGAGAGTTCCAACTATGGCAGGGGAGGAATACTGGTGTTGGGTGTTATTAATAGGGGACACATGGTTGGGAGGGAGTTCTTCAGGGTATGTATACAGGGTACATGAAAATGTTTGGATATTTTCATAGAGGTTACAGTCAAAAATGACAACTGAGGAAGTACTGAGTTTCTAGACAGGGGAGCTCTATCACATTTCCCAATGGAACAGCAGCAATCCCCCAAGTGCAATGGCTAAGACCAATAAAGAATGATGGTCCAACAAAGAACCCTTGATATTAATGACTATGCTTGTGAGCCTGTGCACCTGAAATAAGAACTAGGCCTAGAGTTACAGGGTGCCTAAGAGTTACCTTCTAAAAGCCTCCATGTTGCTCAAATGTGGCCACTCTTGAAGCCAAACTCAGCATGTAACTGCATTACCTTCCCCCCAATGTGGGACATAACTCCTGGGGATGAGCCTCCCTGATGCCAATGGATAACTACCAAGTATCAGCTGATGATGTACCTAGAAAACACCCTGAATAAAAGGGTCAACTCAGACCAGCAGAATATCTCAGCCTACGTGTAATATCAGGTGTTAAAAATGCTTTTTGACCTTGAATAAAAGGGGAAATGGAAAGGACAAATGAGTGTATATGGTTATGAGTCTCCAAAAAAGAGTCTGGAGGTCATCAGAGGGGTCACCCTTATGCATGCCTCAGCAGGGTTCCAGAGACAGTCAAAGTAGATACAAGCCCAGGTAATGGTTCTTCTGAGGGCTACAGAGACCCACAAGTTCTATGGTCATGGCAGATGGAGTTCAGCATCATGTCAGTTGGCCCTACTTTGGAGTTTGTGTTCCTGAGTGTGATGGGGTTGGACTCAGATGTGATCTTTGTTCACCAAACTCTCCTGTTACTTTTATAGAACATGTGGTTGGCACTGGGATTTGGCGTATTCTCAGAGGAACTGAATCTCTGGACCTGTACATATGATAACCAAGCCCTGAGCCTCAACAGACTTGCAGCTCCTACCCTCTGGTTTATTGGAATTACCCCAGCCATCTAACAAGGAGGTGAAGAAGCTCAACCACCAAACCAGGGAGCCATGTGGAATCTAAGCTCCCTCTCGATATAGAGGTGGAGTGGACATAGCCATCCCAGGGTCCACAGGATGGAGTAATAGAGTATGGTTTAGAGCAGACTTACTGATATTCTATTCTAGGACTATTGTGATTATTAATGGAAGAAAATGCAGCATTGATGTGGAGAAAGTGGCCATGGTAGCTCCTGAGGGTAGGGAGAGGAAAGAAGAGATATGATGTGGGGGAATTTTCAGGGCCTGGGGTTGTCCTGTGTGGTACTGCAAGGACAGGGGCTGGACATTGTATGTCCTGCCATGGCCCATTGGGTGGACTTTGGAAAGTGTAAACTATAATGTAAGCCATTATCCATGTGGTGCAGCAGTGCTCAAAAATGTATTCACCAAATGCAATGAATGTCCCATGATGAAAGAGGTTGTTGATATGGGAGAAGGGGCGTGAGGGCATATGGGGACCTCATATATTTTTTAATATAACATTAAAAAAAATAAAGACAAAAAAGTCTATTTTGTCTGATATTAGTATATCTAATCCCACCCCTTGTTTGGTTATTGTTTGCATGTAAAATTGTTTTACAACCATTCACTTTTAGCCTCCTTGTTTTCTTGGGTCTAAGGTGAGTTTCTTACAGACAGCATATAGATGGGTCATATTTCCTTATCCAGTCTGCCAATCTGTGTCTCTTGATTGGAGAGTTTAATCCATTAACATTCAACATTATTACTTTCAAAGAATTACTTACATTAACCATATTTTCTTTAGGTTTATGTATGCCATATGTTGTTTTTATTTATCTTTTTAGTACTTAAGGTATTCTTACACTCTCCTCCAGTTCTCTCTCTCCTGTGCTTTCCTGTCAATATGCAGAACTTCCCTTACTATTTCTTGAAGGGCAGGCTTTTTTTTATAAACTGTCTTAATTTCTGTTGTTTTTTTTTTCTTCTGTGAATATTTTGAACTCTCCTTCATTTTTGAATGTCAGCTTTGCTGGATAGGGAATTCTTGTCTGGAAGATTTTTTCTTTTAGCACCTTAACTATGCCATGCCAGGGCCTTCTTGCCTCCATGGTTTCACATGAGAAATTAGCACTTAATCTTATCAAGCTTCCCTTGCATATCATGGGCCTCTTTTCCCTTGATGCTGTCAGTATTCTCTCTTTGTCTTGAGCCTTGGGCAATTTGACAAGTATATGTCAAGATCAGGCCTTAATCTAATAAGATTCAAGTCCTTATAAGCAAAAATGGAAACCAGAGGAGAAGTGAGAGAAGGAGAGAGGGTTTTCCATGTGATGAATGCAGAGCTGCAACTACAAGTTAAAGAACCCCAAGCTAGCACCAGAACACTACAAATTCTGGTAGAAAGCATGGCATATGGATACTAGGATGTTGGGATTCTAGCCTTCAAAGCTGTAAGATAATAAATTCCTGTTGCTTAAACCCATCATTATGTGTTATGTGTCATAGAAGCCCTGGTACACTAAGTCACTCAGTAAATGATGCAAGAACTAATTTTGGAAGCATGTCTTTACAGTTCCAGTGGTTAGATAGTCTGAGATGTTGCAGTGTAAAGTAAAAAGTTGAGTGTTCTTATTGGGCTTATTATGTTTACAGGGGGATTATCTAAGGAGGGAGAATGGGAAGCATCTACCCCTTTTCTCTTTATTAAGTAAAGAAAATGTCATCCTTTTACCCTAACACAGCTGAGAAAGGCAATTTGAATATATGTCAATATCTGAGTACCCAAAAGAGCTGTGTTTCATTTTTTTAACATATCACATCTATTGATACATATCAGTAAAGTACAAATCCACCCAAAGTGGACAGTCATGGTATTCGATATAATCACACTGCTGTGCGTTCATCAATTCAGTTTTAGAGCATTTTCATTATTCTGGTAATAGCAGCAATACTAAAAAAAACAATGAAACAAACACAACTCATCACCATTCAATCTCTCTATATTTCTCCTGCTGTACCTGCTATTCTTTTTCCATCTCTCTAGTTTATTTGTATTTATATTTTGTAAAAACAGTTTTATATATGCAATGTTACACTTTTTATGTTTCCTTCTAGTAAATGTTCCTAGGAGTTCCCTTTTTACCTTTGTCAAACCCATAAAATAGCTCTACTGCTCATGAACAGCATGATGTGCGCTCACAATTTTCATTCATTTTCAAAACTTTAAAGTAACATTTTTACCAATTCTTCACAGATAAACTCTCAGCTTTACATTCTCTACTACCATCCTATTTTCTGGTCATTATATTCTAATTATTTATTCCATGATTTTACACAATATAATTTACTTCATAATAGCAAAATCATACAGCATTTGTCATTTTTATGTCTGGCTTTCTTCACTCAACCTAATAGCCTCTAGGTTCATCCATGTTGCCATATGCCTCATGATTTCCTTTCTTCTTACCACAGTATAATATCCCATCATATGTATACACCACAATTTATTTATCCATTCATCAGTTTATGGACACCTGTGTTGTTTCCAACTTTTGGCAATTATGAATAATGAAGTGTGCAGATGTCTGTTCAGGTCACTGCTCTCATTTCTTCTGGGTATATACCTAGCAAAGTCCACATGAAAAGTTGATATTTAAATTCATTAGGAACTTTCCAACCATCCTCCACAGTGGCTGTACAATTCTATATTCCCACCAAAGTGAATAAGCACTCCTATCTCTCCACTTCTCCTTTTTAATAGTAGCCAATCTAATAGATGTGAAAGGATTTGAATTTTGATTTGAATTTCCCTAATAGCCAGTAATGTTGAACATTTTTTCATGTGTTTCTTCACCATTTGCATTTCTTCTTTGGACAATTGCTTTTTCTAGTCTTTTGCCCACTTTTAACTGGGTAGTTTGTCTTTTTATTGTTAAATTGTATGATCTCTTTCTATAACATGGGTATTAAGCCTTTATCAGATATGTGATTACCAAATATTTTCTCCCATTGAGTCAACTGCCTTTTCACCTATTTGACAAAGATCTTTGAGAGGCAAAAATGTTTAATTTTGAGTATTTTTCCTTTTGTTGCTCATGCGTTGGGTGTTTGTTTTAAGAAACTACCATCTACTAAAATATGAAGATGTTTTCCTACTATTTTACCTAGGAGTTTTAAGGTTGTCACCTTTTATATTTAGGTCCTTGATCCATTTTGAGTTAATTTTTGTCTAATTTGTGAGATCAGGATAGACTTTCTTTGGGATATGGATATCCCATTCTGCCAGGACCATTTGCTGAATACATTGTTCTGGTCAAATGGGTGGGCTTAGCAACCTTGTCAAAAATCACTTGACTACAGATGTGAGGGTCTATTTCTGAGTTCTTGATTCAGTTCTATTTTCAAATAGGTCTATCTTTATGTCAGTACCATGCTGTCTTTGCCACTATAGGTAACGTTCTTTTACTCCTGGAAGTGAGAGACTTCCAACATCATGTTTCTTTTTTTTTAAGACATTGTTGGCTATTTTGGGCCACTTGCCCTTCTAAATAAATTTGCAAATTGGCTTTTCAGTTTCTTCAAAAAGGCTGCTGGGTGTTTTATTGGGATTGCATTGAATCTGTAAATCAGTTTGGGTAAGATTAACATCTTAATGATATTTAGGTTGTCAATCCAGAACATGGAATGTTTTTCCATTTATGTAAATCTTCTTCATTTTCTATTAAAAATATTTTGTACTTTTCTGAATACTGGTCCTTTAAGTCCTTGGCTGTGCTTATTCCTAAATATTTTATTGTTTTAATTGTTAATATAAATGAATTTTTCCCTAATATTCTCCTCAGATTGCACACCAGTAGTGTACAATAAATCTATTGATTTTTGTATATTAATCTTGCATCCTGTCATTTTGCTGAACTTGTCTATTAATTTTAGTAACTTTGTTGTGGGTGTTTCAGGATTTTCTAGATATAGGATCATACTATCAGCACATTGTGAAGTTTCACTTTTTCCTTTCCTCCTTGGGTGCCTCATTTCATTATCTAACCTAATTGCTCTAGCTAGTAATTCTAACACAATACTGAATAACAATTGTGGCAAGGGACATCCTTGTCTTGTTCCACATCTCAGCATTAAAGATTTCAGTCTTTCACCATTGAGTACAATACTAGCAGTACGTTTTTCATATATGCACTTTACCATAGACAGAAAGCTTCCTTCTATTTCAATCTCTTGGAGTATTTTATTAATCAAGAAAGGATGGTGTATTTTGTCAAATCCATTTTCTGCATCAATTGAGAGGATCAGGTGGTATTTCTTCTGCAAATTATCAATTTATTACACTAATTATTTTGTGTGTGTGTGTTGAACCACCCTTGCATACCTGGGTTAAACTCACTTGATATTGATGTATAAATCTTTTGATGTGCTTCTGGATTCAGTTTGCAAGTATTTGTTGAGGATTTTTGCATCTCTATTCTTTAGAGATATTGGATTGTAATTTTTTTATAGTATCTTTATTGGGTTTTGGTATTAGTGTGATATTGGCTTCATGTAATGTTCAATTTTTTGGAAGAGTTTGAGCAAGATTTTTATAAGATTGTCTTTGAATAACTGGTAGAATTCATTGTGAAGCCATTTGGACCATCGCATTTCATCTTTGAGAGTTTTTTGATGACTGTTTCTATCTCTTCAATTGTGATTTGTTTGTTGATATCTTCTATGTCTTCTAGGGCCAACGTTGGTTAGTCCTGTGTTTCTAGGAATTTGTCCATCTTGTCTACATTGTCTAGTTTTTTTGGTATAGAATTGCTCATAGAATCCTTTTATGATCACACTTATTTCTGTGGGTTCAGTAGTTATGTCCTCCCTCCCATTTATTTTATTCATTTTTATCTTCACTTTTTTTCCTTTTCACCATAGCTAAGAAGTTGTCAGTTTTATTGATCTTATCAAAGAACCAACTTTGTTTTTGTTGATTCACTATATTTTTTCCTCAATTTCATTTATTTCTACTCTGAACTTTCTATTTCTTTCCTTCAGCTTGGTTTGGGATTAGTTTGCTGTTCTTTTCTAGGTTTTCCAGGTAACAGCTCTCCAATTTTAGTTCTTTCTTCTTTTTTTACTGTAAGCATTGAGGATTGTAAATTTCTCTCCCAGCACTGCCTTTGCAGGTTTCTATAAGTTTTGATATGCTGTGTTCTCATTTTCTTTCATCTTAAGGTGTTTGTTGAATTCTCTTGTAATTTCTGCTTTGACCCACTGATTATTTGAGTGTGTTGTTTAATCTCCATATATTTATTAATTTCCCTTTTTCCAACACTACCAATTTCCATCTTCATTCTGTTATGATCAGAGAAAGTGATTTCTTTAATTTCATTCTTTTTAAATTTATTGAAGCTTTTCTTGCCATCCAACATATGGTCTACCTTGGAGAAGGATTCATGAGTGAAAAGAAAGCATATCCTGCTGTTTTGGGGTATAATGCTCTATAGATGTCTGCTAGGTCTAGTTCATTTATCATATTGTTCAAGTTATCTGTTTCTTTATCCCCTGTCCACATGTTCCATCTAATACTGAGAGTGATATATTGAAATTTCTAACTCTTATTGTAGAGACATGTATTTCTCCCTTCAGCTTTGCCAGTATGTACTTCATGTATCTTGGAACATTTGGGTTGATATTTTTTTCTTGGTGACTTGACCCTTTTATTAATATATAATGACCTTTTTCCTCTCTTAACACAGTTTTTCATTTAAAATCTCTTTGGTCCAATATTAGTATCACTACAATAGGTCTTTTTTGGTTATTATTTGCATGAAATAACATTTCACTTTTTATCAGGATTTTCCTTATGTCTGAGGGGAGTCTGTTGTAGACAATATATACTTGGTTCATTTTTAAAATCCATTCTATCAGTCTATGTCTTTCGATTGGGGTGTTCAAGACATTAATATTCAAAGTTATTAATTTAAAGGCATTATTACTCCATGCATTTTGTCCTTTGGCTTTGTGTTTTCATGTCATACTAATATCTGTCTATTTACACTTAAATTTATCCTTCCTAATAATCCTCATTTCTACATTCTTCTCCAAATCTCTTGCCTTTGCTTTTTCCTTTCACAATGTAACACTGCCTTTGTTAGCTCTTGCAATTGTGATGTTTTGGTAAAATATTCTATCCGTTCTTGTTTGTCTATATAGACTTTGAACTCACCCTCATTTTTTAAGGATGGTTTTCCTGGATACAGAATTCTTGGCTGACAGTTTTTTCTCCTTCAGTACCTTAGAAACGTCATACCGCTTTCTTATTTCCTCCCTGGTTTCTGATGAGCAATTGGCACTTAATTTTCTTGATGTATTCTTGTAAGTGATGTTTGCTTTTCTCTTGCTGATTTCAGACGACTCTGTTTATCTCTGATATTTGTCCTCTGAATAGTAACTGTCTGGGGGTAGGTCTATTCAGATTTATAATGTATGGAGTATGTTGTCCTTTTTGGCTTTTGATATTTATGTCTTTCATAAGGGGTGGGAAGTTTTTGGTCATTATTTTCTCAAATATACTTTATGTGTCTTTTCCATTACCTTCTCCTTCTGGGAAACCAATAATGTGAATGTTTGTGTCTTTCACATTGTCATTCAATTCCCTGAGACCCTTTTCTATTTCTTCCATTCTCTTTCTGTTTTCCTGGCTTTCCAGTTCAGATGTTCTATCTTTAAATCACTAATTCTGTCTTTGAGCAATTAAAATCTGCTCTTATGTGCCTCTAATGTATTTTTAACCTCATCCATCATAATCTTCATTCCCATAAGGTCTGTTACTTTTATTTGCAGGCTTTCACATGGTTCTTTATGCTCACCCAGAGTCTTCTTAATATCTTTTATCCTTTTAGTCATACTTTCTTTCAGTTCTTTGAATTGCTTTAGGAGAGTTGTGTGATTATCATGTTTTGTCTTAAATCCCATATCTCTTCTGGATATTTGGTTTATTCATTTGGTTAGATCAACTCTTCCTGTTTTCTGATATGGTCTGTAATTTTTTGCTGATGTCCAGGCACCTGAATATGTTGGTGAATTTACTCTGATGGCCAGTTTTCTCTCTCTGGCTTATTATTATTTTTCACGTATCTTCTTTGCTATTTGGTGCAATTTGTTCTAAGTTTTTAAAAGTGTCCAGCTTAAGTACAGATTTCCTCCTAGATGTTAGGGTACAGAGAGATTCCAATGCAGTTTTGTCCATGCAATTTCCATACCTGCCTATAGATGGCACTTGCCAGAGCACCTTTCCATGGAGGTATTTATTTCAATATCTGTTTTCCTGTGTTTTGGTCTGGCCAAATCTGAGATTGAAATCAGACTCTGCTGGCTGAAGTCATTGGAGAAAGTCCCCCCAATCCCTTTTCTTTTCTTTGTAAGAGCTCACAGGTAGGAATATGTTCCTCTCTCAGTCAGCTGCAGTAAGCTAGGGATTTTACCCCAGCTTAATGTCTTGGGGTGGGGAAATAGAGTTCCTCCAGGATTCCACAAGTGTTTGGTAACTTACATTTGTAATTTTAAGGTCATCTGTCTTGCCCTCACCCTTCTGGGAATTGTGAAGCACTGTCCTGGTCTGCTGACCCCAAAAGCAAGTCCCTTGGAGAGCTTTTGGCTCTTTCTCCATTGTTTTTGCCTCATATGATGCCATCTTCCCATAATTCTGGTTTCAGTTGTAATATCAAGGGTTTCTCCTTTGATGAAGCAGTTGGTCACTGATGGGTCCATTCTTTTTTTGTTTTTTAAAGATTTATTTATTTCTCTCCCCTGCCCGCCCCCACCCCGGTTGTCTTTTCTCTGTGTCTATTTGCTGTGTCTTCTTCATCTGCTTCTGTTGTTGTCAGTGGCACAGGAATCTGTGTTTCTTTTTGTTGCATCATCTTGTTGTGTCAGCTCTCCATGTGTGTGGCACCATTCCTGGGCAGGCTGCACTTTCTTTCACGCTGGATGGCTCTCCTTATGGGGTGCACTCCTTGCGTGTGGGGCTCCCCTACACAGGGGACACCCCTGCTAGACATGGCACTCCTTGTATGCATTAGCAGTGTGCATGGGCCAACTCCACATGGATCAAGGAGGCCCAGGGTTTGAACTATGGACCTCCCATGTAGTAGACGGACACCCTAATCACTGGGCCAAGTCCACTGCCCGATGGGTTCATTCTTGAATGAGGACAGCTGTTCTCTTATTGTGGAACTGTAGCTTTTCTTTGTCCATTTAAAATTTCATGGAGCAATTCTGTATATAAGGTACACTCTTTCCAATGTATAAGGCACTACAGAAAATAGTGTGATACTTCACTGTAAACTGAAAAAAACAGTCCTAAACCAATGTGAATTTTAAGCCTGTTTCATCACCCACTTGGCTATTTTCACTTATAACAAATTCTGTGATTTCCTTAACCCACTGGTGAGTACAGGTGAATAGGAGCATGCCTAGCAAGGAGATGTGGGTACTGTTGTACAGGACCACTAAATTAGTTTCATTAGAACTTGAACATGGCTGGATATTAACAGTTGCCTTATGGCAACCAAGAATTGCAAAACTAAGGGAAATTCTTTTTCTGATCTCATTAAATTGTTGCATCTGCCCAGGAATTGATAGCCAGCCAAGATTCACTCCTTCTGTATCAGACATGGAAATATAGAAATTGTCCTAATGTATGCATCCACCATCACTTGAATAGGAGGAAATATGAAGTAATTCAAACCTACTAGTCCTCCTATGGTAGGATTACAGAGGTATGTTTGCTTTCCAGCCTGTACATAAGTGCTACTGAATGCTTAAGGAATGCCTTTACACGTTTTAACCACCTAGTATATTGCAATGAAGATAGCCATTTCAGTTAAGTTTCTTCAAAAGGCTCATTAACACATAGTTGCTTAAGTTTTACAAATACCTTCTGTATTTCTTGGATATTAAACAAAGTCTTATTCAAATCCAATTTGTAAACATCACTGCTCTGTGGGTGATTTTTAGTTATTGCACTACAGATACTTTGATCAATGTTTCTCTGCTGTAACACATCTTTTGTGAGGGCCATTCTCACTAAGATCTGCTGTTAGGGTGGTTCCAGCACAGGAGTGGCAATCTTCTTCCAATAAATAATGGGAAAACTACTTTAGGTCTTGGCCTGCTAAAGAACTTGGCAGCACAAAATATTCTGGAAGGCAAGTAGATATCATGTAACCCTTGTTAATGGAACAAACTCTCCACACAGAAACACCCATCCTATTGATACCTCTGTCCCATTCTGAGTAACTACAAACCATTGGCTCTAACACCTCCTCCTTAACTTCCTGATTGTAGTCCATTTATTTTGTTGACTGAATTGTAGTATTTTTCCCAGCAAATTCAAATATAAATATTAGCTGCAGGCCTGTTGGCTGGGAAGAGTGAGTTATTTGCAAGGTATACCTTTTTTTAGCAGTTTGGGGACATGATTTTTCAAAGCAAAATCTGACATTCCTGGAAACTTTACAATAAATAGCTAACTCTATTGGATCAAATTAAATTTTTGCTTGGGGCCTAGAACTTTCTGCTTCTTTTTGTGTTCATTTACTGTGCAATTTGCTCAGTACATTTCAAAGGAACATCACATTTACCAAGAAGAAAGTTTTGTCATGGAATTTCTTAAAATGGCATTGGATCACCTGGAATAAAGGAAATTTTTAAAACTTTTTTAAAACTGAATTTTATCATTCATAAATGAACAACCACAAGCAATAAATGTATAGTAAACATTGTGAACTTGCAAAAAAAAAAAACATGCATATCATCATTCAGGGCTCCCATATATTACTCCAACACCAACACCTTGCACTGTTGTGAAACAATTGTTACAAACTACGAAAAGCATCGTCAAAACATTACTACTACCTATAGCCAGTATCTTACACTAGGTGTATTTTTCCCACAACCCACCTGGCTACAGACACCCTGTATTAGCATTAGAAAGTTGTTATATTTCATAGGAAAATGTACTCATATTTGTTCAGTTAACCACAGTCCATCTTCCACCAAATGATTCATTGTATTATAAACAAACTAAACAGAAATTAATCTACAATGTAAACCATCATCCATGTGGTGCAGCAGTGCTCCAAAATGTATTCACCAAATGAAATGAATGTCCCATGATGATGAAAGAGGTTGTTGATTTGAGAGGAGTGGGGTGAAGTGGGTGGGGGATACGTGGGGACCTCTTATTTTTTGAATGTAATATTTTAAATAAAATGAAGATAGAGAAAAAAGATATAAACAACATGAAAATAATGCACTGTCCAATATAGTAGCACCATACAATTTGTAAGCACTTGAAATGTGACACATCCAAATGAAAACAAAGATTTACTGTGTGTGTAAAATACATGATGATTTTGAACACATAATTGGAATAAAATAATTGAAAATTTCAAAAAAAAAAGGGAATAGAAGGAAATTCCTCAATATGATAAAGGGCATATATGAAAAACTCACAGCAACCTTCATACTCAATGGGGTAAGGATGAAAGCTTTTTCTCTAAGATTGGAAAAACATGAGGATGCCCCCTGTCACCACTGTTATTTAACATTGTGCTACAAGTTCTAGCTAGAGCAATTGGGCAAAAAAATAATAATAAAAGGCATTCTAATAGGAAAAGAGACAGTAGAACTCTCACTATTTGCAGATGTCATGATCCTATATTTAGTAAACTCTGAAAAGTCTACAATGAAGCTACTTAAGCTAATAAATGAGTTCAACAAAGTAGCAGAATACAAGATCAATGCACAAAAGTAGTAATATTTCTGTGCTGAACTGTATTGAACAATCTTAGGAGAAAATAAGAGAAAAGTTTATATTTTTAATAGAAACAAAAAGACTCAAATTCCTAGGAATAAACTTAACCAAAGAAGTGCAGGATATATATGCCAAAAACGACCTAACAATGCTAAAAGAAATAATGAAGACCTAAAGAAGTTGAAAGACATTCTGTGTTCATGGATTGAAAGACTAAATATAGTGAAGATGTCAATCCTACCCAAACTGATTTATAGGTTCAATGCAATACCAATCAAAATTCCAACAGCCTTATTTACAGAATAGAAAACAAAATTACCAAATGTATTTGGAAGGGAAAGTGCACCTGAATAACCAAAAGCATTCCAAAAGAAAAGAGCAACAGAGCAACATGGGAGAAATTTCACTGCCTGATTGTGAAACATGTTACAAAGCTACTGTGGTCAAAACAGCATGGTATTGGCATAAGGATAGAAATAGAAACATCATTCACTGGAATAGAATTGAGAGTCCAGAAATAAACCCTCTTCTCTACAGCCAAGTGGTTTTCAACAAACCTACCAAAGCCATGCTAATGGGGCAAAACAGTCTCTTTGACCCGTGGTGCTTGGAAAATTGGATATTCATAACCAAAGGAATGAAAGAGGACCCCTTTCTACTCTCTATACAAGAACCAACTCAAGATGAATCAAAGACCTAAAGATAAAGGCCAGGCCAATAAAATTACTAAAAGAAAATATAAGGAAATATCTTAAAGACCTTCTGGTAGGTGATGATTTCTTGGACCTTACATCCAAAGCATGAGCAGCAAAAGAAAAAATAGATAAATGGGACCTCCTCAAAATTAAACACTTTTGCACCTCAAAGCACTTTCTCAAATGGGTGAAAAGGCAGCCAACACAATGTGAGAAAATATTTGGAAATCATATACCCAATAAGGGTTTAATATCCAGGATATATAAAGAGATGCTACCACTCAATAATAAAAGGACAAACAACCCAATTAAAAATTGGGCAAAAGACTTGAATAGACATTTGTCACTGGCAAGTAGGGAAATGCAAACCAAAGCTACAGTGAGATATCGTTTCACACCTGTTAGATGAATCACTATTAAAAAGACAGAGACATACAATGTCCAGCATCTTTTCCTGCAGTACCACCCACGACAACTCCAAGTCCTGAAACTGCTCCACATCATATGTCTTCTTCCCTCTCCCTACCCTCAGTGGCTACCATGGCCACTTTCTCCACATCAATGCTGCAATTTCTTTCATAACTAATCACAATAGTTCCAGAAGAGAATATCAGTAAGTCCACTCTAATCCATAGTCTATACCTCCATCCTGTGGATCCTGGGATGGTTATGTCCACTCAACCTCTATATCGAGAGGGGGCTTATATTCTGCATGGATGATGGATGTAATTCTCCTGCTTGCAGTTGTAGGCACTCTTGGCTCCCTGGTATGGTGGTTGACCTTCACGTCCCTGTTAGCTAGCTGTGGTAAGTCCAATAAGCCAAAGCGTAGGAGTTGCAAGTCTGCTGAGGCTCAGGGCCTGGCTGCCACATGGACAGGCCAGAGATTCAGGTCTAAGCATATACCAACCCCAGCACCAACCACAGGTCCAGTAAAAGTGACAGAAAAGGCATGTGTAGAAAGATCACCCTGTAGCCCTCAGAAGAACCAGTACCTGGGGTTCTATCTACTTTGGCTGTCTCTGGGACCCTGCTGAGATGCTGGACATTGTATTTTCTGCCATGGACCACTGGGTGGGCTGAGGGAGAGTGTAAAGTATAATGTAAACCATTATCTTTGTGGTGCAGCAGTGTTCCAAAATGTATTTACCAAATGCAATGAATGTCCCGTGATGATGAAAGAGGTTGTTGATGTGGGAGGAGTGGATGAAGGGGGTGTGTGGTATATGGGGACTGCTTATAATTTTTTAATGTAACATTTAAAAAAATATAGAGAGGGAAAAATCATTAAAAAATAAGAATTAAAAAAAAAAACACCAATCGTATTATAGAGTATGTAAAACATTCCTGGTGATCATCTCCATAGGTGTTACCAATGGTATGCTTTCTTAATATATTATTGAATCCTAATACATCCTTTTCACATACAGAATAAAAATTTGCACCAGGAAAAAAAAAGACAGAGAACTACAAATGTTGGAGAGGATATGGAGAGATAGAAATACTTTTTCACTGTTGATGAGAACATAAAATGATATAGACACCATAAAGGATTGTTTGGCAGTTCCTGAACAAGTTGAATATAGATTTGCCACCTGACCTGGCAATACCACAACTGGGTATATACCCAAAAGAACTGAGAGCAGTGACACAAACAGACATCTGCACACCGATGTTCATAGTGGCATTATTTCAGATTGCCAAAAGATGGAAACAACCTAGGTGACCATCAAGTGATGAATGGATAAACAAACTGTGATGTATTTAAACATTGGATGTTTTGCAGCTGTAAGAACAAATGAATTCATAAAGCATATGACAATGTGGATGAACCTGGAGGACAATGTGTTCAGTGAAGCAAGCCAGACACAAAAGGACAAATACTGTATGAATGTACTACTATGAAAACATATACTGTATAATCTCACGGTGTTAGTAACTTGATAATGGATCACCAGAAAATAGAATGAGGCTAGAGAATGGGAAGATGAAGGTTAACTTGTGCATAATTTGTAAAAATGATGTGTGCTAATCTTTGGAAATGAACAGAAAAGTTGAAAGCCCAACATAATGTTTGTTACTAGCTGTACAATTTTGTGGGTACAAAAGTGGTTTCAAGGGAATGTCTAAGGTCATGTATATTGCTAAAAGAAAGCTAAGAAATGTATTAAGAACATGGGACTGTATAGTATAGTAAAACCACATATGAAATATGCATATGGGCAATATTGCACATATAAGACCATTTTTCTTTGAAACTGAACAAATGTACATTAATACTATGTACTGCAATGTACATAATATCAGACAAAAAAAATTTATACCAAGTGAAAGAATCCATGCAAAAAATACTACATATTCTATTATTACATTTATATATACTATAAATATAAGTCAATTTATAAAGATGAAATTAGATTGGTGGGTATGTAGGACTGGGGAAGGACTGCTAAGGGGTGTGGAGTTTTTCTTTTTGAAATAATTAAATTGCTCTAAAATTTTTTTGTGATGATGAATGCACAACATTGTGATTATACAAAAAGTCATTGACTATGCTTTGGCTAGATCAGATGGTATGTGAATACATCTCAATGAAAGTGCTTAATAAATTAATATATATGAAAGAGTAGTCCAAAATAGCTCTATCAGCAGGGGAAGCATAGAGAAATTTAGAGGTGAAGAATTTTCTTATTTGTCTGATGTTTATTATTATTTTGAAATAATGAAAATGCTCTAAAAATAATTCAAGTGATAAATAAACAACTATGTGATTATACCAAATACCATTGATTGTACACTTTTGGATGAATTGTATGCTTTATTAATATATATAAACATATATGGATATATATGGTTGACAGGGAGTTATACAGGGCATATGCCCAGGTTATATAGTAATGTCTAGATATACTCATAGTGGAAACAATTAAAAATAACAGCTGGGGGGGTACTGGGCCCCTGGCTGGGGGGGTCACTGTTGTGGACACTGGGGGAGCAGCGGCAGTCCCCCAGGTGCAATGGCAAGAACCAGGAAGGAAGGAGGGCCCAACAGTGGGCTCCTGATACTAATGGCTATGCTTTTGAGCCTAAACACCTGCAATAAGAACAAGGCCTAGAGTAGCACTGTGCATGGAAGTTTCCTCCTGACAGCCTTCATGTTACTCAAATGTGGCCACTCTCACAGCCAAACTCAGCATGTAGATGCAGTGCATTCCCCCCAGCGTGGGACATGACACCCGGGGATGAGCCTCCCTGGCACCGAGGGATCACTACCACATACCAGCTGAAGATGCAACTAGAAAATGACCTTGAATTAAAGGTTCAATACGGATCAGCAGAATATCCCTGTCTACATATAATAACATGACTTCAAAATGCTGTTTGACCTAATGTAAGGGGGAAATGGAAAGGAGAAATGAGATTATAAGGCTATGAGTCTCTAAAAAAGAGTCTGGAGGTTGTCAGAAGGAATGCCCTTATGCACAACTGAGCAGAGTCTAAGAGACAGATAAAGTAGATACAACCCCAGGTATTGGTTCTTTTGAGGGATAAAGAGACCCACGGGTTCTATGGTCATGGCAGATGGGGTTCACTGCCATGTCAGATGGCCCTTCTTTGGAGCTGGTGTTTCTGCATGATGGAATTGGACTCAGAGGGGATCTCTTCTCACAAGACTTGCATGCTACTTTATTGGAATTGTAGTTGGTGCTGGGGTTTAAGATATATTTAGGAGATTTGAATCTCTGGACTGATAATATGACACCCAGGCCCAGAGCCTCAACAGACTTCAGCTCCTACGCTTTGATTTATTGGACTTACCCTACTCAGCTAACATGGAGTTGAAGAAGGTCAACCACCACACCATGGAGCCTAGAGTGTCTACAACTGAAAGCAGGAGGAGTGCATCCAGTATCCATGTGGAATCTAAGCCCCCACTTGACATAGATGTGCAATGGACACAACCAATCCAATGTCCACAGAGAAAATGTGGAATGTGTGTGGGAAGGGTAGCCATGGTGGCTGTTGGGTTTGGGGAATGGGAGGAAGAGATGAGATGTGGAGGCGTTTTGGGGACATGGAGTTGTCCTGGGTGGTGCTTCACGGACAATTACGGGACATTGTAGATCCCCCCAGGGCCCACTGGATGGAACGTGGGCGAGTGTGGGCTATGATGTGGACCATTGACTACGGGGTGCAGTGATGTTCAGAGATGTACTTACCGGGTGCAATGGATGTGTCATGATGATGGGAGAGAGTGTTGCTGTGGGGGGAGTGGGGGGTGGGGGCGGTGGTGTTGATTGGGACCTCATATTTTTTTAATGTAATTTTTAAAAATAAATAATTTTAATAAAAATATATATATAAATAAAAATTATTTGTTTAAAAAACACAATGAGATACCATTTCACACCCATTAGAATGGCTGTTATTTAAAGAAACAGAAAATAACATGTTGGTGAGGAATCATAGAACTGGGAACAGTCATTCATTACTGGTGGCAGTGTAAAATAGTGCAGCCACTATCGAAGACAGCGTGGCAGTTATCAGAAAGCTAAGTATAGAATTACCATGTGACTTGGCAATCCCACTGCTAGGCATCTACCCCAAAGAATAGAAAGCAGGGACTCAACATATTTGCATACCAAAGTTCTTAGAGGCATTATTCACAATTGCAGAAAGGTGGCAGCAAGCCAGTGACCATCAACTGATGAATGGATCAATAAAATGTGGTATAGACATACAAGGGAATATTATTTAGCTGTTAAAAGGAATGATGTCTTAATGCATGAAACAACATGGATGAATCTTGAAGACACCATGTTGATTGAAATAAGGCAGACACAAAGTGGCAGATATTGTTTAATCTCACTGATTTGAAGTAATTAGAATAAGAAAACTCATAGAACCAGAATCTAAAATATAGGTTATCAAGGGATGGGGTGGGAATAGGAAGTTGAGACTTAAAATGTACAGCGATCCTATTTGGAAAGATGGAAATGTTTTGGTAATGGATGGTGGTCATGGTAGCAAACATTGTGAATGCAATTAATAACACTGAAATATATATCTGAATATGATTAAAAGGGGAAGGTGAATGGAGGTGGCTCAAGTGATTAGGCATCTCCCTCCCACATTGGAGGTCCCAGGTTTGCTTTCTGGTGCCTCCTAAAGAAACAAGGAAGATGAAAAGACACAGCAAGTGCAAAACAATGAGGCAGTGGAGAGATAAATAATTAAAAATAAATCTTTAAAAAATGGGGGGTGTCAGATTAAATATATGGAAACAGAATACATTTTTTTAAAAGTCCTGGAACTACACCACATTAACAGTGAATGCTAAGTTAAATCTTGGACTTTAATAGCATACTTATAAAAATGTGCTATCACCAATAGTAACAAATGATCTACACTAAAGCAAGTTAATGGAGGTAAGGTGGTATGTGGAAATCCTGTATTTTATGCATGATTGTTCTGTAAACCCACAACTTCACTAATAAAAAATAAATATACACACATAATATATGCATTATAAATACAAAATAGTTTGCATTTTCTAGAATTTCATATAGGTTGAAATATGCAGTATATAACTAAAAAAACTGCATGTTCCATGGTACAATCTGACAGAGATCAGAATGTCAAGAATCAGGTGTTGGTAAAAGTTTGTCACTAAGTGCTAAGACAATTTCCCTTGTGAGCCTCTCCTTCTATGGGGAGAATTGGGCCCTCCATGCCCCCACACCATTCACCACTAAGAGTGGATGTCTGAGAAGCTGAACCTCCTTCTAAACATTGATATGGAATTTCCAGAAGAATTAATACAGCAACAGCATTTTATATTGAAAAGCCTAGGATGTATATAATTTTTATAACCCTGTGTACTGTGCCTACCATTCTGAAGTGTCTGTTAAAATACATAGAAAAACTGAGAAAATATATCTTCAGTTATCAACAATCCCTACCACTTAAGAGAGGATAGAGATGGTTGAAGGTGGTGAGTTTTTTTCTGCCCTTCAGAAAAGCCATTCATTTGAGCTCTTTGACCTGAAAGATTTGCAACCTCCCTTGTCATCCTCTCATCTGTCACATTCTTTCATAAAGAAGAAAGTTGTGGATGCTGATAAATACTTATACCATCAGGTATTTTTTGTTTCTCCTTTCTTTTCTTTAATCCCAACCTGTATTAATTACTTTTACATTGAAATATAGGGCTTAGCTGTGGGATATGTTGTTACATTTCTTTTTAGCATTTCACCCATCATTTCTTTTGGAATCCTAATATAGGTTTTCTTTCTATCCTACATGCAGATATTGGAAAAGAAAACTCTATGGAAAACTCAAGTTATTTCAGTAAATGCATCAGAAGTGGCCAAGCTACAGCTGCCTGAGCTTGATGCAGGGTTTTGTAATACACCTTAGCTTAATTGAGGAACAAATATTTCATGTCTTGTAATTTTTAAATTACATGATGTCTCTTTGGAATAATGTAACTTTTTTTGTTCTTGGAAACTAATTCAATAATGAAATTGTTTGTCTTTAGAGTTAAATTTCCCTTCAGGAAACTCATGTCAGTGTTATGAAAGTGAAGTTGAAGATCAGCAGGCACAGAAGGAAAGATCCAGAAGGAGCGGCTGAAGAGCAGTTAATTCCATAGATTGTGCAAATTGGGAAACTGAAAATCAGTACTTTTTGAATGGCTTTTCTTATATCTGCTTTGGAGGATTCTGTTCTCAGGTTTTCAAACCTTGAAATGTGGTCCCAGGACCAGGATAGAAAAAACTAGTTTGTAGGAGTGATTAACATCTACAATTAGTTGACACTACCTAAGGTAGAATACTCTCTAAAATGTAGGTGGGCCTCCTTCAGTCAGGCAAAGGCCTCAATAAAAAGTGAGATTTCCTAGGGAAGAACTAATTCTGCCTCAAAACAGCAAATTCAGCTCCTGATGATTTTCCACACTGCCAGCCCAAGGCCAGTTCCCATGTTCATATGAGCCAATACCTTACAATAAATCCCATAACATACACACCACATGCAAATATGCATATCTATCCATATATATACACATAGATATATGTACACATGTGTATATATACATTCACTTTTATATGTGTGTGTATATATGTTCTGTGGAGGACCTTGACTGAAACAAGAATCTTCATATAAGCCTACTAACTTAACTAGTGATTATTTCATCAAATATGGTGATCATCCCTTTTGAAGAATGTATGTGAGAAAGCATATGGTGAGAGGGACATGGAGGAAAAGAGCCCGTTCCCCTTCTTTCACATTATGAGAAATTATTTAAATTCTAAATAGCAGTAACATCATTCAAGAATATTATTTGGAAATATGGATACAAATAGCAGAAAAATGTGTGAAACTCTTGAACATGCTAAACTCAAATTAGGGGTTGAGAAGTGGGAATAGGTCCCTCCTGTTTTCAGTGTAATCCTTCCAACTGTGTTTTACAAGAGATCCATATTCTTACTTTTAAATGTGATAGTTATTTAAGGCCACATACAGTATGATCCCCTTTATGTGACATTACAGGAAAGGAAAACCAAAGAAATGCTAAATGTATCATTGGTTGGCAGAGGTGGGGGTGGGAATGGCAGGTTGAATAGGCAATGCATCTGTAGGATACTTTAATGATAAATAACTGTCATTAGGCATTTTCAAAAGCCATAGAATTTCATGGCACACGCTGTGAAACTTAATGTATGTAAAATTTAAAAGAAAAAGTACTCTTGGGAACTGATGATCCCAGGATGGAAGGTAGGTCATGACAAAAACATCTAACTCTGTTACAAATATCTAAAAGTGACTCTGCAGGTGATGAGATCAGTGAGTGAAATCTGTAAATTTAAAAGGAGCTGTACTAAAGCATTGAATTCTAGTTGATACCATTACTTCCCACAGGGTGTTGGTTAATTAATTCTAAATCATTATACTCACACACTCAAACACTTGAGTTGGACCTTAATTAAATAGATGGCAGTGGGTGGAGCCAGATTTCTTGCTGCAGGAGTAGAAGGTTACAGAAACACAAAATTGGAGAAGGCAGAATATCCATATAAAAATGGATTAGAGTTGGACATATGTTTAGCATAATGTACATCCATAATGATGAACTTTGTTTAGTGTAATGTACATCCAGATGGTTCCATGCAGTCATTTTTATTTGCATATACACAGTTTAGCATACAGTCACTCATTTCCTTACACCTTCTCCTAAGAGGTGAAAGAAACAAGGTTACCTGAGTGGCAAAGAGCACACTTAGCCTCCTGATCTATATTTTTAATATCTTCATCCAGTGAAAGGATCCAGGGATCCTTGGAGAAATGGCTGATCCTAGGACTGGGGAAAGAAATATACAAAATGACCCTGCATAATCTTAGAGTTCAAGAAAGAAAGAAAGAAAGATGGTGCAAAAAAAAAAAAAAAAAAAAAAAGCCCTGTGATGGTGTTAGGTAAGCACAACATGGAAGTGAACCAAAAGAGCTCCCAATGGCCAAGGTGGGAGGGATGTGAGTAAAAATTGAAATAACATAGTAAAATTTAAAACTAAAGTATAAAATAAATAGCTATGAGTCAAACAACATAAGTAAAAGAAGTTTATTAGGGTAAACATCTAGGAAAGTTGAAAGGGAGAGGAAACTGGATGGCACAGGTAAGACCTTCAGACTGTATCACAGATCTGACTCTTTTTCAAACTTTTTCAAAGGTGTTAGCCTGCTGACTGCTTTGAGAGGCCTCTTCAAACATCAATATAATTGTTCTGTAAGGCAAAAAGGTCTTGGTTTACATAGTTTGATCTTATTTTTCCCCATAAACATTTTGCCTTTACCACATTTCTCTGGACCCTGATTTATATTTCAGTGTGTTCTACAGCTGTGTGTCTATATGTGGTGAAACAACTTGACTTCTGATCTCAGCTAGAGCTCTGATTTAACTGTGTCACATTCTCACAATTATCACTTCTTCACCTGGTAGAAGTTGAAAGTTAAAATAATAGGAAGTCAGCACCTTAATGTTTGAAACTGGATTTGAAATCTCAAGGTCCAAAACCTATCAGCCTTAGTTTAATTTCTGTAATCGATGAAACATTGTGAGTGTCAGAGTGCAAATCATATCATTGAACTCTGAGTAGGTGAATGTCCAACATAGAGCAGATATTTTGCAAGATTCATTCTTCATGTACTTTTTCTCTTCATCCTCAAATAGAGTTTATAAAACCAATATTACCCCTGTCTTGTATAGAACAAAATTGAGGTTCTTGGTAGCCTCCAGAAAAGTGTGGTGTTAGGAGCTGAGACCTAGGAACACAGGCAAAGAATAAGGCTCTTGCATGACATGTTTGTGGGCATGAAGCCCGGAGTCAGGGCTGCCTAGAGGTTGTAGGGGCTGTGGTGATGGAGGTCCAGCTGGGGCAGCCCATGAAGGCCCTGAAAGACCCATGGAGAGTCTCACTCATTCTGGAGGCCAAGGCAGCCTCTCATTTCAGCCAGGTCCTGCCTTCACTTTCAGGTTCACTGGGCATAAGAAACCTAAGCAAACAAAATATCCTGGCAGAAATAAATTAAGTTTCCTAAACCTATAGGGAATTCTTTCACACTGATCCAAAACCTTCAGAATCCCAAGAGAAATGAAGAATATTTATTTCAGATTATGAACTAAAGCCTTTATAGCAACAATGAAATTTTCATCAAGAAATTTCTTGTGTTGACTCTTTCACCATTTGAACATCCAAACAGCCTCTCTTACTAGGCACCATGCTTGTCTCCAAACTTCTTGCTCAAACAGCTGTCCTGACAGGATCACCTTCCAGGTTTAACTGCTTAAATTAAAGAAACATCCATTATACCCTTGTTATTTCCAGTGCAGTTCCATCTCCCTCTTTTGCACTCCAGGGCTCTCCACTGGTGCTTCCACTGAAGGTGATCACATGCTCTCTGCAGGGCCATGGCAGTGCCCCTCTTCTGAGGGCCACCTTAGACTCTTGAAGTTAGGGGTTTGTCTTATCCCTGATAGAGCCGGGCACAAGGCCAAGTCTCCATACATGGCTGCAGAACTGATATTTCTATAATCAACCTTGTTTCTTGTTGTCATGAACACCTGCAGTGGGGTGAGGAAACTGCCATCATGTGTCCTAAAACACTTGAGGAAAGTTACAAAGTTCTCAGCCAGATTGACCCTTACATTGGAATACCCAAGTTGCAGCTGCCACCCTTGCATGAAAATAATTCATACTGTTCAAATCCTCTTACCAAAGGTGGAGGGGGAGGTGGTGGG
Organism: Dasypus novemcinctus; assembly: GCF_030445035.2. Classification (NCBI taxonomy): domain Eukaryota; kingdom Metazoa; phylum Chordata; class Mammalia; order Cingulata; family Dasypodidae; genus Dasypus; species Dasypus novemcinctus. The sequence goes on along the minus strand of NC_080695.1, from coordinate 5,390,047 downwards.
GGAGGTCTGAGAGACCCCCAGGGTGGAGGAGGTGGCTCTGCCTCAGCATTGGTGGTGGAGGGCCTCCCACACAATGGGGCATGAAGGGATGTCCTGGGAAAGGAGGGGGCCCCCTTGCAGCCATATTAACCAGCAGAGCAGAATGGCATGAAGTTTTGAAATACACTCACATCACAGATGAAACACAGACACCACCAAAGCTGAAACCCAGTGAAGCAGGTCAGTGACTGGCAACTTCCCCTCAGCCAGGTCCCAGAAAGCATCAGTCCCAGGAAACTGGACCCCCCCACTCAGTCCCATGGACAGCTTAAGGCAGGGGTTCTTAACAAGGGGTCCAAGAGCTTGAATTTAAATAAAAAAAAACTATCATTCTTGTGGGGACGTGTCGATGTGGGTGTGATATATATATTAAATAATACACAGTTTAGTGTGGGCATTGTAAGGGGTCCCTGGCTTTTGCCTGAGGGGTCCATGGGAACATAAGAGGTTAAGAACCCCTGGCTAAAGAGGAGAGAGGATAAAGGGAAACAGGGGAGAGAAATACTGGGATCACACAGCACTGCCTGTGTCTGCAAATGAAGGAAGAGCAAGTGGGCTCTCCTAGAGCCTTAACAGAGGTCATTCCAAACTAAGAAAAGCCCACAACCCAGGCAGATAGGTGTCAACTCCCAGGACCCTCTAGCCTCCCTTCAGCAACACACAGAAGCTCGCTCTTCACTTATTGGAAACAGAGAATAAGAGGGGATGAGAGGTCCATTCTCTACACAAGGAATGGAAGCTGCTCTTCAGAGTCCTTCAGCAGGCCCCTGACTTCTCACCTCCCATTCTAGAACTCTGAAAGTTAAGTCTGACCAGACTGCTCTGAGTCTCAGGGACAGAAGCCCTGAGAGGAATGAGAACCTTTGCTCAGGGTCACAGCTGGGATGAGGCAGGATGAGTTTCAGTGCCAGCTCTGCTTCCCAGACCTGCTCCTTCTCCCTCTGCCTTTTCCCTGAGAGGGATCTTCTCCCCTCTGGAGCTGCTGCCCCGGGGCTCTGAAACCTCTTGATAGACACATTACCTGGAGCCCTTCAGGTGACTGGGGAAAGGGTTTTCAGACAGAAAAGTGAGAGGAGCTCAGCTATCATATTTCTGAACATCCACAGGTAACACTATTTTAGGTACAACCCAGATGTAGGCTTAATTTTGCCCCATGGAAAGATGACCTGGGAATTCTCCATGACTGAATTAAAATGTACTTTGATTTCAAGGTGGAGAAGTCCCATGAGGATGTTCAGAGGACTTGATGACCCTAACAGTCATGGAGGTGTCACTAGAGCACATTGATGGGAACCAAATTTAAAGGCTCTGCTCTCCAGGACATAAGCAACTTTCTCTCCTCACTATTTCACTCATGTACAGTTCTACTTAATTTTGTCTTTTCTTATAATTCATAATAATTTTATAAAAGGAAAGGGAGGAGGGATTCTACAATAACACAATTTTCAGAGATGGGGCAATGATGGATTATGACATTTCCAATGAAATTATTTTGTTGAGGGGTACTCAAAATTGTATGAAGCACATAGTGAAATTGGAAGATGAGTTTTTCACATTTTTTTTTGAGTAATGAGGAGGAGAACAGTTTAAACAGAAAAACAGGAAATCAGCTTCTCCAAATGAGGAAAGATGGAAATTAACAGCAACGTCTAAAATCACATTTTGGTAACCCATAAACTAAAGGATATCAGTAAGGAATCAACTGCACCACAGATTGTGAAGTAGGGGAATAAAGGGTCTTTCTCCTCCAGTTCCTTCCAGAAATATAACCGTGCAAGCCCTTTAGTCCTAAGCCTCTAAGAACTTACTGCTTCTGGAGGCATCTCCAACGGTGATCTCCTGGGACTGGCACTGCCCACACCAACATGAGGTGAGAAAGGATTTGAATAAAGTGATAAAATTTTCCTGAAACAGCTGCTTACCATTGAAAGTGAGGCAGCACTTGCCTTGCCCTCCTCTGTCCACCCAGCAGGGAATGAGCTTCTGGAGCTGCTGTTCCTCAGGGGAGCTGCACCAGGTCCTAGATCTATGAAGGCAAGAGAACTGCTGGAGGTTTCTTCAGATTTGGATGGGGAAGAACAGCAAATCCTCCACTATCTTCCTCCATGACCTTGGGCTCTTTACCCCATTTAGGTTCCTACCAGAGACCCAGGGTTTCCCAGATGCTCAGATGACCCCAAGAATGGAGGGAGGTACCTTGACCCTTGAGGAGAATATGGTGGGTCTCTCATTCAGGTCCAGGTGTTTTTATAACAAATCAAGCAACTGGAGCCAGGACAGGGCTCAGACTAGCTGTACATTGGCATGAAAACCAGCACAGTTCATACTCTTCAAGCCATGGAGGCTTAGTAAGACATCTGTCTCTACATAACGTGACTTCTATTTGTGACCCAGGATTATATAAACACTTACAAATGGGAATGGCCTTACAGACATTTACAAAGTAGTAATGGGAAAGGAAACAACTATGAGGCATTAATAGTAAAATGGGAGGGCTACATTCATTAGGTAGAGTATAATTACCTAGAAATTTATAAAGTACTGTCATTAACAGCAAAAAATTAAAATAAGCAACTTGTACTAGACTGTGTGTTCACTAAGACACATCAAGAAAATGCTTCTCTAGGCAGGCCAGAGATGCCACATTCTAAGAAGTTTTGTGTGATTTTTCTTAAAAGAAGGAAAAAGAAACCCTTTACAAGGGGGAAGTGGGTGCTGACTCAAATCCCTGCTACTGCCATCTCTCCAGTTGACGAAACCCCGAGGTCAAGGTGGAGGGAGTTAGCTGTCACTTGAGGGATGTGAGCTCACACTGGATGGACCAAGGAGACCCTGTGGCTGGGGGACATAAGATGATAGGATCTGGTCCCCCCTGAAGCAGGCTGCTCTCTTTGGTAAGTGTGTGGAATTCTTAATTGTAGCAGAAATTAATTCAAGGCTCCCCAAAGGGTGCTTCCTACCTCTCTGTAGAGGGGTGTCCATATCCAGCATTCCCAGCACCAGCACCTTGTTTCTCTGGGATATTTCCAGTCTGAAAGAAGAGAAAGAATGCAATAGAATGAAAATCAGAAAACCATGCCTTTAGATCAAGAGCAGGATTGGTCTTAAAAACACAAAAATGCATTGAAAAAAAAATAGATGTCAAAATCTTGTACCTGTGAGGTTATGTGCTCAAGGATCATGATATGTATGGCCTAGTCTCAGACATTTACCAAAATAGGTAAATGGATGGAAGGAAGGAAGGAAAGGAGAGGAGGAGGGTGGGAGGAATGAAGAGACAGAGGGTGACAGCAAATGTGGCAAAATGTTCAAATTCATGGGTCTGGGTTGGGGGACATGTTGGAGTTCTTTATGTGGGGTTTGTTTTATTTAATTTGAGAGCTGTTCTGAAAAATTGAAATTATTTCAGTTTTAAGTTTAAAAAAACCCTGTACCTGTGTTTCAAGTAGGCAGCTTCCCTGATCTGCTCAACCAACGCCCTCTCTAAAGCATATATTTTGAGCTATGGAGTGAAACACATCCATGTTGAGTTGTGGTAGACTGTGCTCAGAAGGACAGAAAGGAAAAGAATAAAATCTTACCCAGCCATCAAGAGCTTTCTCCTCATGAAGAGTGACCTGAAAAAGACAACAAATAACAAAGAAAACTGTGTGTTTAGTGTTCCTGAGGGCCATTATAATCATGTGCATGAGGTGGTGAAACATTCTACAACAGTCAGAATGGGTGAAAGTTACTTGTTGTCTCAATGATCTCTCTGTTTGCTGCAAGTTTTGTTCCATTTCTGCAAATTCTTTGCCTACAAATGACAATTGATTAAGCAGGTAAAGCACAGGACTGCTGACCGCATTCACTGATCTGCTTCTGTTCCCATGACCAAGACAGTCAGCCCCTTGGAGACATTATCCCTACATGTACAAGCTCATGGCACATGATTATAAGGGCAAAATATGATAAAAGCATTGTACCATAGTGGCCTATTTATTTATTACTGACTGGAAGGTTCTGAGTGATATGCTATAATGTTCTTACCCAGTCTCAGTATTTCCCTGATTATTCCTGATAGAATATCTTTCATCATAAAGCTTGATTCTTCCTTTACTCACATCCTTAGCATATTACCCAGGGGTCTGATGACTGAGGCTGTCAAAGGCACAATTTTAGGGTTCATGGTTCATACTACGCCAAGCTGCTTAACTAAAGAATTATGACAATTTACATCACCCCAGAAATGTTTGCATGAACAACATTCCCGCACACTCTAGCTAATAGTGAGGATCTGGAAATTGGGGGTAACTTTATATTCTTCCTTTGTAAGCTTATTTGTGTGTGTGTGTCTATGTGTTGTTGGTGAGCTTGCTGGCAAACAACATGTAGCCAGAATGGCCACTAAGCATACACAATGGCTATCACAAAAGGCAACTTCCTTCTTCCTGGCCAGCTTCCCACCAGAGAAGCCCGTGCGCGCCAACTTCAAAACCACCTCATCCTATCAAGTAGCTTCTTCATATTATCCCAATCCCCTTAGCCCATCTGTAATTGACACATCATCTCAAGCCCCCACCCCTGCCTATATAAGCTGTGCCCCTTCCCCAATAAACCAGACCTGCGCCATGAGCCTGCATCCCTGGGGTGGTTACTGTGTGTTTACCCTGGTTGTGAGTTACCGGGGCCCCGTCGTCACTCACAACCTGTTCGAGAAGTTTGCCTCACCGAGGTGAAAGCTGTCTAGCTAACAGCCCGGCCAGCCATAAAGCTAATGGCCCTAGGGGCACACCCACAACTGGCGCCCTGAACAGGGGCCCCCCACCTCTTCCTGACAGCAACCAGCAGGATCCAAAGCGATCCTCTTCGTATCGGTGACTGAAGCTCAGAATGGGGAACTTACCCTCTTCTGAGAATGCACTAGAAGCACGGGTATTCTATGCCCCATTAGCTAGCTGCAAGCCCCATGAAGGCAAAGCCTTCCCTCTTAGTCTCATATCCACTCTTTTAGCTATTCACGGCTGCCTTACAGGCACCCCGCTAGACACTGGCTAAAACCTCCGGAGCCTAACTCTCTCACTGCCTTGCCTACTACACCTTCCTTTTCAGCTCCGCTTATTAACTCTTTCACTGCCGCGCCTTCTACACCTCCTCTTTCAGCTCCACTTACTGCAATTTTCCTTAATCGCCACCCATTCACTTCTCCTCACTTCTTTCCAGTAAATTACCACAATGAGATTCTCCTCCCTTTTAGGCTCCTTAGCATCATAAAACTATTACTCACCTTCATAAATCTGTTCAAGAATATAGTCTTAATAGCCCCTGTGCTTAGATGTTATTAAACAGCATTTCTCATGTTCACAATACACCTACTGATTGGAAAAGCCTAGTCCTTGCTATTTTAGCCCCCAGAAATTACATTACCTAAAAAGCTCTCTATTATGATGAAGCCAAAAGTGTAGGTACCCTCAACATTACTAATGGAATAACAGTCATTCCCCCAAGTGCTTTAAAAGGTGAGGAGCAATAAACCCTTCCAAAAGTTCAGGCTAGCTGTTCTCCCCACACACACACTTTGAACAATGTTTAACCATAACTAAACTAATAACAATGTTTCCAAGCACAAGCTTGCCTGTTACAGGCAACGTGGATTCCAGAAGAAATCTTAAGAAGTTATATTTAAAATGTGGTATAATGGACAGCTTAAAAGCAGTTATACCAAGACAGTAAGAATTATGAGTTAATTGTAAACTGTATGTTTCTGTTACTGTGTTGTGATTGTTCTGTGTTTGTCTGTTCATTTAATATCAATGTATATTTTGATACCTCCAGATGGTAATATAAATTAATAAAAATTTATAAAAGAGCTCTATTCAAATGGCCAAAAATTAAATAAGTGCTTATATTAATACTTAAGTTTAAATGTTAATAAAACCTCTACAATTATAAAAATCATGTCTTGATTAACAAAATTACTATAAGCCTTTTTATAAAAAGTTGTTCTTGCCTAGATTGAAATAAATAACTTATTTTTCTTCACAGGATAATATCAAGGATGTAAAACTTAAATGAATATTTGGTTAAAAGTTTGTGAAAATGCTACCTGAAATTTAATAAGTTTTTGCAAAAAGGTGTATTTTGTCCTAAAGTAGGATGGCTAATTTTCATAAACTCTTGGAACTTAAATGCTTGTGGCAAGTTATAGAAAGTATTGTGGTAACTTTAAGTAAAGAAATGTGTTCTGTAAAGGTAAAATTTGTCTTAAAATAATATAATTATAGTCTATATGGTTATAAATAATTATAAGAAGTTTTATAAAGCATTGTTTAAATTCAAGTGTTTAAACAAACCTGAATTAATAATAATAATAATAATAAAAGGTAATTTTATAACAAAAAAGCTTGGCTGCAGCCAGCCTCCCTTCACAACTTGCTTCTAGAAAACTGTTTCTGATATTGCATGCTACTAAGTATTTAAAGAAAAGTTCATTATTTTAACAAGCTTGTTTAGTGTTCATGGTATTATGTTATAAGAAGTTTGCTTGATAACTTTTATGTAAGCTATATGGAATGTGTTTTTATTGTTAAGGAAACAGAAGATAATTTTGTCCTAAGATAAAATGATTGATTATTGGAAAAAGTAGAGTGTGGGACAAAAACCTGAGTGAATACTAAAAGTGCAGAAGGTTGGTGGAAAGGAATTTTTATAGTTAAAGTTAAATAAAATTTAATGGGTCTATCTATAAAATTTTAAAGGCTTTAGTATCAAGTACTATGCTAATGCAAAGTTTAAAATTTTGTTCTTTCTCAAGGCCTCTCAAATCAATCTGTTTTAGTACAAGTTTTTATCCTCAATAATCAGTATACAAAGAAAGTCTGCTTTATCAAAACTGCTTTCTCAAAACCTAATCCTGAACAGTAGCCTTTTATTCCAAACTAATTATAAGAGATTTGTTCTTTTACCTTGAAAGAAAAATTAAAGTATTATAAAATTAACAAGTTTTTTCTTTCCTTAAACCCTCTATTAATTAAAGTCATATGAATAAAATGTTCCTATGAATGCTTAAAAGTGTATAAAGTTACCAATATTTCAGCATAATATTAAAGAGAAGTACAAAGTGGTTATTTATGGTTTTAATTATTATAAAAGAGTATGTGTCACAGAAAGAACCTCTTATCATAGATTAAGGTAACAACACTTGTATGCAGCAATCCCAAACACTGCTAGTTTGTTGCAAAAAGTTAAAGTCCAGCTGTATTGCTATCACTTTGTTTTAAAACTTGCTAAGACTTTCTTTAGCATCTTCTTAGACAAATCAAGCCAGCTGCATTCCTCTATCTGTAAAAAACCCAACAACAAACTTTTGCAGTGCTTTTCAGGGCTATGTGCATAGCCCAACCATCCTGTACAGTATTTACTGATAGTAATAGTAATGGAAAAGCAGCATACGTTACTTCTCAAAAAGACCAGGTTTGACAAACTCCTTATTTGTCTGCTCAATGCACAGAGCTTTCAGCCATCATTAAAGTTTTACAAATATTTTAAGAGCCCTTGAACATTGTCTCTGACTCTAAATATGTAAGTCTTACTGTCAAGCATATTAAAACAGCTCATATCTTTGCTACTGATGAGTTATCTTAACTTTTCACTGACTTGCAACATCTCATCAGGTTAAAACAGCATCCTATTTACATTACTCATACATGCTCTCATACCTCTTTGCCTAGTCCTGTGACAGCAAATAATGCTCAAGCTGATTTATTAGTAGGGTGTTTACAAAGTGCTCATGATTACCATGCTTTAACTCATATTAATGCTAAAGGCCTGCAAAATAAATATCGAAAGCTAACAAGACTACAGGCACAAGAAATTATTCGCATTTGTCCTACTGGTGGATCACTAACAGCGGTGCCTTTTCAGGCTGAAACTAATCCCAGAGGCCTAACTCCTAATCAATTATGACAGATGGATGTTACTCACATACCATCCTTTGGTAAATTACAATATGTTCATGTTTGTATTGACACTTATTCTCATTTTTTGTGGGCTACTGCTCAAAGTGGGGAACAGTTTCATCATGTTCGCTCACACCTCTGGTCTGCTTTTGCTGTAAGGAGATGCCCTCTGAAAATTAAAACTGATAATGGACCTTCTTACATTAGTAAATCCTTTGAATCTTTGTTTAAAATATGGTATTGAACATGTTACCAGCATTCCTTATAATCCTACAGGTCAAGCCATAGTTGAATGCAGCCATCATACCCTAAAAACTTTGATTTTAAAACAAAAAGGGGGAGATGATGGTATTATGACACCAAAAGATTAATTAGCAAAAGCTTTATTTACTTTACATTTTCTTAATGTTTATAATTCATTAACATTTGTGGAATGTCACTTAGTAAATGTCAAACATCTACAGTAGACACAGGAAATGAAGATCAACCAATATTCTAGAAAGATATTTTAAGCAATGAATGGAAAAAAAGGCAGGATTAAAGTAAGGGGGTGAGGCTGTGCTCTTATCATTTCAGAAAATGGAGAACAAATTTAGTTATCTGCGAAAAGGATTAAACCCCAGAATGAAGAGATGGAGTCTTCTACAATTTCTGATGATGGTGATTGTAAGTAATAAGGAAGCTGCCAGTAATTACACTTATTAGGCCTATATACTTAACCCCCCATTACTTAGAGTGTTAACCTGGAAAAATCCATTCTTTCATATATATCTGAATAAAACCTATATATTCCCTAAACCAGTTGATAATCGATTGCCAATTAAACCCTATAAAGAAAGACAAAGAATCGATAATCTCATATTACCATTTGATTATCAACCCTTATGCATTAGTAACCATCCTTCCTGTATGTAGGTTAAAAATCAGGCCATAATTATCTTCAAAAATAATAATACTCAGTTTATTGTGACTTTGTTTCCCTCTTACAATTTAATCATAACCAAGAATCCTACTTATGATTGTCAGAAAATTAACTATAACCCAAAAATGCTCTATTTTATAAAAATGAGGCCTTGCATCCTAGTAGCCATTACCCAACAACTAACATACTATGGAGAAGGCAAACTAAAAATTTTACTATCCCCATCTGTGTCAAAGAGAGCCACCTTCCTCCCTATATTGGTAAAAAAATTAGCCTCACAGGTTCACTGACAGCGCCTATGCCACCAATGCTGTTTGAATACTGCCCTATGCAACCCTAAAGGTTAAGCCCAGTTTGTTAATTGATAGCACCCTTTTAGCGCTACAACTCCTCCTTGAAAATCATACAGTTCCTTGGTACATCCAGCATATCCGTTCACACACTGGATTACCTGGAGCACTAGTAGAAGGAAACAACCTTGCTGACTCCTCTCTCACTGTTTCCATACTCTCTACCTCCTTAGATCAAGTCAGGCTCCTACATGCAAAATTCCACATGTCAGCTAACTCCCTCCATCACCTTTTTCCCAACATCACTCGAGCCCAGTGTAAGCACCTCACATGTGAGTGCAAACACTGCACACCTTTCCTTCCTATAGGCCCCTCACAGCCCCAAGCAGTTAATCTACGGGGCCTCCGTCCAAACGCACTGTGGCAAATAGACATCACACATGTCCCCTCATTTGGCCGCTATAAATTTGTCCACGTGATAGTAGACACATTCTCCAAATTTCTCTTCGCCACTGCTTTATCTGGAGAAAAAGCAAAAAAATGTTATAACAGCCTGCCTTCAAGCCTTTAATCAAATGGGTATCCCTTGGACTATAAAAACAGATAATGGACCCTGCTTTCAGTCCAAGACTTTTAAACAATTTTGCCATGACTGGAACATTCAACACAAAACAGGAATCCCTTATAACCCACAAGGATAGGCTCTAGTTGAGCGATCTAATGCGCTCCTCAAAAATACAATCAAGAAACTTTCAGGGGAATTCCCTACAGTAACCCCCTGAGATTTGCTCAACAGAGCCCTAGTCACTATCAATTTCCTTACCTTTGACAAAAATCATACTACTCCAGCAATCCAGCATTGGGGAGGCCTAAGACTAGCCCCCACGCTGGTCCCCCTTGTTATGTGGAAAGACCCCCTCACTAACATATGGAAAGGCCCCCACCCTCTACTAACACAAGGACGAGGATTTGCTTGTATCTTTCCAGAAAACACCGACCAGCCTTTGTGGATCCCAAGCCGTCTTGTAAAACCTGCCACCGAAACTAATGCAGCTGTGTAGCCTCCCTGGAATCCTATGTAGCTCTGTCACCCTCGTTGGAGCCCTCCTGTTATTCACTGGCTCTCCAAGTGACTGGACAACGCTGCACAAATCCTTCCCCCTCATAACGCATATTTGCCTTCATAACGCATATTTGCCTTCTTCTCACTATCGCCTGCTGTGTATAACCCACCCACCATGTGCCGCCTCTTATACATACTCACTCTTTCTCTAATTATCTCACTCATTATCTCAGTCAATGGACAAGCCCTTTATCTCTGGACATTCACAGTAAAAGAAACTATAACCTCTCGCTCAAACACCACATCATGCCCCCTTGGCACAGGCCACTATTCACCTCGGGGATGTCAAACACCTTTTACTATCAAACTCACCGAAACACCTAAATCATACCAACAAAGTAGCCATAAACCTTATACCTGCTTCCCTCACACCCAAACCAAAGCATACTGTACCAACACCTATTACTAAGGCCCTTATTATGGAGGCTGCCCCTATTGGAGCTGTGTCATTCACTGGCCATGGCAGTCGGCCTTCCCAAGCTTCTTCTTTGCCAATAAATCTGGTTATTACCTCCATATAAAAGACCCCTGGGATGACAGATGGGCTACTGGAATCACCGGCAAGCTATATGCTCATGGGGGTGACACTTGGCCCACCGGATCCATAACAGTTTCCCGCTGCTATAGTCTCTACAACCAGTCCTCATCTCCAATCAGTATATCCAACATGCTCATAAATATAAAAACAGCCAAAAAGCAATTAAACGAGAAACTGCTAGTATATAATCCCCCTTCTTGGCTCACAATTCTCAATAATACCGTCTCTCTCAATCAATCTGGAATTGCTAATATTTCTCATTGCTTCCTGTGCGCCTCCCTCCAGCGTCCCCTACTAGCAGCTGTCCCTGTTTCTATCTCCAGCTATTCCGACTTCCTCAGCAACACCCGGCAACCTCTCTTCCCCCCTTACACATATCCCCCTTTGGAGCAGCCCTGAAAATATCACCTGCTTCCAAACCAGCCATACCTCCTTCTCTCCCACCTGCACAACAGGTACCATCCAGAGGCCAAGAGGCCTCTTTTTTTGGTGCAATTGAACAATCACACCCTTGATTAATTCCACCACTCCCGGTCCCTGTATTCCTGTAGTCATTGTCCTGCAGTTTATACTATATACAGAGTCTGAAGCTTCCCAGCTGCTCTCTTTCCATAGCAAGTGAGCCACCTTCCTTCCCCTTATGGTAGGAGCCAGCCTTACCTCCTCCCTTGCAGCTGTTGGACTTGCCAGTGGCGCCTTAGCACACACTGATATCGTCACCGGTAATTTTAAAGAATCAGTACAAATAGCCCTTGATTCCACAACTGCCTCCCTTCAAGCTCTTCAAGAGCAACTCACCTCCCTAGCCAGCATAACCCTCCAAAACCACAGGGCCCTAGACTTACTTACAGCTGAAAAAGGAGGAACATGCTTATTCCTTCAAGAAGAATGCTGTTTCTACATTAATAGCTCCGGTACAGTAGAACAAAATATCCAAATATTAGAAGACCTGCATAAAAATTTAAAACTCAATCATTCAGTCCCCCATTCATGAATTGGCTCTCCTCCCCCCTTGTACAGTGGCTTACACCACTTATTAGTCCTTTAATGCTAATCATCTGTGTTGTGTCTGTAGCTCCTTGTCTCATTAAGTGGCTACAGAGAAGAATAGAAAACATTTCAGCCATCACCGTTTATTCACTTCAGCTTCGTCAGTACCAACCGCTCGTGCAAGAAGAAACACAAGAACCTGAAGCCACCACTGCCGTGTAGCCGTGTAGCTAGCACGCAGCCACCCTTCCTCCAGCCACAAAGCTCAGTTGGCAGCCAGAGACAGGTAAGACCTCCAGAGGGAGGCAACCTAAGACAGGCGCAACTGCGTGGCATAAATGACTCGTAACTGGTAGCCAAAGATGGGTAAGATTCTCAAAGGAGAACAACCTAAGACAGGCACAGTTATTACAGTCTTGAAATAAAACAAAAACGGAGGTATTGTTGGTGAGCTTGCTGGCAAACAACATGTAGCCAGAATGACTGCTAAGCATACACAATGGCTATCACAAAAGGCACCTTCCTTCTTCCTGGCCAACTTCCCACCAGAGAAGCCCACACGCTCCAACTTCAAAACTACCTCATCCCATCAAGTAGCTGCTTCATATTATCCCAATCCCCTTAGCCCATCTGTAATTGACACGTCACCTCAAGCCCCCACCCCTGCCTATATAAGCTGTGCCCCTTCCCCAATAAACCAGACCTGCGCCACGAGCCTGTGTCTCCAGGGTGGTTACTGTGTGTTTAACCTGACTGTGTGTTACTGGGGCCCTGTTGACACTCACAACCCATTCGAGAAGTTCGCCTCACCGAGGCAAAAGCCGTCTAGCTAACGGCCCGGCCAGCCATATAGCTAATGGCCCCAGGGGCACACCCACATGTGTGTGTGAATTCTCTGTGTATTCTGACCATTCGTGGTTTTGCACTACCCTTCCCAAGCAATACACAAAAGGTTAACAACAAAACATTTCAACTGTGATATTCTGAGTCATGGTGTCTGGTAGGTGAACGCACATGTAGTGCTTGGCTTCCTCTGCCACCACCCTTGCTTTTTCCTCTTCCTCTAAAAGCTGTAAGTGGCATTCATGTCACTCATGTGCTTTGTGTTCCAGCTTCCTAAGATGGAAAAGAAAGGAATATACACAATAATCAGCTACCCAAGTGAAGTTTTTACAGTTTATTCTGTTGAGACCACAGCACACAAAAATGCAGAGAGGCTTCTGGGGACCTGGGGGAGCTCTTTGGAGGCTGCAGCTGAGATGCTGGGGAGGGGGCTGCAGGGATGGGGCTGGAGGGACCACTAAGGACTCAAGGAGAAAAAGAACATTGTACCCTGCAGAGGGGGCTGGAGCCACCCCACAGGGAGTGGCATGTCCTCCAAGATCTTCAGCCTGGAACAACATGAATTCCAGTGTATATTCTAGACAGTTTGAGAAATGGAGAGTAGGAGGGAGATTGGGATAGGAAAGATGAGGCCTTTGGAGGGAGAGTAGGGCAGCAGATGGGACTTAGGGACTCTAGAGAAACAATCAGTATCAGCAAGAAAGCAATTGGTATTTAGGAGCCATCTGACCATATGAGGCAGAGATTAGTTCTTTAAAAACAGTGACTGAAATGAGAAACTTTCCCTCATTAAATGGGAATCTCAACAGAATTTGGTAAGGAATTAGGGGACACTCGGTGAGATCAAAAGGAAAAGTCAATGAGTGGCCTAGGGTCACGATTTATTGACATAAGAGAGTAGTGACCTGAGCAATGAAAAAAGAGAACCTGTATTTCCTAACGCAAGACGCATTTTCTCACAGACTACTGTATAGTCCAAAGGATAAAGTAGAAGAGCAAACACAAATAGCAATGCCCCTGAAAGCATGTTCTCAGAGAAATTGAGTATTTTTGTGGAAGAACTAAAAATCACAATAAACGTGTATATTTCAAAAGTTATTAAACACTAAATTTGAGAGGTACATTGTGAGGAGTATTGAATTACCCTAGTATATTCTCCAAGCCTATATTCCTTGCCTAAATGTGGTATAATATTTGCTTGGTAAAGGACTTTGGGGAGTAGAGGATGGTTGCAAGCTGACACTTACCTGGGTGAAATCTATGATAAGCTGGAGGTAAGTATTTGTACAGGGAAGGGATAAAATAGAGGCATAGGGATACCTTTGGGTGGGGCTTTGTGGGTCTAAGGGTGGGTAGGAAAGGGAGGCTGGGCAAGATGGCCCAAGAAATTGGGGAGGGGGTGGGGGAATATTGAATATAGGAGATTGTCAGGTATGTGGTTGAAAGTACAATGCTGAGAAAAAATTTTAAAAATATAATAAGATTACCTGTCTAAGATGCTTAAAGGGGAGAATCTGACCCAGGACAGGCTTCTAGGGAGTGTGTGAGTGTTCATTTTGTCATAGTGGGTTATATCATTGGGTAGAGACCAATACAATTATGAAAGCATACCCATATCCTGGGGAGGAGTGATGTTCTCAAATGGAGGGAGTTGTATCTCTTGAGAGAACTGGTGGCTCCCAATGGGTTACAGCAGTCAAGCATGTCAAGCCCTCAACTTTGTTGCAAGTATCTCTGAATATAGTCATTCAAGTTTTGAAGATTGATTGTCACTGTGGGCCCTGAGGGGAGGGGAAAGAGGTGTTGAATACATGGAATTAGGGTAACTGTGGGGCAATGGAAATGTTCCACAACATTATGTAAAGATGGATATAGGACATGTTAAATTACACCAAAAATGGTAAAAAAATAAAAATTAAAAAAAAAGCCTGTGGGCTAAAATGTAAATCATAAAGTAAAACATAAGATAACTAAAAATTTAGAAAATTGTATAGTCTAAAATATAAACCATAATGTAAACACAAGTGGAACCATGTTTGAAATATATTGTCTCAATTACTGTACATCAGTTGCAGCAAATATAATATGAACATGTAAAAAGATCATTGCTGGGGAAGGAACAAAGTGTTTGATGTTGGATATGTGGGAGTACTGTATATTGTACATATGAATTACTGTAATCTAAAACTTTTGTGAAGACAAACTTAATAATAAGAAAAAAAGGAAGAAGAAAGGATGTAGACATTGATGAAGAAATGGAAGAAATTGCCTTGCCACTGTACATACAGGGCAACACCTATTGCAGTGATAAAAGGCAACATATCAAAAACAAAGTTTTTTCATTTTTAAATTTTTTGATATCCCACTTATTTTTACTTTCATTTTTCTAAATTAGTATATATTCTCTTTCTAACCTTTAAACCCATCACTATATTCCATTTTAATATTAATGGAACCTGGCTATATATTAGGCTTCATTTTTTAAGAAGTTTTGGACCACACAGAGGTTCAACTATGGCAGGAGAGGAATACTGGTGTGGGGTATTATTGATAGGGCCACATGGTTGGGAGGGAGTTCTCCAGGGCATGTTTACAGGGTCCATAAAAATATTTGGATATTTTCATAGTGGTTACAGTTTAAAACAACAACTGAGGAAGTGCTGAGTTCCTAGCCAGGGGAGCTCTATCACATTCCCCAATGGAACAGCAACAATCCTCCAAGTGTAATGGCCAAGACCAATAAATGATGGTCCAACAATGAGCCCTTGATACTAATGACTATGCTTGTGAGCCTGTGCACCTGAAATATGAAGTAGGCCTAGAGCTGCAGGGTGCCCAAGAGTTACCTCCTGAGAGCCTCCATGTTGCTCAAATGTGGCCACTCTCAAAACCAAATTCAGCATTTAACTGCATTACCTTCTCCCCAGCATGGGACATGACTCCTGTGGATGAGCCTCCCTGGTGCCAAGGGATTGCTACTAAGTAACAGCTGATGATGTAACTAGAAAATGACCTTGAATAAAAGGGTCAACTCAGACCAGCAGAATATCTCAGCCTACATGTAATATCAGGTGTTAAATATGCTTTTTGACCTTGAATAAAAGAGGGAAATGGGAAGGACAAATGAGTTTATATGGCTATAAGTCTCCAAAAAAGAGTCAGGAGGTCATCAGAAGGGTTGCTCTTATGCATGTCTTAGCAGGGTCCCAGAGACAGCCAAAGTAGATACAAGCCCAGTTATTGGTTTTTCTGAGTGCTACAGAGACCCACAGGTTCTATGGTCATGGCAGATGGAGTTCAGTGCCCTGTCAGTTGTCCATACTTCAGAGTTTGTGTTCCTGAATGTGATGGAATTGGACTCAGATGTGATCTTTGTTCACAAGCCTCTCCTGTTAGTTTTACCAGAACTGTGATTGGCCCTGGGGTTTGGTGTGTACTCACAGGACCTGAATCTCTGGACTGTCCATGTAATAGCCAGAGGCCCTGAGCCTCACAGCCTTCACCTCCTATCCTCTGGCTTATTGGACTTACCCCAGCCATCTGACAGGGAGGTGAAGGTCAACCAGCATATCAGGGAGCCAAGAGTGCCTACAACTGCAAGCAGAATTGCATCCATCATCCATGTGGAATCTAAGGCCCCTCTTGCTATAGAGGTGGAGTGGACATAAACATCTCAGGGTCCACAGGATGGAGGAATAGAGTATGGATTAGAGTGGACTTACTGATATTATATTCTAGAACTATTGTGATTAGTAATGGAGGAAAATGTATCATCGATGTGGAGAAAGTGGCCATGGTAGCTGCTGAGTGTAGGGACAGGGAAGAAGAGATATGATGTGAGGGCATTTTCAGGACTTGGAGTTGTTCTGGGTGGTATTTCAGGGACAGTTGCTGGACATTGTATGTCCTGCTATGGCCCACTGGGTGGACTGGGGGAAGTGTAAACTATAATATAAATCATTGTCCATGTGGTGCAGCAGTGCTCAAAAATGTATTCGCCAGATGCAATGAATGTCCCATGATGATGAAAGAGGTTGATATGGAAGGAGTGGGGTAAGGGGGTGGGCGGTATATGGGGACCTCATATTTTTTGAATTTAACATTAAAAATAAAGACAAAAGAATTTCCCTTATGTCTAAAATGCACGCCACTTTTGATAAAGATTCTTTAAAGTATTTGAAGATTTTATTCTACTGAAAAATATGTCTTGTTGTAGAAGTTGAGAGAGGTTCAATTATTTCCGTATAGAAAGGCCAGGACTCAGGAATGATTTTGAGAAGGAAAAATGGTTTATTGACCACTGGTAGGACTCTTGGGAGCTTTCTGTTTCAAACTCGAGCCTCAAACAAGATTTTCAAGTTCCTTTTATACAAGGTGGGGAGTCAAATGGTACTTTTATCAAAGAAAATTACTTTCTTTATTAGTTAAGTTTTTGCCTGAGTACCAGGTAGGTTTTGAATTAACATATAGCCCACATTCCAGATGAACTTGAATTAGCATCTTGCCCACATTCCGTCTGTGCAAAATTGAATACACATTCAGTCTTATATCCTTTCTGAACATTCAAAGTCCATATCACTTAACTGGATTTCTAGAAACTAGGCACACTTGGGTACAGAATTAGATGATTTTGCATTTATGCACAGGCTGTATTATATATCCCATTCGAGGCCAAGTCCAAGTTCCCTTAAGTTTCAGCAACACCACCATCAGAATTTCTCTGGACTGACTGGTATGTATATAGAGTTTGCTAAATGGCCTCCCAGGACTGGAGTCATTGTCAGGGTCACCAAGGACAGGACTACAGTTTCTTACCATCCCACACACACAAGTCAGGACAGACAACTTAGGTTATCTCTGAAGAGACAAAGAGCCTCGCACCAATAGCCCACCTCAGTCCTACAAAACAGTGCAGATTTTTAAGAGCTAATACAACAAATGGAAGAGAACATCTGAATCAAGTAACTTGGTCACAGAGAAAGCAAAGATAAAACAAGTACTGGGACACAGAATGGAAATGGATCATTAAGAAATCAGAAAGGATCTCTGAAACTAGCAAGCATGAAAAGAAAATTGGAAATCAAAACAGTAAGGCAAAGTAATTCTGTACTGATTAAAAGCAGCAAAAATATTCTGTGGGAGTTGGTGTAGCTAAGTATTTGAGCACCTACTATGCTTGTGGGTTCAATCCCCAATACCTCCTATAAAAAAAAATCTGTTAAATATTCTAAAAGGTGACAATTATCAGTTTTGAGTGCACACATCCACCACACAGTCATATTATAACCACAAAAATGAACATCTTAGTCTTTGGTGGCCATCCTTGACTCAGCTTTTTTCAAGAATCTCCACTTTGAGCCTTAGGGTTTTGCATTCTGCTTCTGTCACAGCTTTCACAGACCTCAATAAGTAGCAATTCTCTTCCATATCCTCTGTAAAGGAGAACACCTTTGTGTTCTGTAAAGGAGAACACCTTTGTCCTCTCTGTGTCTGCTTGAGGCAGGGAGAAGACAGTATAGAAACCCAAAAGCAAGAAGTCAAGCTTGGGGAGCGGACTTGGCCCAGTGGTTAGGGCATCCACATACCACATGGGAAGTCCATGGTTCAAACCCCAGGCCTTCTTGACCTGTGTGGAGCTAGCCCATGCACAGTGCTGATGTGCACAAGGAGGCTGTGCCACACAGGGGTGTCCCCGCATAGGGGAGCCCCACACGCAAGTAGTGCACCCTGTAGGGAGAGCTGCCCAGTGCAAAAGAAAGTTCAGCCTGCCCATGAATGGCACTGCCCACACAGAGAGCTGACACAAGATGATGCAACAAAAAGGAAACACAGATTCCTATGCCACTGAAAACAACAGAAGCAGGCAAAGAAGAATACGCAGAGAATAGACACAGAGAACAGACAACTGGGGTGTGGGAGAAGAGGAGAGAAATAAAAAAGAAAAAAAAGTTAAGCTTTAAGTTCCTAGGGCAAAATCATTTCCACTAAATGGGAGTTTCCAACAAGCAGCATACCTTGCAGCTTACAGTTAGTGGACATCAAAGTGCTCAGCTGACATTTTAATTGTTTCATATCATCCTCAGCTGCTGATAGGGCCATTGTTTCTTGTGAATTCCAAACAGAGAAATACAGATAACTGTGAGGGATAAGTAAAATTTCTTGGCAGCACATAGGACACTGTGTAAAAGTTTTATACCCAGGACACATCCAACATCTGTATCATGTTAAATTTCATCTTAGTGTTCATGTTGTAGAGAAATCGGGTGTGCGCGGTATCGAAGGCTAGGACACGAGAGTACCAAGAAGGAAGTTGGTTTACTTCGACTGGCCAGGCTCGGCGGACTCTTGTCCTAATAAAAACTGAGCCCTAATAGCCTTTTCCAGACCCTTTTATACAGAGGATATAGGATTAGGGAGACTAACAGTGATGGTATGCAAACAGACCTTTGGTTAGGTTCTTCAGTGTTTGATCTTAGTATCAGATAGGTTATTTCCTCCAGGTGAGTTACATATTCTCCACATCCAAGCCAGCTTGGATTAGCATATCTTCCACATCCCATCTGGAGGCAACCCTGAATACA